>NW_028186879.1:2396012-2572457 GCF_003343005.1 Rhea americana
AAAAAAAAAAAAAAAAAAAAAAAAAAAAAAAAAAAAAAAAAAAAAAAAAAAAAGATTTTCCACAGATTTGCACCAAGTAACTGGTTGACTTTTTGCTTCCCAGTATTTTTTTCCCCTGTGTTTAACTGGTCAAGCTGTCTGGGCCTTCCCCTGCCCCCGAAATTACGTATATTCAGCCTGTGACACCACGCTCCTCACTGGGAAGGTTTTTCCCCGCGCCAGCCTCCCTCCGCCTCCTCCCCGGCGCTGGGAGCTGTGCGAAGGGGCTCTCCCAGCGTGGGAACGGGGCCGCGGGGGCCTCCCTTCCCACGCCGCCCGGCACGGCCAGCCCGGCCCCGCTGGCACGGGAGCGCCGGGCGGACGCGTCCCAAACCCGCCCGCTTGTGCGTGGGCAGCGCGGCGGCAAGCGCTGCTGCCTGCCCTCCCTGCCTTCGGCGGAGGCCGAGACAGGGTTTGTGCTCAGGACACCGGCACAGGGACGTCTGCGCCCAGACTCGAGGAACCCCGATGAACCTGGTGACAAACTTGATGAACCCTGCAGAAATTGCCTAAAAGAGAAATTGCGGCTGACCTTGAGCCATTGACCTGATTTAAACTCCAAGCTCYCCTGCATTTGCTGCTATTTTCCGTGCTAACTCGGAGAGCTATTCCAGCTTGGGAACATTCAGTTTTTTGTGCTTTTTTCCTTTTCACTAAAGACACACCAACAAAGAAGGAGTTGCAGAAAAGGAGAGGAAAAGCGGAAGAGAGAGAGAGAAGGGAAAAGAAAAAAAAAGGAGGGGGGAAGAGAAAGAGTCACTGCATACGGCTCTTCCAGGTGGCAGATGTCCAAACCCAGCACTCCCTAACAAAGGTGTAAATCTCGAATGCACTTCTTAACCTCCGCGGAGCTACCTTTGATTTACACTGAGGGGTGAGCAGTGTCTTGGCTGGTGGAGTTGCTGTAGTAAAGCAGRGCAAGCACGCAAGGAACGGGGCAGTTGCATGAGAATTAAAAAATAAGGCTATCCTGAAGGGGTAGATTTACACAAATCCCTGCTGGGCTTTGGACCAGTGGTTCTCCAGGGCTGCACAGTGCTCTTGCTGCTGCTCCTGAGAGAAGCCGCACTAAGATTTTGGTGTCTCCCTTTGCTGGGAGATGCCCCTAGCTCCTCTCGCCCTTCCAGGTGCAGGGATGTGCYGCCTGCAAGGCTTCCAGGGAGGAGACTTGCACCACAGAGGGTTAAACTGCCRTAATTTCAGAGGTAGTCCCGAGGTTTGTCCTTTTCTGAAGGCTGCGACACTGCTCATTAGGAGCAATTAATCTCCAGTGCTGTGCTCTCTTGTCAAGTTGGGCCACTGTCAGCTGCCAGCTCATCCGTGAGGAAGCAGCCAGGCRTCACACGCTGGCTGTTTTCTCTTCCGATGTCTCACTTCATTCCCGTCCCTCTCAGGTGGGTTAGATCGACGTAATAAATTAATAACAATATATGAAACCAACCATGTCTAAGCCTGACGCAACGTTCCCACAGGAGGGTGCGTGCCTCAGAAGTGAAGGAGAACCTGSCCAGCTTCTGCTGCCTCTGCCAATCAGGCTGATGCAGGACTCAGGTCCGGGTTTTTGAGAGGTGTTCGCCATCCCTAGTGCCTGGAAGCTCTGTAATGGCTCCGTAGGAGAGGGCTGGAGAGGAATCAGTGCACTGATTTGGGAAGTTTCCTCTGATAGSTCTTTTTGCTTGACATTAATGCCATTTAAAAATGTAAAACAYGGCTGTACCTCTCCGGGTGCCCCTAGTTTTGGATAAATGTTGCTCTTACCAATATATGTCGTCATTGATACTGCAGGAAAAGGCTTTTCAACCAGATGAGGGGTGTTTTCAACACCCTTCAGCCACATGCATTTTTAYGGGCCTCAGCATAAGCCTGCTTTCCCTGTGGAGCTATGGTTGATAAAAAGAAACTTGAATTAGCGTTTCATCATTACTTTTCCTRCAAGTACTGTCTGTCCAGGCAGATCGCACCACGTGGGCTGCACTTTACAAGACAGTTGCCAGCAGCCATCTCTAGTAGTAGGGCTCAGTTTAATTTTTTCTCTCTCATCTACTGATTAATCACCTGTAATGCAATCCCCAGTCAGAGATCATAAATATCACCTGAGACGTTACAGTCAGCTCTGCAGCAGATCTCAGTTCTTCTGAACACCGTAGAAGCTCCCACAAAGCACATGGGAGAACCTTGAAAAATACCAACTGGGAAAGGCCAGATCTGTACATCCAGGGTCAAAAAAGTGGATGATATTATCATGTAGAGACATCTCCCATAAAATAGCATACTGCTTACCTGACCAGAGACCCAGGAAACTGTTTTGGTACCCCCCACTGGACTTTCTCTCTGTCAGCAACGACTTTCATTTCTCATTTTCATCAAACTAATGTATTTTGTCTTAAAATGTCCAAATTTTCCTTAAAATGTCCATTCATCAAGCTTGGCAGTCATTGAAGAGCAAYTGCATTAGAGAAAAGGCTGTAAAAAAATGTGATAGGACCCTGCAGTACAATAAGGCCACTTTACTGATGTTAGAAACCTGACTGGAGGTGGCCTGTGAAGAATTTGTGYTGCGCGTGGGAGCTGCACTGAAGTTCCCAGCTCCTGAAACCTGAGGAAGTGATTTGGTTACTCCTGGCATAACCACATCTAATACAACTGCTTGGAGTAATAACCCTTTAATGGGGCAGCACAAGTGCTCCCCCACAACTCTAGCTTGTCCTGGATCCATGTGTCTGCCATCTGTTTTTAAGATATTACATATTTCAAGTGCACTTTGGGGGAATTTCAGATTATTCTTGAAATCCTGTGTGATCCCAGAGGATTACAGTGGGAATTTCTAGTGCACCCCACATTGTGTCCGCTCTGCTGCCTGTGAAGCTGCCACTGCGGGGCTTTGCCAGAGCCTTTGTAGTTGTCCAGATCTTTTCAGCTTTGACACCATCCTTTTGCTGCCTCCTTCCTGCTGGCAGCATCAGCAGAGTTCCCCTGGCCGCTTGCTGGTGCCGTGCGGAGGAAACAGGTCACTGCCCTGCCAGTCTGCCAGCGCCGGCCTGTGGTGCAGGAGATGCAGCTCTGCTCCTGCTCCTGTCTCCGGACAGAGGAAGAGCAGCATRCAGGCTCTTTTGTCTCCCACTCATCAAAAGCAGAACAAAATTCACCACCTTTCATATAGAACAACTTGAGGTTTCCACATGGAAGATAGTGCTGTAAAATGAAGGTATTCTGACTTGTGGCTGATGTGTCCAACGCTTCCAAGCTCTGAAAGGGCTGATTGGCAAAGTGCATCTGCAGAGCGCAGACCGTGCCTATAGCCTCAGCGGAGATGTCGTGTGAACCTTTTTGGCAATGCTTCCTTGTTCCCCTGGAGCTGGCTGAGGCCAGGAACTAAACCCCGGGAGCTGCACCTCGGCAGCTGGCACAGCAGGAGGGGCGGCAGGGACAGGCAGACCTACTTCTGCACGCAAGCTGCTGTCTCCTAGTGTTGTAAAGCTGGTCTGCTCCCTGATGAATGCACTTAGCAGGAGCCTAGCGATGCTGCCTTCTTCTTCTACTGCAGCAAAAGCACAAAGATGTGCTCCATATGCAGCTCCAAGGGGCCGAGGCAAGGGAAAAACTTTCATGGGGTAGGGAGGGAGAAGAAGTTCAAAGGCTTATTGAGTAGAGGCTGCAGAAAGAGGCTTGGTGTGGTATCATTAATTGATTTTACAGTGTGGGAAAGTGAGGATTTTTGAATTTGGGAAAAATGATTATCTACTTAAACCATTTTCATTATGGAGTTCTTCTGTCTGCTTGCTGGCTAAATTCCCACTTGTTTGTATGAAGGTAGCAATATCATGCAGTGCCTTTTGCGTTTAAGATCAGGAATTACTGTTTTCTCACAGTATTCAACACCAGCCTGGGAAGAAGTTGAGTCTTTCAAGCTGAATGTTCATCCGGTTGTTTGAAAATTAACGCAGCTTCCTATCGCTTCCACTTGCTGCAGAGGAATGACCTGGAATGACGTGTTACACTCTTGAGTTGTCCCTCATGATGTATGAAACTCATGGCCTGAAGTGAATGGGACCACCTGCCCAGGTCCTGCCTGGCTGCTTCTGCTTTGCAGGCCAACCAGGGGAAGAGGTAATGCAGGYGTTAGAGGGGACTAAGCCCCTGCCCTGGGTCAGCTTCCGTGCCACACCAGGCTGCCTGCCAAGGACGCCTCCTGGGAGGGAGCTGCTCCACCACAGGGGTTTGTGGAGGTGGGTCACATAACTTTTTAGCTGTCCTGTGTTGGTAAGTCTGCCAAAGTGCTACCTCCTTGCAAGAAGAGTCTACTTGAATCAGTAGGGTTATGTTTACAAATCAGTCATAATGCAAACGCAACAGWACACAGCTCTCTGGGTCTTCCCCCAAACAGTGACATTATCCCTGGCCTGCAATAGCACAGATTTTACCCAGTGTCCACCTTGTGCCAAGTTCTTCTCTGCACTTGGCTTTTCCTTGTCCAGTTATTCCCCAGACCATCTCTTTTATTGTCATCATGCTTTCATCTCTGTAGGCTTCTGAGAAGTGTTGCATTTGTCTGRGATTTTTCTTTTGTGTGTCAGCCTCCTGGGTCATTTGGCTTAGGAGCACTGAACAGCCAGCRTGGACTTGTGTGTGCAGACTGTCCAGTTCCAGGGCACAGGTGCTGTAGACTTGCCTGAAAACCAGCAAAATGGTGGAGAAATAATGGTAGCCTAACCATTATCTGTTGATTTCCATTATAAAGGAACACCATAGACCATCCTAGTATTTCAGTAACATAATCCAATATTCACATGTTACCCAAAGGCAGAACATAGCCTATGTCTCCTGGCACAGGAGAGATGGGGGATAGCCAAGGAAGTAGGATCCATCAAGGAAAGTGGCTTAACTTGATATGTTGGAACATAATTCTCAGAGTTAAATTGTATGAATACAAATTTTACACTGAAATCCATGATTTCCTCAGAATTCTCTTCTTTTATGCCTCCTGCATGTGAGCTTTTGTTAGTCAATTGCTACACAGCATTTTACAGCGTTTCCTTTGTGCAGTGGTCCTTTCAGCTGTCATGCTCTAATCACATTCATCTGAGATGTATAGAGCATTTATTGTTTGGTTYAGGAGTTTTTTAATGAATGTTTCATTTAATATTCAGTCTCACTTGCTGTTTGTCAGCAAGATCAACATCCTGTTGAATTTCACTTAGAGCAACCTCAGTGCAGCAGCTACTGGTCCACATTTTTTTTTTTCAATAGCTGTAACCAGACCACGAGACTGTCTGTGTCAGTCATGTATAAAAGTGTAGACAACAGAGGCCCAAATACAGACCATAATGGAAATTATTCTCTTTTTCTCTTTCTTCTCTTCTCAGGCACTGACCCATTTTCACCCCATATCTCATCACTAGTAAAAGTCTAGAGCTCCATCTAAGGGTGTCCTGTCAAGAGAAAAAGAGAATTATGTTTGCTTTCCCTTTCCTTGTTTATGCTGTATGGCTGCCTAAAAGGTTTTTCTCTCTTTATCCAATAATAATTCTCTTGCTCTCTTTTTACAATAACTCCAGGGCTTGTCCTAATAGACTCGCTGGATAATTTGAGTAATACAAATCTATGTGAAAACTGCTCTGCTGAGAGAAGTAATGATTTTTCATTAAGACTATTCATGTCCTTTGGGGATTTTTGCTCTGTTTTGTTGAAATACCTAAAATTATGTGGGAGAAAATATGTTTCTGTTAAATGTTTGGAGAGTTCTGCCCTTTCAGCTAAGACCCACCATCTGAGACCCTCTGCAAATTCTTTAGCAAAAATAGGGAAAGCCAAAATTGATGTTTCGCATATAATTTTCTTTCAGAGCTATGGAAAGGAGCAACCCCAATCCTCTTAAGGCTTGTTTTTGTATAAAAATAAAAGCATGCATAGGAGCAAAAGCTATTTTTTTTGTTTTCCTTGGTAGGTCACTACTAATAGAGAGAGTGTTTTTTGAAATCCCAGAGACTACCTGATTTGAATTTCTTCAAAGCACACAGATGTGTGCTTTGTCCCAACCGGGACTGCCACAGAGGTTGAAGAAACATCACCAAACAGATCAGCTAGCAGTGCTCCTTTCAAAGAATATGCTATTACTCTGGAGCAGTAGTATCAAATCCCATAAACTTCCTGGGATTGCTGGTGTGTTTGCCATGACAGGAGCAATTTTTGTATGCAGACACTGACCTCCAGAAATACCTTTCCTCYTGTTGTTTCCCTCTTAGCTTTTAGCTTAATTTTCATCTTTCCCCTAGAGAATTAGTGCAGGTTTAGCTCAGTTGGTTAAGAGTGTGGTGCTGCTAATGCCAAGGTCATGGGTTCAATCCCTGTATGGGCTCCGCTGAGGGTTGGACTAGACGATCTCCAGAGGTCCCTTCCAACCTTACCRTTCTATGATTTGTAYTTTTAGTGCCTGCAGCACTGAGGTTCCCTAGCATTCATTTTCTCTTCTGCATGTTCCTGCCCGTTATTTCTATTGGGATTAAAGCTGTCTATAAAGCCCTAGCAAAGGTCTCCCCTTCTGTTACAGATATTGCAAACTTGCCGTGTTTCTGCCATGCTACACTAGGGCTCCAGACTCGTTAGTCATTCTGGCAGGATTGATAACACCAGGAGAGGAAGTCAGAATGGGTGAAATAAACCAACATTAAGTGGAAAAAAAAAAACATTCCAGCTATAAGCTCCCCTCACATACATATTCCATTTTCTGCAGAGTTTGCAATCTAAAAATGAGACAAGTGGTATCCATAATGGGAATGATGGGGAAGGAGGGTGATTAAGACACAGGTTAGGACAGAGATTAATTTACAAGTGTGTGTGTGTGTGTGTGTGTGTGTGTGTTTGTGAGTATTTCAGTACTTTGTTGCATCAAAAAAAATCTCAAATGGTTCTTGGAAACTGATTGGAGCAATCAAACTGGAGTATAATTGCTCTTCTCAGGTTTTCTCTCTAAATCCATAGCTCTCTTTTTACCTTTTTTTTTTAATTAATGAATTTCACTAACATGTCAGCATCCCATGATCTTTTCTCTCTACTGAGCCTCCTGTAATTCACTCCTAGGTCCTTCCTTGAATCTGAGTGCTGCCAGCTTTGGTACTGTCTCCCCTTTGGGAAACACTCCCTTCAGCAACAAATTTCTGCCCACAGTGTCAAGGTTGCCTTTCTTCCGTATCATTGTAGGTTTATATGGTGCCTATCAATCAGTGTACTATCTGACTATTTCTATCATTCCCAGGGCAGAAATGGCTTTCAATAATTTGGAGATATGGTTAGGAAAGGAAGGATATATTTGTATGACTTCCATCATTGAAATATTTAGTGATGGTAATCATAATGTCACAAGCTGCGTTGTATTTATCCTCACAGCAGCTCTGTGCTCTCATTTTACAGCAGAGGAATTGAGGCACAGGGAGCCTCTAGAACAAGCTTAAGGACACACAGGAAATGTTGCAGCAGAGTATGGACTGCATCTTGTCTCTTAGTCATAGGTTACCCCCATCCCCAGCCATTAAATCATCCTCTTTCTCTGCTGCCTTTCTGTAAGTCAGTGTTTACTACCCACACTTGGGTCTTTGGATTGAATCCACCATCCTATGGAAGTGTATATATGATCTAAAATGAGGGAAGGGGGAACAGAAATACCGYTGAATGTCATTCTTTGGCAAACACCTTAAACCTCTTCAGATAGCTAGTTTAAAACACCAGTAAAATACTGCAAGGTGCTGAAATGGAGAAAAAAGAGATTCATACCATAAAGACCAGAATTTTGTGCTCATCACAGAGCTTTTCCTGATGTGCAATACTCAGAAGTCATCTAATATCTGTCTTCTTTATCCATAAAATGACAGCATTAATACTCTGATCTGTCAAAGAGTATATATAAATATTCATTCCTCCTAGGACGTGAAGGAGGCCACATTCCCTTTCCTATAAGCAGTGCTACCACACAGCTGATCCAGGGCAGCAACCTGGAAGAGCATTTCAGTAGTTAATCACATTCTACTGATTTACTCTCACTTAAATGTACGTACATATATAAGCCTATTCCTGAACAACGGTTTCTACAACGTGTCAGACATATCCAAACAATATTTTAGTGCTGTAAAGGGGCAGTTGATTTTAAGTAATCACAATAACTTAAAGATAAATTATATTTGATTTACCTGTTTATTCTGGGGCTGTTTTCCAGCAAACATTTAAAACCAGCAGTCCCTTACTRTTTTCCCCATACATTTTGTATGCTCCTGGTATGAAACCTTGCTTGCTAAGTTTTCTATAACGATTGTCATCGGTCCATTAATTCTAAAAGCTCTAGGGTAAATTCTATCTGCTTCTCTCTGTAGATGCACTGCATTTGATTTATTCTCATTTCCATAATCCATCTGTCTCCCCCAYTGGCGAGCTGTGCACAGTCCTAGGTGCCAGAGAGCACGGGCTCAGTGTGCTGCTCTGAAACGAAGGAGAATAACCTTGCACAATTTGTGGCTCTTTCTTCCTTAGCATCTGATTAAGTCAAAGTGACTCCGTGTATGAGTCACGTAATGCACGCCTGCYTAACGCACGGCTTCTCAGCTGCGCCGCCTGCTCCGGAGAGGTGATGGATGTCTGCAAACGGAGTTTCAGGTGCTCGGCTTTTCTCAGAATGTCCTTGGCAGTGGTGCAGGGTTGCTTTGGTGTGATCRAGTCACAAACAGTGCTTGCTCTGTCCTGCCCACTGCAGGTCTCACAGATTTCTGGTGCTGCCAGGCAGAGAGCAGCCCTACCTCTGTTGCACACAGGTGCTTCAGGGCGTCCTGCACGGCACGGGCCCCAGCTCACAGGCGTGGGCAGGAATGGGTTCTGGAACTTATACCTTCTCGCAGACATAGATTAGACTCTTGTGCTAGTAACAACACTTATATTTTTAACACCTTCCTCTCAAGATACTAAAAAAAGAAAACTTAGCAAGTGAGCATAATGCTGATATTATGGGGAAGTGAAAGCACGTGTGTTATTTGCAGGAGAGCACACGTGCATACACACACTCTGAGGTGCTGTCAGAGTCAGCAGCTAGACCAGTGCCAAGGGTCAGGGTCCTGGGAGCAAGCGCTCCGGGATGGCACTGGCTGCTCCTGGTTTCCCCCCGGTCTCTCTCTGCATCACAGAGTTTCTGGCTCCAGTAATAAGCCTCCACACAACTCAGTAGCTCTTGCCTAGGCCAGGACACCACCTCATGGGCCTCACTGAGGCCACCCTTGCATGGAACAAGGCATTGAGGAGGCTATGGGAAGACAATGTTCCTGGAGGTCCCATACGGCTCCCACCTCACCAGGGTTGGAGCCCTGTTCCCTACTTTCACCTCCCCCAGGTGAAGGAGGAAGGACAGTGCCCAGAGCTCATGTAGCAGCTCTTTGACTTGGCTCAGACCCCTTTCTCAGGGTGAACTTTAGAAAGAAAACAGCTACTACCATATTTTGCAAGAGCCCTGAACCTCTAGAGGTGCCTCTGAATCCCAGAGCATGCAGTGTGGTAGGGCTTATCCACCTGATTTCTGTGTCCTGATAACTTCAGCAGGAGCTAAGGTCAACCAGCTCACCCTGCGGTCCTGGGTATGTGCAGAAAACAGTCTGTGAAGAGCGTAAACTGGGTCAGAACAGTTTGGGATGGGAGATCACCTCACCTGGTGTCAGGAGTTGTGAGAGTGCCAGAAGTGCAGAGGTCTCCCCTGAGGCAGACAGGTCCTGCACAAGGGGATACTTTGGGCAGGGGCTAAAGCACTCTTGGACCAATTTTGCCTTCCTGGATCCAGCCCTCAGTAGGCAGTAAAGATYTGTGATATCTGGTCCAGATGGGCGAGAGGAGCTGACATCCCCCATTACAATCACAGCAACATCTGGCTCCGTCCTACTTGTGGGAGGCATTTAATGAAATGCTTATACTGTATGTGCCTGTATGTTTGCATGGTGGTAATTGTTGCCATGTTCCTCATGGGCTGATGACATTTATTGGATGTTTCCATTCAGGCAGGGGTGGCTGTTGGAGGAAACAAGGCTGAGTACAGGTAGCAAAACATGAGGCCATCTGGCATGTTGGGTCTTGGGGAAAGATGAACAAAGATGCCCAAGATAATTATATTTGTTGGACAAGCTTAAAGCTCTCCCTGCCAATAGGCAGCCCGCAGAGATATCCTTTAAAAGCGACCTGGACAAGTGTTCGCTTGTAAGTCAAATAAAATCATTTTTGCTTCCCATTTTCTTTTTATGACGGTTGTTGCTGCTTTAAAACTCTCCCCACAAGGACAAAACATGTTTTTTTTTTCCATAAATTGTTTGTCTCCAGCACACAATGCTTGAGCCAGCAGGCATATACCAGAGTTGCATAATCTCACGTTTTGAGGAGCCAAGGAGGAGCCTGAGGCTTCGTTCTGCACCCAATGTGTGCAACAGCTCGCCTCCTTGCCCCCAGGCTTTCTCACTCTGCAAGTGAGCAGGATGCTGCCTCACTAAAAGAGCTTTGAAATCTTTGGTTGGAAGTCACTCTGGAATTGTTCTGTGTTATTGAAATGACAGCTTTATGTTGAAAATTTCCTAACAACTCACTATCATGCCAGAGCAGGCATTCATGGTTGCTTCCCAGGTTTCTACATCATCAAGGTCTATGCTAACTTTGTCTCTTTTCACCGACTGCTTCAACACTGCGGGGAAAGGGATGTGCTCAGAAAGGGGACCAAAGGAACTAGGACAGGGAACAAATAGTAGGAGGTAATAGCCTGTAAGTGACTGGGCCTCCGAGGAATCAGAGGGACGTGGATGAGGATCTGCATGATCTAAGTAACAACAGCAAAACACACCTAGCAATTAAGTCAAATGTAAAATGAGTGAAAATTCACAGTGGGAGATTCTTCTCCTGATCCCCCATCTCTCTTGGGAGCAATCAACCCTAAATACCATCTCCTCTGGAGAATCCTCACTGCAGCATGTCAAGGACAGCTGATGGTTTCCTACATCTGAGACCCAACAAGAGATCTGGTTTATAATCGACCCTGTAGTTAGCAAGATATTTTACCTGCAAGTCGCCGAGCTTTTGTTGGTGGCAGGGAAACMCTGCTCAGGCCCCTGCAAAACCTTCCTCCTGATGCTTGCACCAGTCATAGGAGGCCACAAGACATTCTCCAAGGGAGGATCCATGACCTTAGGATGTCACTGGGATATCTAGGCATTAGTCTTCTAATAGACTGCTTAGTTCATTTGCCTCATAAGCACCACAGCTCCTGGTGCACAGCAGCACTGCCACCTCTCTCCCTCTCCACAGCCCCAGGGACCAGCTGCAACCTATGATTATTTCAGCTAAGTGACCAATTTTGTGCAGTTGGCCTGCCTGGTCTGGGAGAAGATGCAGACCTGAGAGCAGGATGGTTTGAAGGGGAAGAAGCCAATTTTCTGGGTGTCAGAATTGCTGCGAGAGACACAACTGGCCTGTTGACAGARGTGAAAGAGAAGGCTGGAGTCTGAAGGAGAAGCACTTGCAATCCAGTGCTCTCTTCACTGCATCACCTTGTGCGACCGCAAGGTGGGAAAGGGAAAGTCAGATACTGGCACAGAGAGATACTCAAGGTTCAYRAGGGGTTAAACAGGATAGACTTAATAAAGGCCTTGCACTCCAAACTGCACGGGGAGCTGTGAGAAGGGGTTGCCGACRAGAGGCTGCTGGATACACAGGCTGGACACCCAGGCAGAACTCAACTTGTTGTGTCCTACGGGCCCCTTAAATCTACTAGRGCTATTTGCTTATCTCAGCTGTGTTAACCTTGAGCAGCTACTGCCCAGGAAGCAGCTGAACATTGTTGACAGAAGAGAATATGCATGTCCTGCCTTGATGGGAATTTGGTCAGCATGCAGAAAGCACACTCTGGGCCTGCAATCATATACTCTGCCAGTCACTGATTCCTCACCAGATCTTCCATAGGTGTTCTCAGTGCACCTAGGTTCAGGGTACATCTGCACAGCCCCATGAGTTAGCTCCCTATTCTCATCGTATATATGTCATTTTATTCCCACATTCATTTCTGGAGTAAGCCAGCTGATTCCTCCAAGATAAAGCCCAGAGAAGTTTGGAGGACAGTTCACTCCAGGGACCATAATCAAAGGCTGGGGTTCCTCTTGCTCCCCTCACTCACTTCCCTTGGCAGCATCAAGGCCTGTCTGTGGGCAACATCACCCCATGGTGGCACTTTTAGCACAAGGTAGTAATCTTCATCAGGATTCTCTTTTCTTTCTCCTGTTTCCCCTCCTGCGGTACAGCACATCCAAGCCTACCACAGCTCCCCCCACACCTCCCAGTTCTCCCGTGGCTCTAGGACACATCACCTCTACTATTACCCAGCCTTTCCTTGAAAGAGCACCGGAGGGTCCTGCGAGGTGCRGTGATGGCAGGAAGAGGAGAGCGAGACCTGGCTGCATCCCCTCCCCGTGGCCACTGGCGATGCAGAGAAGCTGAGAGAATTTCAGCAGATTTCAGTGTAGCTGTAAGGGGGGGAAGTGAATCCCAAGGTAGAGCGGTGTCAGACCTCTTAGATTACACAGAAGGGCACACAAGGGTGCTGTYGATGCACTGGCGTTAGCAGTCAGCTAATAATACAGGCGTTATTATGCATTTAGCATTGCTACAATTACTACAGTGATGATATATTCCCCATCACTAAAGATAAAAGCATTGCTATAGCTTGAGATCTCTATGTTTCAGGTGTGTTAACATGTCCTTCTTTTTGCATTTTTAGGATGGTTATGCTAATGTTTTGGGGTCAGTCTGCCCAAATTCAGATTCCACAGCTGAACTACAAGCTTGCTGGACTTCAGCCGATACCAGGCAACATGACCAATGCCAGTCTGTGTGCTTTGATTTTAGGAACTCTCATTACCAGAGGGAAAACAGATGCTTCCCATCCAAACTAATCAGGGAAGAAGTTTCACCCAGGGGATGCATCTGGGCAAGTTTAAATGTAATCAAATTGGTCAAGTTGGAGGGCCAGCAGAGCTCTGCTATGAGGGATAAAACAAAGGGACTGGATTCAAATATTAAAATCTGTGCTGACACGTGATTCTGGTGACTGTACTGACTTTTTACTAGGAACTGAAACACCCTGAGGATAAAACAGCAGCTGGGATTAAAACAAAGCAGGCATCCATCCAAAGTACCAGTAAATCACGTGAGATTATTGCTTTGCTACAGATTTTACGGATGTTGAAACAAAATAAAGTAGAAACTGATTTTTGCTAAACAAAGCAGGTGAGGCAAGAAGTAACTACAACAAATATAAACCCTCATCCTGCAAAATTAAAGAATTAAATTCCTAAAATTAAGAATATATGAAACTGTAAATGTAGCATTTCCAGTCAGGATTGGGGTGTGAAAAGGCTGCACCTCCCCACAGTTTAYAATATGACATACAACGGGTGGGAAATAATCAGCTCTATATGTTTTTGTTATGTACAGATTTTCCTTTTTATATACYGAAGACGAATATGAGCATGAAGGAGAGTAATCGTTTGGTACGTCAGAGAAGAAAGGCAGAAGAGGTGAGGCAGAAGGAACACATGGTAAAAATAGGATGTAAAAGAGAACCATAAAAATATACAGTGGAGCAGATGTGTCAGAAAAGGCTTCAAAATATCCTGGATTAACGATATGACAAATAACACAGAACTGGTGCTTGCTGTAAACAGGTGGCCAAAGTAYCCCACTTTAATTACACTCCCAGGGAGTTTCCAGGGAGCAGTGTGGACCACTCGCCAGACATCAGCCACAGGTCAAGCCTGGCACCACATGAGATGTCTGTTCACCGGCATCCTCTGTGATGGGAACATGTTCCAGCCAAACTCCCTCAAAACATATGTCAAGATCCCCAACAGCAGCACATCGGGGGAAGGACTGGGTCTCGTCATGGATGTCAGGGCCGAAGCAAAGTTAGAAGTGGACAGCTACGGTTTCGCTCCACAACAGTGCGAGGGCTGCCTCTGGGAGCCTGTCGTGCTAGACATCTCATGTGCTTCCTTGCCTCGTTGCTGAGGCTGGAATCAATCTTTTGAGAAATGGAAGTAATTCGTGTAAAAAAATGAAACCAAAATTGCCCTCACTTACCTCCATCTGCCTTTGCAAAGACAAAATTTATATTTTAGCGGTTATTACAAGATTAGCTGCTCCACAGGTTTTTGGTCACAGTTAGCTATGGATGAATTTGCCTTGGGCTTAGCTATGTTGAGAATTGTAGATTAATCCTGTGCTGCTGTTTCTTCCAAGACTCCTACGCAAATTAATTCAAAGGAAGTTGTTAGTGCAGACTGCACTGGACTTTGCATTAACAGGGCTTGCTGCAAGGCAAGTGTATGAGAAGTAGCTGCAAGTCAAGCATGACTTGAGGAAGGGAATGTGAGTATTCTGTGGTGAGAGAGCCAGCAGCGACCTAAATCTGACATTTTGCAACATGTGTCATAGTCTCTGACCCAGATTTTTGCTGAATTCACCACCCAACAATCTTCTTAGCTGCAAAGCACAAGAAATCCAAATGTCTGGTCATGGGAAACTGATACTGTGAAACTCTCAATCGATATCACTGTAGTGTCCAGTTGTGAAGGCTATTTCAACATAATATTATTCATACGAAGTTCAGAACAACTATATTTCTCTTAAACTTTATATCACCACTCATYGTGGTACTCGAGCCGTATTCAGTCAAAAGTAACAGGAAATTCTCCAGTGACTGTGTGCACCTTGTGGAACCCCCTCCCCCTTCGTGTGGTAGGGTGGCTTTTTCATTTCCTACTTTTTTTTTCTTCTCTTATAATTTATTTTGTTTAGTGAGATGGCATTCCTATTTAGTTATGCTCCTGATGATAGAAAAAAACTTCTGAGTGGTTGGTTCTCGGGACTTGCCCGTCTTCCAGAAATGTGAGAAATGTGTTCAATAACCCAATCCTTTGTCAAAGAAGGTCACCTTAGATCATAATGGTTAATAAAAAAAATCACAGATGAGGACATTAGACTCTCTTGTTTSTTTGTACCCCCGTGCTCCTACTGGAATGCATACAGCCAGCAAGATTCACAGTGAAGTTCGAGGCCGCCTTTCCCATCTCTGACTCCCAGGAACATTCAAGCACACTTCGTGCAGCCACGGTTCCCTCGCTAAGTACTCCGGGCGAGTCAAAGGCACGTATGCGTAATCCTGCTCTATTTTATCACTGATCTAATGGCACATATTGGAAAGCAAATTAGGAAGAAAAAAATCTGGGCTAATTTCGGTCTTTCTAAAAGCCTGCAATTTAAGCTTGATGTCAGAAGATGGCAGCAGTAAAGCACACTCAAAGGCTTTTTGTCCCCAGGCTTTTTGTTTCAAAACATGTTTTTGTTCCAGGAAGAGGTAARTTTTTTAAAAGGAGTAATTTTTAACAGAGGCATTAAGTATGACAGGCATCCTTCCAGTAAACATGYATGCATGACTTCCTTTCATCCTATTGGGAGGCAGGTATCAAGAGCAGACTACATTTTCTTATATGCAAGCATGCTTTTAGAAAAATCATGTTGCTTTTTATCTTTGGGAAACTAGTGTTCCATCTCATCTATAAGAAAAAATAGTACCATATTGCTGTAATGTCCACATATATAATTATCCAACATGGTGAAAAGTTACTGAATTTTAAGGATCATGTCTTTTGAATTGAAATTTTCTTTTTCTTCCAAGCATTTCTCCCAGGGAAAACCACATTCTGAAGTTCAGAAAAARCAGGGAGATACTGCAGTGGGAATTCATCAGTGGCATGAATGTTCAACGGTTTCAATCCACCTTGAAGAGTTTTGGCTATGAGTCTGTCAGATTCACYCATAGCTTAGCAGAATGTCATCCATTAAATGACACAACGATGCCGAGAGACAAAGTTTGTTTGATTGAGGCTGCTATCTCAGAAAGAAAAGCCAAGAAATGAGGCATTGTCACTGAGTCAATGTCCCCTTCTGCAATGAGAACTTGTTATGGTTACAAGACCATGTTCTCAAGGTCTACCGTTTGACATTACTACCAAGATGCTTTCTGAGTTTTGGCATGACAAGTCCTGCTGTTCTTCAAGTTCTGACCTAAACAGTTGCCTTACTTTGCTCTRTCCTCTTAAATGTCATTGCATTTCACTCTCACTTCACAGAGATTTGAAGCAACTCTATCTACACTTTTTCCATCACTTTAAGGGGGCAGTCCTGGAAACACTCCTGTGTGATGCAACCCAGATGCTGGTTTTGACAGTGCCTGATATTGTCTGTGATATAAAATCAGTGCAATATTTCTATAGATTCTGTTTACTTCTTTAGCCATATACTCCAAGCTCTTCACTTCACCAGGAATATCTTGCACCAGGACCTCTCTTTCTGCAACTACTACTAAAGAAGCAGGTACTTTTTTCCAGCCAGAGCTTCTCAAGTGCTCTGCTTTTGCAAGTTGTCACWGCAGTGAGTCTTTTCCTTGAGAACAACGAATTTCGGACAATCCTTTCTCCCTGGGCCAAGCAACATGCTGTTGTTTGAYAAAGTTCATATATGTCCAGTTAATAAGTTCAGGAGCCCAGACAATTTCTGCATTTTGCTAGATATAAAAACATTATGTATGACATAAAATATGTAAATATTGTTTTTATTTTGAAATCTTCAATTTATTTTGAATCTTCATTTCTTTCATCTCCATTCATGCCTGTTGCATGGAAATAGCTTGGGATATAAATGAGCTAGTTTCCACATAGGAGTTATTTATGTAGTACATCATGCTTCTGCTCCTCAGCTGCTATCAACAARTGTTTCTTCATTTCTTCAATGAACCTGGGCAAACTGACACCAGTTGACGACCTAATCCCATGGGATTAACTGTGGCAATAACCGCAGTTGATACGGTATTACCCTGTATACCTCTGACTAATCCATGTAAGGTCTGAATAACCTATTACGAATAATAGTGCATCAGGTCTCCAGCGGCTGCTAGAGAGGGAGATAAATGTCTACGATTCCTCTCTCCTTTCCAGTCTCAGGCCTCTTAGCGACCAAAACTGCAATCCACTGCAAATGGAAGTTTCAGAGGACAGTTTTAAGTCATTGCAGTGCAGTTCCTTATCCTATATAATACAAACGTGTAACCTAATTCATCACTGTCACCCTGGAGTGTCATCACTCCAGAATTATGGCAGCATGACTTGCTGATTTTACAATGCAACATCTGGTTATTACTTGCTTTAATGAAGATATAACCGATCAGTTAATGAAGACCTAAGTGTAGCGTGGGTAGCTAGGCTGTGCAAGAGATAGAAAAGGCAGTTAAAAAGATGGTACTGTCCTAAATCTTRAGAATTAACTTGATTCCCAGCTGATTTTTACAATATACTTCCAATCTGGGATAAAGATCTCCTTCTGAAAAATTATTGCTTAAGAAAAGAAGGTTCACAATCAAAAAGACAAGTTAGAGCAGAGATGTAGAGACTTTCACTCTGTATTCTCATGCATACAATCTTATGTATTGCAATCCCATAATAAAAATTTTCATAGAATCAAARTACTTCTAACTGAAATGAATTTGTATGTGCCCAAAAAGCCAGGAAAAGGGGAGTTTATGAAATGAGAGCAGACAGCATTGCAAATATCATTCAGTCACACATCCTACTCAGATAAAGGATGATGCTACATTGGCTCTGTACGTGATTGCAGAAGTACATTTAATATGATTGAATGATCCTCCCTATTTTACTGTACTTAAAAATAAGCTTCAAATCAGATTTTCTCAATAGAGAGAGCTTTTATATAATATTTAGTTGTTATCAGCAATAACAAATGAACTAATGAGTACTTTATTCCACTTAGTCAGTGGGGCCAGACAATGGAGTCACCTATCTCTTTTTTAATTTAATTTTGCCATGGAAACCATTGGCAYGACTTGGCAGAATTCCTACATAGAAGGAATATATATTGTTGAAAAAAATGAAAAAAATGCTGATGATATCTTGACAATGCCTAAAAATCCATCCACGTACCAACTTTCATTTCCTGGTCAAATCCATATATATGAAAGTTGCCTGTAAGGATGTCTGTAAATACTTGGGTAGAAACAGTTTGAATTTTGTCTGAGAAAACCACATAGCCACTCATAATACTAAGAAAACATATTGATGGACTTTTCCTATGCATGCAGTCATAAAGCAATTTTCTTGACTAAAGGTGGTTATACTTCCATTGTGGTTCAAAGTAAAAAATGATTTAGCTACTTCATTTGAGGTATGGCAGATGTTCCCATTTATTAAATGCATCCCCGCACCCTCCAGAGAGAGTCCTTTATTCAGTACAAGCTGGGGTATATTACAACAGCTTAAACTACTCTTATTTATGCCGATGTCCCTGTGGAACAATCAGAAGTTCAAGTTCATGGGCAAATTGGCTTTTCAGTCTGTGCTGGCAGTCTGTGAGGTCCTGATCCATCAATCTCCTCTGCGTGTTGAGACCCTGTATCTGGGGGTCCGCGTGCTCCCTGCGCTGGTAACGCGGCACCCGGCACGAGCAGGAGGCTGGGATTTTCGCTTCTGCTCGCAGRCTGGGTTCCTTCCTTTTCCACAGACCATCACGTGCCATTTGCTGCCCACACTCAGTTACGCCACGGCAGTGGACCTATGCGAGGAAAACCGTTCAAACCTTTCTAAAATTGCAGGTACAGCAAGGCAGGGGCTGTTTTTGTCACGGTGTTTTTTGTCACAGTGTGTTTTTGAGTTACATTTGGCTTCAGCCCTCTTGGAGCCACAGAACTGCTGAGTTAGAATAACCCTAGATGAACTGGTTATGAATAAAACTGAGTTTCAGATGTTAATTTCAGTTTGAAGTACTGATTACAAAGAAAAAAGGGACATGAGATTCTTTATAGTTTTTTAAGAAAAAAAGATCTTTAGTGGTGAGAAATACTTTTGCAATAACTACTTACTTATTGGCATTCCACACATAGGAAGAACTTAACCACCCACAATCAAAGCTGAGAGCAGCTGATGACGTATAATCAAAGTTTTAGGAAGGTATTTGTGGCAGGCACTTGATTATAGATTACAAAGCAGTGATCACAAGCTGAGATACTCCCAGACCAGAAATCTGAATTGGTACTTTTCCAGCTCTAAGAATCTTTTAAAATATCAAGCTAAGTGCATTTCTGCCTTCAGCGTTTGGAAATAAAACCCCYTTTTTTCCACATATGGCTGAAAATGTGAAGCAGTAGGAATTTGCAAACGTAAGGCTTACCTCGTGGCTCGGTAGGACACCAGCTATACACGTAGTGCTTATGTTATTGATAACGATCAGGCTTCTGCGTACTGCAGGGGAGAATGTTATGGCTGGTGGCAACCCAGGCTCAGCCTGCAAGGCCCGGAGTAGTGGGGTTTCCATGTCCGTCTTGGCTGGTTGGCTGGAGCTGTGAAAATAGGCTGTGACATCTGCCGGGGCCTGTGTGTGCAAAACAGCGCTTGTGTGAGATGTGATAGGCAATAATTGGCCTCCTGCAGAGCAAGAAAACACCCACATAAGCGACGTCTCTCTCGCTTCTAAAGCATTAGGCAAGGAAGCCTTTCAACAAGCGGCAGGCATCCTTTCAGGAAAGAATTGCCAAATCTACTTACATCATTGCGTCTCGCTAAATAGGGAAATACAGCGCTTCTGGTCATTAATTCTGACAGTGCATCATCCCACCCTCYGTCAAGATGGTATTATTATAATGTATTATTTGTGCCAGTGTCCACCGTAAAGCAGTTCTTGGAGACTCCCATAACACAGCCTTTTTTTTCCTCTCTTACAGCAAAACAAAGCAAAGAAACTATTAAAAAATAGGTATTTTTAGAAGAGAAATAGAGAACAATACAAAAAGCATCATTACATTACCAAAYAAATCCATAAGTGCACCTGTACTTTGAAGACTGTGGGCTCTTTCAGCCTCTGTGTCACAATAAGGATATGGAWTCAAAGAAGGGAAGCAGAAACAAAGGAATATAATGTATGCTAGGAAAGACTAAATCATCCAAGTTCTTCCAAGTAGCAAACAGACACCTGGGGGGTGATATCATACAGCTCTATAAAATCTACGAGTAGAATGAAGAGGGTACCTAGGGACTGATCTTCATCCTTTCCCATAATTCAGAAATTAGATCTATAAAATGAAATTGTTAAGTTCAAAACTGTTAAATTACAAACAATCAGAAGAATGTACTTTTCATACAGAATACAGCTAAATTGTGGAACTCATTGCCACAGGATATTTTGGATTCCAAAGATATGTTTGTTACAMCAGTTCAAGGAAGATAAAAACTCTGAAAACTATTACACAGAAATAATCACTATAACTGAAGAGAAGCTTCTCTAGGCTGCTGGCATCTGCAAGGTACAATGCATGTCTTAGTCTTATCCTCCTCCTTGAGCACYGATTTCTGTGAGCTAGAGAGACCTTTAAAGTGAGCCAATATGCCAGTTATCGTGTTCCCAAAGTTTAAATAGATTTTATCATTGCTTTTACTATTAGCAACACTAATGGAAATGATAAAATAGTGCCTTRCTATTAATAATACAAATTATTTTTAAAAACAACCTGTTTTCACTAATGTTAAAAAACTCAATGCTCTCTCTGCCTAGGAATGAAACTGCATGGAGATAGAAGGAAGTGGTGTGACAGTAAAGGTAGTGGGCAGTATGGCACGGAGCACAAATCTGTGCAGCTCCTTCCTGTCCAAAAATGACTGGTATCATCTCAGAGGGCCACTGCAGGGATTAATGTTAATGTTACTGCTTTGAATGCTTAGACTCGCTGGAAAAGTACTATCATTAAAGGGGCTGATGTGAAATGAAATTGGGCTCTCAGCCTCATTCCTGGAAATAAAAAATTAATATTTACCCAGGAACTATTGGTAGTTTTCAAGGAAAGGCATAGGCTGTCAAAAAAGCTGCCCTACTCCTTCAGCTTCTTGGCGGGTTGGAGGCAGGCTGCTGGTGCAGCCTGGAAACACTTGCATTAAATGTGCCTGCACATTCAGCAGACTCAGGTTTTCMCTTTCCTTTTCCCTTTCCCTTTCCTTTTCCCTTTCTCTTTCCCTTTCCCTTTTCCTTTCCCTTTCCCTCCYTCTGAGCACCTTTTACCAGCACAAAGTTCACTTGAAAAACAATAATAATGAAGAAAGAACAGTAAAAGAGAAGTCCCTTCCCTGCAAACGAATGGCATTGCTGAATTCATGCTCCCACGATACAGGTCGTGTGCCTCAGCTCTCAGAAGCCATGTAGGTCATTCTCAGCAGTGATAATGCCAAATGCCTCTTACCTGTCCTCCCAGATGGGCATGTTATTTTTTCCCAGCTGAAGATGTTTGACTAAAATTTGGCAAGAAGACAAAGCAATCATACAYGGACTGGTAATGATGGTATCACCACGTGTCCTTTAGCTTTGGGTTATTAACATCACAGCAAAATTCATTAACATGTCAAAACACACAGCCCAAAATGCATACAGACCAGCATAAAGAATTAGGGCATGAAAGACAGCTTATGTGGAGAGTCAAAGGCAATGAAAAAAGAGGATATTGTGCTTGGGGCAACTCTCATTCATCAGAGTCTTGTCAGTATAGTTAGAGACTACAGAATAAATATGTCTAACCACATTTTGGTTAACTGCACTAAAAAGATAAAGGTTATCAGGCTATCCTCCAGCTCTTTCTATACAGCAATATACAGAAATACAGATATGTATAGACCTCTTCTACTTGTATCATCAGCAACTTCCTCTCTGCCTTAYAATGCATGGTGCTGTACTATATGTTATAAAAGGTAAGGCAATAAATCCACTTTCTGGCCCTCTAAACTGATGAATTTATATTCTCGAGTGGTGTATATCGCTGGGGCCTCCCTGAAGTCATCAGAGCAGTGTTGATTTAAAGAGTTAAGGCCACCAGGCCAAAGTCACACATGATTATGCTGCAACCTGCCAGGCTCTTGCAAGCTGGCTCAGTGTTTCCACAGGTGATTTCTAAGGTTGTTCTTCTAGCATAGGTACTTGTGATCATAATTTACTAGATGACAGTCCTTCTGAGTCACTAGTCTTTCTAGGCTCATTTCAGTGCAAAGCTGTCCTCGCCTGCTATGTAAGATGTTTTCCAGGCAAGGCATAAAGCCTAGATTTTGTATTTACAATAACTATTCCATGAGCAATGGTAATGATAATAAAATCTCTTTTCCTGCTTACATCACGAGTTGGAAGTTTGCCACTTGCCTGTCTGAAGGTTTGTTTGTCTGCCTGCAGCACACAGTACTCTGAGCCCCACACACTTAGGTGGTGTTGCTGGGTGTAGTTAAAGAGCTGCTTTCTTTTCCCCCTAAATTAATTCCCCTAAATGGCCTTTCATTTGGGATTAAGATAGAGTATGTCCTGCTTTAAAACTGCATGAGTAGTTGTGAATTCGGGCTGCTCTGCTTTGGCAGTGCTGCTATATTTATCTCTACAAGGTAAAATGAAGTGAGAGATTGTCTTACATACATTAATGTTCAGTGGAACTGGAGGAGGCCGGTATGAAAAATTGATGTTAGTTAACTAGCAGGTGTTAGATATGAGTAATGAAAGAAATGTGGGAGGCAAACTTTGCCCACTCACTTTGTGTAATACTTGTATCTCTGCAAAGAATGGCTCCTTTGTGCAGGCATAAGCCTTGCATTCATTTCCTGCTCTGATCTTATCTAGAGAATTTGAATGACCCTGATATGCCATTAAATTTGGGTCTCTATACACTGGACCACTCCTTCCATTTTTGTTCATTTCTTTCTTGGCATTGGCTGAACAGTTCAGCACTCTGCAATATCCTTGGACTGATTTTGCATGCAAGTCATAAAAAAAGCAAATGTGATCTAGTAATACTAATTACAGCTTTAAAATAGAATGTATCATAATGTGATCACACGTGTAGTCATACACACACTACTGTGAGCCTGCAGTACCTTTAGAGGTTCCATATTTTCTTTTAAAGATGCAAAGACCAGAAAATTGGTGGACTGGGTGAATATTTTTAATTACCTTCTGCCAAACAAAAAAAGCTTGATAGCATTACTAATGCTTGCAATATTATGCCTATGACTTTTTCTGAATGGGAAATTGTTTGTCTTCCTTAACAAACTAATTAAATCAAAGAAATTTTTAGGGCAACTTAATCCGCAGAAATCATTGTCGCAAGATGTTGTAAGGACCAAAAGTAAAAATGGGTTCAAGGGGGATTAGATAATTTTACGGAGACGATCTCCACTAGAAACAAAGGTACCTTCTGGTTCAAGTACAGCTTCAGCTAAGAAACTCTCRCATCATTGGTGGCTCAAAGCTGGCAATATCTACTAGAAAAAGGACTCCAAACTTGACCTACTCATTTATTCTTTCCTTACACATCTACATAGACTGGATTCCTGGGCTAAGTGCACATAGGTCTGAGACAGTGTGGTATTTAGGTCTGAGACAGTGTGGTATTTTTTCTTATGAGGAGAAAATAAACATTCTGATTTTGGCCCAATCCCTTCCTAGCACTGTGAGGCAATGCCCTCCTTCACCTTCACTGGAAGCACATTTACAGAGCTGAAAATTGCTACAAAGGCTTGAAAATCTGGATCAAGAAAGATTTGCACTTGGATTATTTGGGGTATTTCAGGATAGAAAGATGGTATCTGTATCTACCTACAGTGAATTTCTCTGAAGCACACAGTGATCCTAAGGCAGTGGATAGTTAGAAAAGTCCTTGGAGAATGGCTTCAGCAGATACTCACTTCTGAGGGTTGAAAGGAGGGGGCCAACTTCGTGGGAAGCCTCTGGATGCCCTGGACAGAGATTTTACTGTAAGAGCTCCGTTCTTCTGGAACTGCTGAGGAGACAGCAGTAGAGATTTGATAATTCTGCAAGTTTCACTGCAAGAAAAGGTGATGAGGCCATAAAGATACTTGCTCTTCCYACTAACAATGAGAAGACTCACATATAGACATCTACAGAACCATTCTCAACATTTCATAGCGATGTTAAAACTTTCCATTTTCCAAATGTAGGCTGTCAGACCTCAGTGAATTAAGTGGAAACAATAATTTATGTATACAATAATTTCTGTATTTATTTATGCATGTGTTATGTGTCAGTTAAATAGTATGGGATATACTATACTATATTGGATCAGTTCCTACCAATACTTTTCCTGAACTAAGCAATGGCTCTAAATCAGCTGTCTGCAGCTCAAATGGATGATATTTGCTGGAAATGTATCTTTGATGTCCTGTAGAGGAATACATTTGGCCGTCGTGGTCAAGTTGAAGAGCTCTACTTGAAATCTCCAAAGTTTTTCAGGCAATGACTTTGAAAAGATTGAAAGATGGTCCATACTCTAAGAGAAATGAGGAAAGGTGGAAGGCATGGTGGTATGGATTGTGCTGTCAGAGAGGAATGATACTTGCAGAGATTATGGTACCTGTCAATCAACTGAACTGTCTGGAAGGCAGAAAGGAGTAAGACAGTCTTACGCTAAATAAGATTTATTTAAACTGTTGAGGAAAGGCTAGATAGACAACATAATACATTCTTTGTTTTTTACAGTTCAAATCTTTTTCACATTTATTTTTTTCAGTGCTTGTGAATAGGTGGAAAAAAGAAATCCTGTGTCACTGCCATTTGATAGCTGTCAGAGACTCTGGGCGAGAAATCCTTATGAAAGTCCTGGTCTTGCTGGTTCAGTGAAATAATGGAGCTGGTGACAGCTGGTATATGGTAATTTGGTGTCTGAGTAGAGCCAGCTTCTACCCTGAGATTGGTGCAAGCTTGCCAAATGGAAGCAGGCCCGGGCGGAGAGGGAACAGGGCAGTGTACCCCTGAACTCASCACAGCATCACACAAGTGAAGTAGCCCCTTTTATTCTATATGATTCTAATCAAGCAAGCTTTGATTCTAGTCACATTAGGATAAAATATCTCTTGSTGGCACACAAAATACTTGGGTACCTTCCAATAAGCTCATTACCATCCATACTTGGCAGAAATAAGAGCCTCAGTAGCTTTGTTGAATCATCCTTAAGATTGAAAAGTGAAACTTCACACATAAAATTAGCCAGTGCATCCTCCATATGTATTTGCAATCACCTGGCTAAAAGAATAAATTCAGTACTGTGATGCTATTTYGTTAAAAGCAGTAGAATGATGTATGGTCTTAATTTTCTTCTGATCTACATAAACTCTCTATTCTTCACCAGATGTCCATGTGTTATGTCTGTCTTACTACAGAACTACCAGTAGCACGAGGTGTTAAGGTACTGATCTATGGCAATGAGAGAAAATCTGTACTTTATGCCAACGTGCCATGTATTTCTTAAGAATGGCGTGACAGTAAATGCCATGAATGGTATATTTTATAGTTCTAACAAGATACTACGGCTATGAATAAAAAGTAAGATAAGCGGGTAAAAATCGTTCATCTTGGATTGTTTGCAGTTTGATAAATTTACTTTTTTTATTGATTGCTAGACACAATCCATAAATTAATTTGAACTGTTTAATAAAAACAGAACTGTGGTTATTTTGTATCAGTCAACAAATTCAGTATTTTCTTCCTGAAAGSAAAGGTAAGGCAATAATAAGAAAGGTTAGCAAACCAGTCCTACTCATATTCTTGGATCCTTGTGCACTAGCTCTTGTGTGGTCCTGTGAGTCACACATAACACAGTGACTCAAAGAATGTGAAAAGAAACACTAAGTAGAAGAAATCAATAGTCCAAGGAAGAAATACACAAGTTGCCCTTTTTACTGACAGAATGTAGTCTACCAGACGATACCTCCAATTTACTTCTGCAATAGGTTTCCCYATGAAACAAGGTCATGTTTTCTAACTGTTTGGGTAGACAGGCCAAGAAGGAATCAGTACAGAAATCTTCCGGGTCAGGAGAATAGCTCTTCAATATGCCAGTCAAACAAATCAATGTCTGCTGTTTTATGATTGATACTAGATGTTAAACATAGCATATTTCAAGATCAAAAATGATCATTCAAGATCATCWTCTGCATTACACAATCTAAAGCATTCTGCCAGGATTTTCTGAAGCATTTTGAGTGTTGGATCACCATTATCCTTCTAGATAACTTATCCCAATGCTTAGTCATTCTTTTTGTTATGAATGTGCATCTTATTTCTAGTTTGATTTTTTTTGAGCCAGCTGTTCACTCTTTTTCTGTTTCAGTCTTCTTCTGTTGGATTAAAAAGCTCYCCAGTATTGGTAAGACCATGAAAATTATCTCTTAAGTAAATCAAGTAGAAAGAGTACTGGCTGAGATGTGGGTCTTTTCTGGGTGACTCATCATCTGTGTAGCTTATTCTGGATCCCCTCCAATTTTTGAACATCATTTTTGAGGTACAAATCCAAAACATATCTCAAAATTTTATTACTGATTTCATCAGTGTCCTATATGTTTCCCTGCTCATTTAAAATATTTTATTGTTCTTGTGTCCAGCCACATTTACTTTAGTTACAACACTACACTAGGAGCTACTGTGAATCAGCAGCTTACCATTATTCACAGAATCACTGAATCTTGAAGGTTGGAAGGGATCTAYGGAGACCCTTGCTSAAAGTAGGGTCAACTACAGCAGGTTGCTCAGAGCTGAATCCAGTCATATTTTGAATATTTTCAAGAATGGAGACTCCACGACCCCTCAGGGCAACCTGTTCCAGTGTTTGACCACCCCYCAGCATAAATAAGTTTTTTCTTACATTAAAATGGAATTTCCTGTGTTGTGATTCCCTCATCTCTTACATAAACTACTTGTTCTCAGATGAATGACCTTCTCTTTGATTTAGCTGAAATACTTTTCAAAGATCTAAATTTCCTTAGGAGCTGAGCTTCCCTAAACTCCTGCTGTGTTCCTGTGCTGAAGCAATCTATGTTGACGTTGAAAATGCAGTGTGACAYACTGCATTTAAATGAGGAGACTTAGGCTAAACAGAGGGATCTGATAGTTATAGTCTCAAAGTTCAGTGTTGTACCACATTTGAACTATTAAAATTTAGAACTTTGCATTCTCTTTCTTTTTTACAGTATATTCTTAGATGCCTCCCTTAGGATGAGGCATTGACATGACTGTCTACTTGGTCTAATTTAAACAAATGCATTGATATAACTCCATACTCTCCATTTTCATGTGGAAATATGTGATAAAATGTTCTATTTACTTATTTCAATATTCATTAACTTTCCTCATATTACTGTATTAGTTTTTATTTTCTTTAGTAGGTTTAAATTGGTGTTTGTATTGCATTAGGTAAGACCCAAAATGACATGTCTTGCTACATCTGTCTTTTAGACCATGCTTCAAAGGAAAAATGGGTCATTGCTTTGAAAAACAAGGATAAAATAAACACCTGCGCTGAGTATTCTCACAGATAATCATGAGAATATTTTGAAGTACACATCTTTTATAATATATAGCTTAAAAGTGCTTCTAATACTGTCAGAATAAGGTACTTCAAAGTACTTCATAATTTCTGCTGGCAGAAATGAACAACTGTCGGCATCATCAACAGAAAATAGAAACACTAAAGCAGATAATCTCTTTCAAAAGCAAGGACCAAGTCAGATGCTCTTGATAYACCTGTTCTGTGAAAGAAGAGTTAAGTTTCCGCAGCTATCAATCCATGGAATCTTTCAGAAGCACTAACRTGCTGAATGAACTTGTTCACTAACAGTATGGTTCATAGACTTGCACTCTTCAAGCAAAGTAACTGATAGTGCTGATAGCCTTCTCTTAACAGACTTGCATAGGCTGCTATTTCTGTGTAGACGATGGCTGACACACATTGCTACCGTCCCGTACACGCATCTATTGGCTGGGCTGCATTCAGCTCTTTAGTAGAGACTTTTCTTCTATTCAAGGAGATAATTTGGCTGTGTTCCACACTGAGCAATAAATGCCCCARAGTGGCTCTGGATTTACAGAGATGMAGTTAGAGCAGAATTAGACCTCATACAGGACCTCTGCAATTCTTGAAAAAGTACACTTCTATTCAGATGCTATTCTTTAGTATTCCAAGAAAGACAATTCATATTAAGACATGAGCTTCCACTAGCTCCCAGAAACAGTCTGCATTGATAAATTTAACAAATCCATGAAACTGGCTTGAGCACTACCTTGTGATCACCTATACTATTTAGTTGTTAGTGCACTCCCTGGACCTTTTGTTTCTGTTTGTCTGATAGCAAATTTCTGCTCTGTTGGGTGATATTTCAGCTGAACTTTGGCATGGCTGTCATTACATCAGGCAAACTAGTAGATCGTTGTGTGGAGTATGCTTCTGCCTGGTACTTTTGCCAACAGTTCATGATGGAGCAATGAAGGGGAAAGAGATGGAATATTTGAGATGGCCTAGGTGTTTTTTGGCTCTCTAACGTACACTCGCTGCTGGAAGAGGAGAAGAATGGGAGAAAAGTAGCTTTCTTCTGCATTGCAGCAAGATATGATTGCTCTCTATAAACCTGGCAGGAAAGGAGAAGAGCTATTTGAGCTGAAGAATGATGTTGGCAAAAGAACAAGTGAGTATTAACTACAGGAAATTAAAAAACATTTTTTAACTGCCAGAGCAGTTTGACTTTGGAGTAGCTTTCTACTAAGRGTAGTGAGGGGAAAACAATGAATGAGTTCTAAGACTGGACTCATTAAAAAACCTTGTGGTGTCCTGGTTTCCTGTGACAACAAAGAGCTGGACAAAATGACACAGGAGCTCACTTTTAAGTCTTTATTCTGTAGATATATAATGAACCTATATTGTCATGACATGATCCCTGCAAGTCTCCTAACCAGAACTTCTGGTATCCATGACTTCACCTTCACATTCTTACAAGGGTGCTAGAGGAAGCTGTTGTGTGCTGTTCTGTTCAGCAACAGCTTGCAGAGATGCACTGTGTTCTCTTTCAGGGAAGGTTTGTGGTTGTTCTGTTCAGTTGTTATGATCACAGTAGGCAATGTTATTTATAACTTTAAAATGTTTTACTTGCTCAGAGAGCTCTGATAGTAAGTTTTTTGGAGCAAGGCTTAAATCTTGTTTGTTTCCCATAGTGATAAAGTGAGGACATGACATAGGAAGAGCAAGACTGATGTCAGTCCAAGAAGTTGCCAATTTCAATATCACCTTCAAAGARTATGTATACTGCTGGCCTGGACTGTAGATAAGGCATTTCTGATGCACACAAGTAGCTTCAGAAGATGCAGTCAGTAGCTGAAAATTAAGTCAGTGCCTGTCATGGTGCCCTTGTTTGGCAAAAGCTTGGCTTTGTTCAGCAGAGTGGAAGTGCCAGTGGGAGGGTCAGCAAAGACTTTTGTGCTCCACTCAGGAACCAGATAAAAATCTCATGGCTCTAGTTGCTTAAGGATGCTTGACTTGCACTATGACATTGAGTGCTCTGTATGGAAAAGCTTTGCTTTGGGAACACACCAGCAGAAACAGGAAAAAACTGCAGGAGTTCATGTATTGGGTGAAGCTTCTAGGACTTGGTAAGAGTGAATATATTGAATAGAGTTCAAACAAATCCGAAGGATTTCTTCTTCAACCTATATTTTTTACAAGTCAGGCATTCTTGTGTGGATAGATTCATGTAATGGGCTTAATATTCTGTTTGCACTGTATAGTAGGGCAGCTAATGTAGTAGSTTCAAAACATTTTTGGAAGCTGTCAGATTGATTTCTTGTAGATTTAAATTGTATGTATGATGCTTAATGTTTTGGGAAACCTAGAACAGTCTCTAAGGTAAGTCTGTGAATAACTGTTCAGAAATGGATTATGTGAATTCTCCATAGAGATAAGGAAAAATAAATATTGTTTAAGTTATTATCATTTTGAATCCGTGCAAGCTTCAGGCAATATGTCAACAAGATGTTCCTTTGGAAACTGTTCTACCTCCGGACCCTTACACATGCAGGAACGATTTACCTAGATGTTTCTAGGCCTTCTTCTATAGAATCTGAGAATATGGAAGGGAATATACACTCTAGGTCGGGAGAGTAGGAGGATATATTGCTGCCAGTCATCCATAYGCATTGGGTCTAGGAAGGAGGGCACCTTTGTGTTCTGCTCTGCTTCAGTAAAGTATGAAAAGGTACTTGGGAGGCTGCTGAATCCTCTCCCTACCCCGAACTCTGGGCCCTCATTCACTGTCTAGATACCTATGAGAAGACAGGATTTTGTAAATGGCTTGGACTGCTTTGCCAGACTTCCTTCTGAGCWTTTTCAACTCCAAAAGATGAAAGCTAGATTTCCATGTCTTACCTAAAGGTTGAATCTACAATGCTGATATTCCACAAGACAGTCTCAAAGCAGTCTGGCAGGTTTGGAAGCTTTCCAGACTCCACAGTCTTTTCAGTTCTGTCARTCCACAGACCCCTGTTGGATTGCAGCAAAGATCAATCACTGAGTGATTGCATTCACCTCTGAGTTGATGGGGTCGGCTCATCCCAGATTGCTGCATATATACTGCAGGAGTTAAATCCAGTGCCAAAATGACAATTCATAGGTTGGGCTCTGTAGGCCAATGGGTTCCTTCTGGTTTCTAAGTAAAGTCAGAAGACTTTTTCCTTAAGAAAATGAGGCTGGAGTGTTAGGTTGCAGTTGGGCTTAACGAGGACATTAGCTTCTCATATATGTTGATTTGGCTAAGCAGATTTTGTGCAAGGCTATAGTAGCTGTTTGGAGGTGAAGGAGACAGTAGCTTCTCATACATACTTGGTTTGGCAAGCTAGGTTTGGTGCAAGGCTGTGATAACTCTCTGCTAATCACTTAATATAAGTATCTGTCAAAGAAAATAAAAAAACAGGTTGTTGCTGTTGATAGTCAGGCTATCAACACATCCACTCTGTGCAGACTGCTGCCTGTATCAGCAARACAAGTATGTATGTTCTGCATGTACCTACTGCGGACCCTAACCAATAGTAGGCATGTGTACACGGAAGAAAAGAAAAAAAGAAACTGTTCAGTTGAGAACTGYGATTTTGTGAATGGAACTCAGCTAGAAAGTAACCTCCTTGAAATGAGGGTCTTGGCAAGACAAAAGAAGTTTTCTTTTTCTGTGTATTTGCTCAGTACAGTTTCTACTTTTCCAAAGGCTGTCTGCACCATTTCCAATTCAAAAGTACTCTAATTCCCCGTCCCTAAGGGATTAGAAGGGCTGAAGTCTGGCTCCACCTTTTGATGCATATGTATCAACCCTGGAAGTAAGGAGAGGGTGAAAGATCAGAGTTTCACCCTGCTTCTGAGTACTCCTTAGTGTCCCYTTGACTAAGGGCATATGAGCATGGGAAGCCACATGCCATGGGGCGCCCCACGCTGGATTTCACTCCCCAGGAAAGGCCAGCTCAGGGTGCAGAGGCTATGAGGGTGCTGGAGCTGCGAGAAGCATGTCGGTGATGACAGCCCCCTCCTGCTTCCCTTTCCCTCCTCACGCAGATGACAGGGATTTTAGAGAGCTGGCTACCGACGGGGACAACGACAAGCTGATCGCCAAAGAGTTCAGCTGAGCCAGAAAAGCCTATGTTTTATTTGTTTCATTTATTTATTTTTGGAACTGTTTGTGTGATGGCTTAATTGCTCCAAGGACTTTCCTTATAGTCTGCATTGGGAACGCTGGGAAAGGTAAGATTTTCTTTTCCTAGGGGAGCGGGCGGGTGGAGGGCCGGGCCGCGAGCAGGACCGCTCCGGTCCATCCGCAGCCCTGCCAGCCGGGTGGCCATGGAAACCCTTCGGCAYGGCCACCAGCTTCATTGCTGCTGGGACCCGGCTGGTTGCTGGGGTTACTGGAAGGTCCCGCGCGGGCAGGGGTGGGAAAGGGAGTYTGCAGAGGCGCCAAAGGTCCCAGGCTGGTGGGGCTGGCTTCTGGCCCCACACRCTTTCATGCCCTCAAGGAAAAGAGCCCCAAGCTCAAACTGATTTTCTCAGTTTCCCGGTTGCCCCTTAAAAGAGCCCTGCCCGGGCTGAGGTGCCGCGGGAAACCTTGCCRTGCTCCTTGGCGAAACTGCAATATTTCATCTGCTTGAAGAGCCTTTTGTTAAAACTGCCTGGGAATAACTCAGCCGTGACGAAGTGGAACTAATTGGCCTCCATCTTCTCAATCGTATGCAAAACAACTTGGAAGTCAGAGGGATTTTTGAGGTGGAGATGTTCAGGATGTGAAATAAAGCATAAATCTGTCTTTTAAGGCTCTGGGTATAGTACAAAGCTCCAGTGATAACGTTACACCCTGGGAGATGTCGAAAMCTCCGCTATTCCAGAGGAAAATGAAGGGTGCCTCTGCTGTGGAGCGGTCAGAGCGTGTCCTGTGCATACACAGGACTTTCTGAACTCTGCAGCATCTCCCACCATGCTCAGAGTTTGGGTGCAATATTCAGAGTCACAGAGCAGKTGAGGKTGGAAGGGACCTCTGGAGATCATCTAGTCCAGCCCCCCTGCTCAAGCAAGCRTATCGAGAACTAAATACARACTGTCTCCATTCAAACACCGCTGTCAGTACCAGTCCTAATCCCTTTCCTCCAGCCTTTTAATCTTTGTTTTTTGAGGATAACTTATTCAAAATATTATCATTCTTATTTCCTGTGCCTTGGCTGAGGTACCCTGTTTTAAGCACTTTTCTGTACAAAGTRCAACAAAAGTGATTACCATTCTCTCTGCACAGCTGCACAGTCTGTGTTTTATGATTAAATATAAAAATTTTTACTATTGTTCATTCTTATGCCGGGAAATGATATGTCAAATCAAGAGAATCAGTTCAACATTTGGYTAATCAACACCGGCTTCCAACCTAGCCAACCTTTCCCACTACTGAAAGCATGCTAAAATCATCTTATTTGTCCATAATTAAARGTATTTGCTTTTTTAAAAAACAAATTGTTACTAAAAGCAGACTAACTGCTATTTTATATCCCTAAAATGGACATTGTTGCATACTTTTATGTTGTGGCTCTTAGAGACCTCAGAGAAGTGCTAGTGTCTTGGGCTAAAAGGCAGACCGTGAGAGATATAGTCTATAGCTGGTCCCTKTTCCAAAGAGCCAACACATGTCCATAGGTAAAGGATAGAAAACAAAATAGAGATTCAGCGAATTGGAATGACTTGCCTGAAATGATCCAGCAAATCAGTAATGAATCTCAAGTTTCGTTATGTACCAGTCTGCACTGTTTCTGTTTCCTCGYAGTTATTTCAATTCCTTAAAAACAGTATTCCTATATAGAGAGAAATATAATAATATTAATAGTAATAATTCCTAGTAGTAGCATGGCTGTGGTTCAAATTATTCACTTTGGCATACTTTGGGGCTGAAGTTACTTGAAGAATATCTGATTCTAGTTCTAGCACGGAAACATTTGATGGAACATCAGATGTGCTGAGTTTAACCTTCACATTTAGGAGCAGGATGGCATAACTGCACATATTATGTCAGGATGTCAGGACTGTTTTCTTTTTTTTTTCTTTTTTTTTTCTTTTTTCCTTCCTAGAGACACAATTTCCATGTCTAATTATATACAATGTGCTCCTATTTTTATGTGTGTCCCATCAGGTGAGCTATGGTACTTGATTCTACTGCTACTGCCATGAACCCCACAGAGTTCAGAAGAAGTAAAATTACCAAAAAAGAACCCAAACCACAAAATGATTAGTGTTGCCTCAGTGCATGGTTTGCAAAAGAGAAAGGATTCACATTCACACTGCAGTCAATTCAACTGCCAGCAGTAAAATCAGGGTTCACCTAGGCTTTTGTCACCCCATACAGCAGCAGAAACCCTTGGGAATTTGACTGCAGTGTAGAAACGGCACGATAACGTCTCTCATGCTGCACAGGAAGGGGCAGAAACTGGTTCAGCYCTGGAAAGAGAACTTCTATTCTTACCATGAATGCTTGAAGGAAGATCTCCACAGTAAAATCTCAGCACTAAAAAGCATTCGGGGGTGTGCATTGGGGTTAGGATGATCAAGGAGGACTTCACGTTGCTTTTTTTGCAGTTTCTTTGACTGCTAGCCCAATGAGTGAGCACTAAAAAAGTTTATCTGTCACTGACTGGAGAGCAGCTTTGTCTTAGAAATTATAGCTAGTTACCTGTTTTACATATACTATTGCATATTGCTCTTATGACTCTGCCAGCAGTATCTAGTMTATTCCATAACTGCAATTTATGGGAAAGTTTTTTATAAGGGATTAATGAGCTATTCATGGTTGCTAAAAACAAGCGTAACAACTATAATGTAGATATTAATAAACCCAAGGACGGAAGCTTCTGAAGATTATTGCAAGCTACATGTTGATCTATTCAAATGTATAACATTCATTAAGCACCCAATAAAACAACTACTGATCAGTTATTAATTCTTTGGAAAGAGAACTGTGATATCAAAGCTGATCAGTATKCTGTTTTTAGACAGAGGTATCCTTTTGCTGATTAAAATGACTTTCCGAAGAGGAGTTAAATCTGGCAAGCAGGTTTGGAAGTGAAAGGTTCTCTGTGAATCAAAGCATGACAGTTTTCAGGAGTAAAAAATCCTTAATTAATGTGAGATGGATGCCAGAGGCAGTTATGTTAACAATAAACTTGAAAGCAAGTGCAGGAATTCCCTGAAACAAAGATTTTACATTGCCATTTCTTGAGGACCTATCTTAATGGTCTATTTGGTAGGCTATTGGGACTAGCATCACAGAGGCATCATTCTAATTGTCATTTAATGCACAGATTTCTTTCATGATATCCTAAATCACTTCCATGAATCAACCATCACCAAACATGGCATTAAAGAGAATTCAAAATCAAACTAGCATTTCAAGAAAGGATTGTCCTTTGACAGAAACTGGAGCTCCCAGGGCATTTTAATTTTAGTGTAGACTGCATGGGATGGAGGCAGAGGCGTCTCTGTACTGATCAATGACAGCTGAATTCTTACCAAATAATAAGCAGAACAGTTGATGTAAAGGCTCTATATAAGTCTGCACATTTAGCAAATGTGTGGATATATGAATCTGTATGCGCAATTACAGCAGAATTCGAAAAAACCCGCACAGGTGATGACAGCCTATTGTTTTTGTAAAAATCCAATTTTCTAATGCAATTGCACCAAGTATGGTTAGATAAGCAAACACTCCTGGYTTTTCTTAGTGAACATGCTAGTGAAGCACACAGAAATTGGCAATAATCACAYATACTTTTTGCATATAAAAAGCTCRTGCAATACTCAGTAAATGTCACAAGTTAATTAAGTACTTTATTTTCCTCAGTTAACTACAATAAGGGTTAATYCTGGATTCATCAAGGAAAAATGTTGCTATTCAGTGAAAGAGAAATGCAATGGTGCAAGTAGTTAGTGGTATGTTAAATTCTACCTTTTCAATTTCAGAATTAAAAACAGAAAGGTCCATCAGTTCACTTTACCTGTGTTTCTGGTTCAGCTGCTGTGAAGAGAAATATTATTTCTTTCCTACATAATTCATTARGTCTCACTTCTGTGTCATATTACTACAGAGAGAGTCTTAATGATGATAACTACATTTGACAGGTAGTAAGAAGAACACAAAAGCATCAACAGAACCGGTCCTTATTCATTAATTCATAAGCCTTTCTGGGGTGCTTATTCCCATAATATCTGGAGCTTTGCAAACTCTAAATGGGTTTTTCTTCACAACATGAGAGGTGCTGAAATAGTTGTTCAGTTTTATAGGTGGGCAACAGAAGCACAGGGAGATTAGATGATTAGCCAAAACTTTACGAAAAGCTAAAAACAGACTCCAGGTTCTAGTCATTGCTCTCTGGAGTCTTGCCTCTTCTAAGGTTTCACAGTGGTGGGTGCTGCAGGAACCCATGAATAATGTGTCACTAGACTTCTTCGCAGGTACTTCCTTATTATAATTTGTTAACTGATCTTGAGATTGCAAATYGTCTTTGATGGAGACTGCTAATATCACTAGAAAGGTAGGTTAGTCTATCTAATGCAGTRTTTTTATAAGCACCTTTTTCTGTACTTGAGTGCGCAGCACCAGTTAGTCATTCTAGATAGGGAGGGGTTGAGCTACAATGTTTTGGTTCTACAGACCACAGTCTGAGGGTGCTCTGGCTGCAGAGCTTTGCTTTGAACTGTTTTGTGGGTAGGAGCTGGTGCAAACTAGCACTGGGAATAAGCAGCTCTGATTTTAGCCCCCTCAGACTTGGGAGCATTAGGAACCCCTTTTCCCAGTGAATTGTTCTCACTATTGGGCAGGATGGCAGGAGCACTGCTACCTTCAGCTGTGGAACTAGGTTCATGGCTTTCCAAAGGGGTTTGGGCAGATGTAGCTCTTGGGACCCCTCCGGTTGAGGAACACCTCCCTGTTTGCCTGCAAATCATAGCAGATCTTGGACACCTGCAATCTTAGGCAAGGAAATTTAGGCRCGTATGTAGGCATGTTTAGACACACAAAGAACTCTATAATCTAAACATAGTTTTAGGGGCCTTCAGGGTTCATCACCTTTTGCTAGTACTTGGTTTAAATTGCTTTCCTGAAGCTATATGTTTACTGTGGCACACAAGTCCCATAGTCAGGCATTGTGGGTCGCCATAGCTCAGTAACTAAAGCTTTACTAAAGTAAAGGCTTTACAAGTTATATTACCACTACTGCTTCCTTCTTATCCACTTAAGCCAGCTGCCTATCAAAGAAGGAAGTAAAAATGCTTCAAAAGCTTTTGATAAATCCATGGTGTCTATCTTTAATCACTTTAGACAATAATCATCTTATTAGCTTTTAATACTTTATTTTGAATTTGATTATTTAATATATGTTTTATATTAAACACATTAGCTATACATTAAATGTATGTTAATTTAAAATATAGTGATAGCTTTTATGTAATATTACAAATAATGTRATATTTCAATATAATATATTTAGAACACCATTTTTCTGGAAAAACATGATATACTTTCAATGTGATATGCTCACCTTTTCATTTTCAACATTCTTTTTTTTAAAGAAGCATTAACTAACTTAGCTGGAACTTGATCATTTTTTTCATGGATCTCATGCTCTCTATCTGCACAGATATCAGAAGAGATATTTTGCCAGTGAGATCAAGATCTGACCCATGACATCTGATAAGTTGCTGTTAGATTAACGATTTAGTTTTCTTCTTTTCACTTCTGTTATGTTCAAGTAGGGCATATCCCTTACACTGGTAGCTTGGAACACAGCATCACATATGCAATTTTAATTAAACATGCAAATGTTCACACAGTTTTTTATTATGCATTTTAAGTTCTGTAAACTAAGTGTAAGTGGAATTCACATGACTGAATGGCAAAGCTGCCTGATGAGATGTTTACAATCCTTTTACTTTGAAATACATTAACATTGGTTTGATTACAATGAATAAAGAGATACTGTTTAAGATTGTTCTTACTCTCTCCACTATCAGGGAAAATCATTTGGATTCAGTGCACTTGTRTCATCTGATACTGATTATGATATTTGGCCCATAATTCTGGAGAAATGGATCTAAATTTCTCATGACAACACACTATTTCACTGCGTACATTAATGTGTCAATATTTGTATCATATGATCTGTTTGGTGTGAAACAATCACCTTCTTTGCAGCCCCCAAAAGCTACTTTAGTTAATTACTACACAGTAGTAATGCTGGAAAACTGAACTGTTCATTAAATTTGGTACATCTTCAGATAAGGAGGAACAAAAACTTAGGCACATTATATCTGAAAGGCAATTACCATTTACAAGTCTGTCAAATATTGCCTGTCTAGAACTGGGAAAAACTCAAGTTCGATGATATTGATAGCTATASATATCTATTTTAATTCTTCAGTGGGAAATCAATCCTAAATAATAGATACAAAAAATATTAGTAATTCATATATATCAACTCGGGAAAACATGACTAAGTAGCAATTTGCAAGCAGTTATCTTGGTGACTAAAAAAGCAGTCTTATAAAACAGTAACTTCCTTTAATTTAAGTCTCTTTAAAACTGATRTTTCTCTCAGCACAGCCAGGAAGAGGAATCTGTGGACATGATGTCTAATTGCAGTTGCCATCTACCCACTGTTGACGGTGGCATTTATATTTCCCATTTATTCTAGACCCCTTGGGTAAGCACCTGAGCGAAGAGCGCGAGCTGTCCTTCACCTCCTCTGCAGTCAACGGAAAGATTATTCCTTCAGGTGGCAGTCCAGATCTTGCAGGACAGCGTGCGGTGGGAAGAGGGGTCTAGCCGGGCTATCTCGGCTATAGGTCTAACGGCAGATCGTGTCAATCTAGGCCACATCCGTATTGCTCGGACAAAATCCCGACCTCGATGGAGTCTGGAGTCAAGCGGAGATTTCTCTGAGAAAGGACTGCCATACCAGAACGCGTCTGACAGCCCAGCACCCGGTGATAATAAAATGCAGCAAAAACAGCCAGCTCTGTAAAGCTGTTAGAGAACGTATAATGCCAGGCGCAATATATTTGTAAGCCAGTAGATACTGGGCTTCATTATGCCATTACTTAGTGATACGAAGGGCTGACCTGACATTATTTTTAGCATAAAATGATACCAGATCTACAGAAAACCATACTGAGGATGGGGGAAGAAAGAAGAGGGGCTATATGTGGATTTCCCTTGGGTGAGGGGGTGGAACWATTAACAAACTCGGTAGTTTTCCCGAGATTTACAGATGTTTTCTCTCAGCATGCTGCTCTGATGTTCATTTCTGGGACACGTTTGAGTCATTCAATTTTACTTGCACAAGCACTCACAGAAAGTTAATTTTAATCAAGTAGTTTTTCACAACCTTAATTTGCACTTGAAGGAATGATTTGAATTGTCATCTAATTAAAGGGTAGAAACAACAAGCAGATTATGTAGCTAATTGCAATGAAAAATATTATTATTAATTAATTATTATTATTAAAATGTTTTAAATATTCAAGACCACTAAGGAAAAAATGAAATTTTTATCAATAAAACAAGTTAGAATAATTATTATATTTGAAGAAGTTAATGTTTATTTGSAGACATTTCGTGACATAGAGAGAATTAGTTAATTATTTTTTTATGTGATGTTTTTTAATATTTGGTGTAGCATTACATGCCATATCAAAAAAATGTTTTTGCTTTTCCTGAGGTGTTAGCAGCAAAGGGCCATGAATAGTATTTATTTTACTAATATGTCTCTGATGAAGATTAAAGACCTCTTAGTCTTTCACTTAAGAACTTCATTTTACCATCTCAGAGAATACCAGTGATTACCTGACCTTCATTGTAAAAGGAATGGTACGAATRCATAACTTAATTCCCAAAATAATATAGATTAATTTTCCTGTGTTTCATTCAAACATACTTCCATAAATAACTAAGAAAAGAACGGGTCTGGTTCAGTATTGAAATGTAATTATTGCAAATTGTATGCTTACTAGCAATCAATTACCGATGAAGTTGCAATCGGGAATCTGACAGATGACAGATTTAATTCCCCAGAAGCTGTGTTTCTTCCCTCTTCTTGATACGAACATATGCATGTGGAGGAAACAGACCTGAATATGCCAGATGAATGAATTGAGAAGTCTAGGATTAAATGGAACAGCTGGAAATGTAGCTGGTGATAATTGACGGCTAATTAACTGCAGCGAGCAATTTTCCGCCAGGTGTTCTATTAGCCATATAGAAAGAGAAACTAGAGAAACTGCAGGGGTTGCACTTTCATTCAGAAATATGATCTGGACTGCTGTTCCACCTACACTGTAATTGGAAAACGGCTATACGCTCTGTTATAAGTATAAATATTCATATGACTTTGATTTGTAAAAATCTTTGTTTCTTTTTAAGCACTAATGTGGTTTTGTGTGTTCCTTATCAGAGATATGAGTCTTTCGTGCTTTAAATAATAGATAATCAAAATGAAAAGGCTATTTTTAAGAATAATTTCTAATGATACAGCTCCTTCTCTGATATTCTTTGTCAGTTTTGGCTATTCTACTGTAGTACTTTCCAAGCAGCTGTTTCTGATTATGGCCATAATCCCTGACATTTTTTACTGTTTCTTAGAACATCCTATAACAATGAAAAATCAAATTTTCTTTCCAGAACAAGCCACCTGAAGATCAGGAAGAGGACATTAGGTGCCCTGCTTGCATGTTTTGTCTTCTTATTTTCTATTTTACTTTCTTTCCACATTCCCCACACTTCATATTTTTACATATCTGCACTCATTACACAAATTGCTTTTTCAGCATATTTGTTCTCTTGGTGTTTGTTAAGATATTTTGGTCTTGCATGGTCTTTAGTCCTGTTGTGTCTTTCATCATGTAAGGAACTGAGTTCTGTTTCCTGTCTACATAGGTTTTAAAGAAAACTAAAGCTATGCACATTTTGAATAAAGTAAATCCTAATCCCACCTAACAAGTCAGGGGACTGACAGAGAGATGAACTTAATCTCTCCTGATTTTTGCTGCTGAGAAGGCAGGTGTTGAGGCTACTCTACTTTCAGTGGAAAGAATCAGAGTTATTCTTCTTCAGTAGGTTTCTGTCTGTTTTAGACGCTTCTGAAGGTACCTGTCGCCTTGTTGATAGGGGTGGCTACCTGAGATTGGCCACCTAGGTGTGAAAGTTGGRAAAAATAATAAATGAAGGGTGTGATGATTCACATTCTGTTGGGGCGGACCTGTATCTCTCCATTAACTGTTTCAGGAGCCTAGATGACTAGTTTAGATCTAGGCGRTTAATCTTTGGATAACTGAAACTAGCTCAGGTGAATCCCACCATAACCATCTACAGGTAAACAGAGATCTCTTTCTCCTTTGAAAAGAGCAGTCACCAAAGGCATGAGACTGAGGTGTTGCCTTTCTATCAGCTTGGATACTTATCTTTGGTTTTMTTTAAATACTGCAGTTTTACTACTTATTGCAGGGGGTAGTGTCTTAAGCTTTTACAAAATCAGCAAATTACTAAGCATTATTCTTGCCCATGTAAAAACATAATATACATTTGTTGTTCATATGATTTTATTTTATAATCATTGTCTTTGTAAAACTGATTTCCCTGTTACTCATGTCACTGAGATTTTTTWWTWWTTTTTTTCCTTTTTTTAAAAAAAGAAATTGCTGTTAAGAACCAATCTCTAATTATCTTCTTAGTCTAAAACATAACTTTATTCTCCTAGAGCAGCTGTTTGCACTTTAGGATTAGAGATAAGAAAAGGAATATATAAGGATTACTARAGAGATTCATTAATATGACCAAAGACACTTTCATCTATGGAAGAAGTTAAAGGATGAGTATAATTATCATTTCTTGGCAAAACAAAATCACAGAATCATAGAATCAGTAAGGTTGGAAGGGACCTCTGGAGATCATCTAGTCTAAAAACCCCTATAAAGCAGGGTCACCTAGAGCATGTTAGACAGGGTTGCATCCAGGCAGGCCTTGAAGATCTCCAGAGAAGGAGACTCCACAACCTCTCTGGGCAACCTGTGCCAGTGCTCCCTCACTCTCACAGGGAAGAAATTCCCCCTCACGGTCAAGTGGAACTGCCTGTGCTTCAATTTCTGCCCATTGCCTCTTGTCCTGTCACACGGGACAACCGAAAAGAGTTTGTCCGCATCCCCTTGACACCCTCCCTTCAGGTACTTGTACACATTGATAAGATCCCCCCTCAGTCTTCTCTTCCCCAGGCTGAAGAGGCCCAGCTCTTGCAGCCGTTCCTCACAGGGCAGGTGCTCCAGCCCTCTGATCATCTTTGTAGCCCTATGCTGGACTCTCTCCAGCATCTCCATGTCTCTGTTGTAGTGGGGAGCCCAGAACTGGACACAGGACTCGAGATGAGGCCTCACCAGGGCTGAGTAGAAGGGCAGGATCATGTCCCTTGACCTACTGGCAACACTGTTCTTAATGCACCCCAGGAGACCATTGGCCTTCTTGGCCATAAGGGCATATTACTGGCTCATGGTCAACCTGTCATCCACCAGCACTCCCAGGTCCTTCTCTGCAGAGCTGCTCACCAGCAGGTCAGCCCCCAGCTTGTCCTGGTGCCTAGGGTTATTCCTTCCTAGGTGCAGGACCCTGCACAGAAGATTTGAAAGATAATTAAGCACCATTGTCTTTTTTTTTAATGTAATCATCAGAGGTATGATATTCTGTTGTTTATTAATGCGACTTTTGAAAAAGAGGTTTTTGCCTGGACTATCTRAAGATTTGGGGTTGTGATTAAATTTTAATTTTATTAAAGTAAAAGATGAAACATTAACTACGGAAGTCAAAAGGTTATTTCTGCAACACTAACAACACTAAAAATATATTTTCTCTAGTGCCCAGAAGAGATTTCCTGAAAGCTTCAGAAAAACAGCTTTTTTAATTAAATAGTGCCATGGTACGGAGAGATATGCCAGAAATGGTAATAACAATAATTACCTTTAACTCTATTCCTAAGAAATMTAGCTATTTAAAAGATTGTTTGATAGAAAGTATGTGGGTCAAGGCCTGTCATTACTCAAATTGGAAAATCTGTGTGATTCATTTTATATCCTTCTTGATCAAAGAAGAACAGAAAGCGTGATAGCACTGATGGCTCACAAACACAAAAGTTTGCATTTTTGTGAAAAGGCATTAATTTTGAAAACGGCAGGGACTAGTTGATTACAATAAGTTAATTTTGAAAATAATTAAGTATTATACAGTTTGGGCATAAACATATTATTTTTTTGTCTTTTATTTTATTTTTATTCTTTGCTTATCAGGAACCAGTGTGATCTAAGGGATAAAAAGGTTAAAATGAAAAACAACACTAAAATCAGCTAGTGGTTTTACAAAGTAGGTAACAAAATGGCTTTTTTTTCCTTATGTTGTGTGTCTCAGAGTGAAAAAAAGAATACCTGTTCCTGCCAGAGATGATGTCCCAAAAGTGTAACATTTAATTTTCATTTTAGCGATAGATATTATTTACATGGATTTGTATATGCAAATGAGGTGCAGTCTGTAACTCATGATAGAGCTTATTCTGACACAATGATGTCCATCTCTGCATTGTACAAGTGACTGACTTACACGCTAGGACTTGTGAAAAGCCATGGTATTTGCTAGATCTCTTGCTTTGACTTCTGACTTTCRGCGACAAGTATCCTCTCTATGTATTTTGATTTCTTGGGATGGTGGCAGTCCTCATTTGGCACATTATCAAGGTTAAATTAATGACAGGTATAGGTCACATTAAAAAAAAATTATCGTAGGATATATTTTCTATATAGCATAAAGCGTTCAGTTTTCCCTTATCTTGGGCTGAGTCTGAAGGCTTCCTGACGATGTGGAGCTGCGTGTCCCGGCCCCGAGTGGGCTGGGGGGTCCCAGAGCCAGGTCAGCAGAGCGGGAGCTGCTATGGGGTAGGGCTGAACCCAGCCAGCAGGGTCTGTCCCCCCGTCCCGAGGGAGCAGGGCCCCTGGGGCAGCGAGCCCCAGCACCACGATGTGCGGGTGAGTGCCTCCAGGTTAGGGTTTGGGTAGGGGTCGGGGGCCAGTTCTAAAAAACAGTAATCCATAGTATCTTCAGTGCTATCTCCAAAACCAAGGGTAAAAGAAAAGCTGTTTAAATAGTAGGAGCAAAACCATACTTTTGACTCATCAGGGAAAGTTTGTTTTGCAGCTTCGTGCAGCGCTGTTTTTTCCTAACTTCAGCTGATCTTAGGTCCTGTAAAATGTGTTTCATTAAGAACTTCCAAAGCTTTTGGTCTTTAGATGTACTTTGCTGTACGAAAAAGTGAGAAAAGGCTTTGTTTTGGGGAGYGAGGAGAAAGAAAATGTCACACCTTGAAGCAACCTGTTCATTTCTACACTAAAGCAATAAACATGAACTATTTCACGAATAGGTCCATTGCCATTATTCTAACGTCCATTACCCAGACGGTATATTTGTTGTACACACACCAAACATATGCACAAACACTGGGATGTGGCTATGATTGGTAGTCACCAATCTGGGATTCAAACCAACTTCTGCCTAGAACCAGTTGATTTTGATTCCAAAAAAAAAAAAAAATCAACACTGGATACCAAACACTGCATTTTGCTGCTCTGAAAGTCTTTTGGCATGCAACGGTACAAAGTAATATACACATAGGAACATTAACTTAATTCAGACCTGGTCAAACTCTACTTTGTCTGTGCTGGCTGGGTCTCTAAAATGAGGGCTACTCCCAGAAAGCATGTAAAATGCCTCTGAYTTGTTAATCTGAATGTTATTCTACTTGACTGGATGTAGTTTTCCAGCAATTTTTGACTCTCTGTTGTTGAGTGTACTCAACAACCTTCATGCAAACACYGGGACTGTAAGGCAAGAACCTGTTTTTGTTTAAAATGCACATATTTGTATTCTGTGTTGCTCAGCGCTGTATTCATGCCTCTGCCTGGATGGAACRCTTAGTTTGAGAGACAGGTGGAGACTAAATTGGATCGAAGAGATTTAGAAGTGTTTAATACATATCTACAGCTATTTGCTTGGCAAAGATGATGACGTTCCATTGCATACTAATTCTTTTCACAAAGCCAATAAAAGAGCAGTTTTTGTTAGAGAAGCTGACTTATAAGCCTAGCAGTATAGGTTGTTGTTTTGCTCTTTTTCTTCTTTTCTTTTTTTAAACTGATATTGCAGTAAAAGCTAGGTTGCTGTGACCTTATTCTTCTGCACAGTTAAGTGTAGGGATAGGAAGCTTTAAGGGCAAGAGGTGAAGGATTACTCRGGAGGGTTCCAGGACAGACACTTCCATTTGAGAGTTTGATTTGATGAAGAATACAGTAAAGCAGAGGAAGATGAGCAGTGGTGAGTACTATTTTCTGCACTGACAAAAGACAAAATTTCCTTGGTGAAAGAAAAATGTCCTGAGAGAGGACATCAGCTTTYGAAATGACGTGGATTTTTTTTAACTTAGATTGGTTGAAACATGATTTGGCTTCTACTGTAAAGCATTTGGGGAGTAAAGGAGTAACCAAGAACTGGTCRTCTTTGGGTCTCACAAGAAAATCCTGACTTCTGTGAAACTGATTGTAAAACTCTCTTTGACTATAATGGAAACAAAGATCTGCTTTCAATTTTTGTTGGAGAAAACAACGACATCTGTGTACAGAGTCTGAAGAAAGCAGGCCAACTTGTATCTTCCGTAACTACCTGAAAGCCCAAGACAGGACAAATTAATCTTTAACTGGGGTTAAGAAATGTGATTAGACATAACGTTGTTGAAATTCTGCTGCTTTGCCTCTAATGGGTTTCAGAAAGCCTTCAAAGCAATAATAAATACTGCAGTTTGCRGCCATTGCTGGCGGGGACTGAGGCTATTCGTGCACAGATATCATCCTCAGAGATGATAAACTGTAACGCCTCAGAAGTGTCAGTAGGCACTGTTTTTAATTTGCTTAAGTCTCAATTAACTTATATTCCAATTTTCTACWTAATCTGACTGAATTTTGTTTAACCCTCTTGCTCCTGACAACTGACCTGCTTTTCTTCCTCTTGCTGTTCCCTCATAAAAGCAGATGGCTTAATGCACAGATGCTCATTGACAGCAAAGCTGAATTAGCTTTGTCTGATTAAATATTTTCAGAGAAGAGTACCTGACTTGTCAGCTCACTCCTTGGCATATCAAAACCGAAGGCAGGATATGCTTTTTAAAAAAGGAATTCAACAACGACTTAGCAGCCCGCTTGTACTAAGCGTGCATATGGTCTTGTATAAGCTCGCATCCTATATCCACAACTGTGGTGTCAATAACTGGATCCCAGTGAGGAAGAGAAGATCAGGGTTGGAACAAATTAGGTAATTATGGTCTAAAATGAATTGTCTAGCAAATAAGCAGGTGTTTTTAAGATCTTCAAGACAAAGGTTATGTTTTTGTTCCATGTACAGCATCTAACACAAAGGGAATCTGTGTCATGACAAAATCTTTAAATACTACTGCAATAGAAATAATTATAAGGCATATAGGGGAGGATTACTTATGTTTTGGAGACAGGTATCAGATAGTTGTTTATCTACATGTACTTTAAACTCTCTGTTTTCACACTTTCTCTTTTAATAATATTGAAAGCTACTTTGCAAAGACTGGTTGTGAAACTGGCTTGTTACTGATAACTGAGAAAAAGAGTATTTATTTTAATATTCCCAGAATGCAAGCASTTATTTGATGTTGGAAACTGGCCAGTTTGTTTAATTTAGTACAGTGATTCATGCTCAGTTTCTTAGCCTGTCTTATATTTATATCCAAAACAACTCAAATATTTTAATTATTTGCTATATTTGTGTTTTTTTTCAATTAATAGTACTAAATATTTAATGTTCAGCTATAGTTTAATAATTAGAAATTATAATGACTGCTAAATTAGCTTTTGCAGCTTTTAGGTCAGGAAAACGACATATTTCACAGCCCGCCTGACTGAAATCACTTTCAGCTAATTGAAGATTTTCTCACTCSATTTAGCTGTTAAATCCTGGCATATGGCTTCTGATCAGCTTTCACATTCAAACAGATCCTCAGAGGAAACTTGTATTAAAAATAATATTAAAACAAAAAAAAAAAAAAATCTGGATCAAGCAAAGTTAAGTCAYTTTAATGCCCATGTTGGCCATCCTGGAGCTGTCCTCCACCCGTGAGGAGCACCGGGCTCTGGAGAAGTGAGGAGCAAGCTTTGCACGCTCCCTGGCAGTCTGCCGGCCAGGAGCTCTCTGCAGAGGCAGGGAGCAGCAGGGCTGACAACCAGCGCTCATTAGCCCTTGGATAACCTTTAAGTAACTCTGTAGTTGCCAAAACACTGGATTTTTTTTTTTTTTTTTTTTTTTTTGAAAGAGAGAGAGTTGAGTGAGATAACATGGGCATCACTAGGAAGAACTCTATGTGAATTAAGTCGTTCCTGATGGAAGGAGATCCTTGAATGTCCACCTTCTTAGCTACCTGGTGGTAACTTAGACTAGGCATGCTCTGAAAAGAAATATTCTTGATACATTAGCAGTTTTCTTACTAACTAAAGTTAGCAAACAGTTCTCTCTGCTCATACTGTAGGTATAATAGAGAAACTAAGCTTCTCTTTTTTTGGTCTCGCCCTTGTAAGATGATTTTTGGCAGTTTATTTGTGTGTTTCTCCGTTTTTATGTTGTCTGTAGAGTGATTAGAATTTGCTGTTCCACATAAGAAATGYGTGGGCTTTTTCTCATTCCAAGATTGTCTTTGAAGATCACTAATTAAGACTACTGATTTTTCTTTATATTTAGAAAATTAGCTATTAAATCATCTGAGTCAGAAAMTCCTAGCAATTATTTTGAGCAGTAAAACATGGCAATGTCTTCATGTTTGGATTCTGATTTTATTTTAAGGAAGGAATTTTGTTGCAATCCAACAGACTGGACCTTTGAATACTGCAAAAATAAACAGCAAGACAGAAACAGAGATTTGACAAAAAAAATAGGTTATCCTATTTCTACTAGACTTATGTAGCTGGCTACCCTGCAGGATTGCAGGACCTGCAATTCGCTTCTGCTCTTGCTGTCTCTTGCAGTAACATTTTCTTCTGCTGGAAAGAGTTTGCATCTTGTTGTTTCTGACAGGTAACAGCAATAAYGGTGTTTTTTTCTTCTTCTTTTCTTTTCTCACTTGCCTGAAGCRATTTTAGTTCTGTGGTGATGCTTTCAATCCATCGGTTAAATCTGGAAATGTATTATTTTTTTCAGAGAACTGAATCAAAACTTGAATATTTTTAGCACTTTTTTTGTGTCAGTGCTGTAGTTAAAAGTGAATTGTAGCAGTACAGCCAGCTGAAACCTGACTTGAGCAGTCTGTATTTATATTCACTTTATACTCTGTGCCTAAAGCCAGGGATGACAAAACTGTGCTGCAGGCAGATAAAGCAGTTTCAGACAAGGAGGCTGCCTAATATCAGCAATCCCGTTACCGGGCTGATTTTCACTGCTCTGTGTTCTGAATTCCAAATGAAACTGAATTTATTTTTGTGCATTCACTGTCTCATAAGGAAGATGTATTGTTTTAGGGAAATGCTTGTTTTACGGAAAAGACTTTACAACAAACGGCTGCCAAGATATTGAAATATTATTGGTGACATAAATGTGTCCCAAYTATCAACTTTCCACCAAACAAGATTTATCATGTTATATATTTCTTTTTGGTTCAAATCACACTTTCTTTTGAAAAATATTTTAATGAAATATTTCCTGCTAGTTCAAGCTACTGATATCCTGAGTATACCATCTACTACAGGATCCATATATAAAAATTAGAGTTACTATTTACATCACATCTGTGAGGTGAGGAATGGCATCAGAACCCTCTGAATAAAATTTAATAAATTCTGCAAATTTTTAAGGTAAGAGTAGCTTCAGGGGTGAAGAAACCAGACTGAATCCCTTTTATGACAAAATAAATCTTAAATAACGTTGTTTTCCCCAATATAAAGCTGTGTTTTGAAAAATGACTAAAAAGGGATTTTTCAGCAAGCTTGATGCTACAGTCCCCCGCAGAAGCCTGGCAGTGTGGGACTGAGCAGCATTAAAGTTTCCTGAGCTCTAAAGTGATTTGTGCTATTCCATTTAGGAGTGAATCTCAACAGTGTTTTTGTTATCTTCTGGTATATTTTGATATAATCAGGTGGAAGAGRTTTAATTATCTGAAAGTTAATAAGATCTCCCTAGTCATACATGTATTGTATGTTTTCACYGGATTTCCTTTACCACTAGTCATAAGACAAAAGTACATATCTGGATAATCTCGGGGGGTCTTGCAAGGCAAAAAGCTATAWATAGCATTTTCAAGTTGCCAAAGACTCTTGAAGTTATCCTACACTGGATAACTCCACAGCATAAACTTAGGTAATTGTTTTTACTTGGAGAGAAGGAGAAGCATATGCACATATCTAGCAGCAGATATGTCAATATTATGAAGATTTTACCAGTGAAATGTAGAAACTAGGAAACTAGAACCTAGGAAACTAGGTACRTCAGTGGACAGTAGGAAACAAATGCTTTTGCAGATTTGAGTTATACTTAAAATTTAAACTAACAACCTTAAATCARTACTAGGAAGGGGAAAAAATATAGAAAATTCCCTGACTTCTGAAGTAAGCTACACATCAAAAATATTGCTAGAAGCCTCTGGCTTAGGGGAAGGAGATGACTGAGGAGCAATTTGTGTCAGCAGTGYTCATGTGGAAGAAGTAAAGTCAAAGATCTGAGGAAGGAGGACTTGGAACAAGTGCTTGGCGTGGCGGGACCTTCTTCTGTGTCAACAGTACAGCTCAGGAGCTGTTGGGTCAAAACAAAGTTAYATGGTCAAAATCAGTCTGTCGTTGCCCAGCTTTAAAAAATTCCTTCTTTGCTGCATTGATGTCCTTCTAAATGGGAACTCACACAGGCAGAGTGAGTGCATGATTTCCAYTTTGATGTTAATTCATCATTTGGAGAGCTGCTGTTTTTCAGCTGCCAAAACCTCCTGTACCAAAAACTTCTAGAGTTTGTGTACTAAATGATACTAATAGGATGTTTCTATCTCCTGTCGAGCAGTTGTTAAAACATGTGAGATGCTTATTGATCYGTGAAACAGTTGCCCCACTGATGGGGAATGTCAGGACTCGGGAAACCTAGGATCAGCTCTAAGGTCTAGAAGAGGGAGTTCTCTAGTAGTTACCAGAGTTAGTTSTCCTTTCACCTGAGATGAGAAATCTCTCTTGTCTCTCCTGCTTCCTTCCTTCCGTTATGGACAGACAGGGCCTCCGGCTGTTTGTCCTCTGGCTGTTTGGCCACCTTCTACCAACTTCACCCACTTGCTTTTATCCTGTTTCTGTAATTTTCCTTGCTTTTCTTATCACTCTGTGCTCAAATCCAGCTTTTTCCTCCTCATCAATAAACGTGGCTGTGAGAATGCAGGRGAGACACTTTCGTCCGCACTGTCGGTCACTAACAAAAGCCATTTGTCTGAGGCCACAAAACCCCCTAGAATCAAATTTCAAGTCTCTGTCCCAGAAAAGTGCCGCTAAAGAGTCTTAACAAGAGCACTTGTCAAATTTTCCTCTAACCTCAGTTTCAAAAATATCAGAACCATTTTGAGTGAAGCTTCCCACTAAAGCATTCGGCCAGAGTCAGTCCTCCCAGGCGGGAGCGCTCCCACGCGCCGGCGGGCGCCGGGCAGACGCGCAGGACCACGCTGCTGCGGCAGGACGCATCACGCGATGCTCGTCCCGTTTGCCCGTTTCGCTTCTACTCCCGGTGGTGAAAAGCCTCGTTTCAGCCACGGCACAGGACGCAGGGCAGGGGAGACGCTCCGGCAGGGTCAGAGACGCTGGYGGCAGAGCTCTGCGGGCTTTGCGGCTGTTCCGTCCCGAAACGTCTCGTGGCAGCGTTAGTCCGAGAGCGCTTAACTCCGAGCAGGGCTCCTGTTGTGGGTTATTGTTTCGTTTTACRGAAAGCTAAGACAGAAAAACGCATTTTTAGACACCTGATTTATAYGACTTTGAAACTCAGTGTGCCTCAACCTGGATTCCTAGAGCTCTGAATTTGAACCGAACTGTGCCAGATGATCGTGGTGCCCGATCCCCGTGATGCAGCACTGTCTGCAAAACCCCCTGACCGCCYGAGTACGGCACTTCGAGCCGATTACGGCCCGTATTGAAAACTACTGAAGCTTAACTAAGTGCCTAGCTAAAATTCTAAAGGAGAAAYGGGAAAGCTCCTCCCCCACCTCCGCGTTCCCTTCCTTCCCAGKGAAATTACGGACGCTTGAATTGATGGGAATTTTGCTGTTGACTGCTGCAAGTGTAGAGTGTGCTCGTGGGTATTTACTGCCTTCGCCTGCTTTTCGCTTGGCTGATAAAATTATATTTTGCAGTAAYTCCTGGATAAGGCAAGGAAAGCTCTCATTTCTTTTTTCCTTCTAGTGTCATGGGAAGTTTTTCTGTGTAAACATAGAAAACCACAGTGTTTGTATTTTTGATGTTTGAATTTCAAAATAGGCAACAAAACTTAAGAGTGGCCTTTTATTCTCCTGGTCTGAGGTACATGGAAAGTCAGGTGTTATTTCTACTCAGTGTCTTGCGTATTCAAGCCTAACACTGGCATGTTTTTTGTCTCTATACTACCATGCATTAAACTGATATGATTTAGGAAGAATCAAGCACAAAAGTGACTAGTGAAATAAAAATTACCTTGCAGACACCATATTTGTGGTTGAGATCATTTTCTTTGAATTCTCTTGGTTTGTCATGGGCAGAGAGCACACAGCATACTAATTTATTATATGTTGAATATTCCTCCTCATGATTTGCCAGAAATAAAGCTTCACATCWTCTTTAAGAACTCAGCATGTGTTTAAGAAATTAATGGATTTTTTTCCCCATAAATACTTCCAAAATCATATGATAATTTTAATTTGACTAGTCACAGCTCCTTTGTATCTGTCTGTCTGTACAGATGTGCAGATTTAAACCTTCTGAGCTGTTKGACTACTGACCACAAGCAGCTTTCAAATTCTGTATTCAGCTGTATTACTGACAATCTGAATTTGTACTGAAGCTTTAGGAAAAATAATTACCATTGCAGTGCTGAAGTTTGAATATCAAGTAGTTGAAAGAAATCATTCATGACCTACTGATRTAGAAACAGAATTCTTAATTAATCTCCATTAGAAATAACTTTTAAAAAWTGCTTTTGTGAATATTTTTGTAATRGAGAAAAAGAATGACAATGAGAGAAGTAAAGTTTATTCTCACCTGGCTATAGTATAAATTTCCTTTCCTCAAAGGTTTCAAGCACACAGTGGGGAGGTAATGTATGCTGATAGAAGCTATTCATTTTTTATGAAAAGAAAATAAAGCTACTTGCACCCTCGGACATTCCCCATGGATAYATGTGGGCACTAACCACCTCAGAAGCAGTTGTTTTCACACTGGCCTGAAACTCGCTTCATTTGCCCACATGCCATCCTGGAGGGATTTTATGTGCTGCAAAGGCCACTGAGCAGATGCAGGTTAATACTCAYAGTTTTCATTACATTCAAGGTTTTCCTTACGCTCAGTTTTGTGGAGTCCACAGATGCTCCCCAGTGTGGGGGGCTGAGACCTGCTCCACCTACAAAGCTGCTGTAGAGCCTGCCATAGAGATACGCTTCACCCTTGGAGATTTCTCGTTCGATCCCTAGTATTTTGGCTAATTCGAAATAGAAAATTTTCAATAGAAAATTCACTTTACTTTTAATAGAATTTACAATTAGCTTAACAACATTATCTTAGACTGACTAAGAGATGCTTGTTCAGAGCTCCTACAGGGTTTGAAAAGCTCCATACAAACGGTTTCACCGCGGGCCAAATCTTGTTAATATTTTAAATCATCCTGCTCAGTTTGCAGGGAGAGCACGCTTTTAAATAGCGTTCTTTAAATCTGTAAGCGTGTGTTGAGGAGACCAAATTATTTTTTTGTTGTTTTGGAAAAGTTCTCAGGACTCACTTAAGCTTGACATCTTTAAAGGCTACCAGAATAAATGCATGCCTGCCTGGCCTCCRGCTTGTGGGGTCAGCTTCTACACTGCTGGGGAGATAGATCGGCTTTGCTAGAGTGACCCTAACTCTTACAGCTCTTTGGGAGCTGACTGTGTGTGGTTTGCATAAAATACCACCTCCTCCTGACTTCGGTAAGAGATCCAAATCAGGGATTAGATAATACTAAGGACAAACTTAGTGTAACTCCAAAAGAGCTTTCCTAGCGCATCTGATCCTGATCCTTGAGTGGGAGATGAAAATGCCTCCAGAAATTAGTCTGGGAATTAAATTTCACAGCTAAAAATTGTAAATTCAATGGAAAAAAAAAATGGCTGGCATTCAATGTTTTCACTACACCATGTCCTCCCTTAAGCGCCCACCRTTCTGTAGGCAATAACTACTGTTTCTAGTCCCACCATAGGCAAAATATTATCACCTCTGTTTCTACTAACATTCTCCTCTGCTCCCTTAGTTGTCCTTTTCCTTTTGAAAAGGACTATTCAATTAAATTCAAATCAGAGCAATGATTCATACTGTCTGCTTAGCTTGGAGATTTAGAACTGAAGAAGGGCTTAGGGGCTCAAAAGCTTGTCACTTCTTCTAACTCTATCAGTCAAAGTTAACTGTATCCATAAACACTGTCATGTTTGTTTCCTCGGATCATCATAGGCTACAGTCGCATTGATCCTATTGTTATCAGCAAGGAAATACAAAGTATTGTTGGTGATTAGGTGAAAAAAAAGAAAGAAAAGAAAAAGGAGTGCATGCAAGGCGAGGTTGCTAAGAAGCCACTTCTGTGCAGAGTCGTGTTTCATTAGCTTTATTTTGACTCAAAGAAACGAAGCAGCTTGTACGTGGACGCGATGCGGCAGCTGGGAGGCCGTGCAGCGGACAGCATCGCGTCCGACTCGCGCTAAAGCAGCCTTGATTGTTCAGACTCATGAGTGGCCTAACAAAACCCAGCCACTGCTGTCTCTCTTCCCCCTCCCGCCTCCCCTCGGCTTTACTAGGCCCTTTGTTTCTTAACATCTGCCGCTGTTAAAGTCTGTCTGTGACTGGTACAGATGAGCTGCGCCGCTGGGTCACAGGCAGGGAGCCGTGCAGAGGAGATGCAGAGCAGCCCTGCTATTGTCCGYTTACCAGAAACGGATTATTGTGGCATAAAAGAATAGAAAAATGTTCRGCTTTGTTGCTCAGTAATCTATACATTAGCTTTAATCTAGAGAAGATACAGGAACAACAGTGAACAGAAGAAGTTCTGATTAAGATCATGTGCATTTATAATTCCAGATCTTGTAYGAAGTCTTGCAAGTCCTTGGTTAAGATCTGATACTCATGTCAGAATTACTGAAATCACAAATACAAAGTAACAGAGCATCTAAGAGCCTATCCGTATTCATCGGGCCTTTTCTTGAACTGAAAAACRGTAATTACATTTTGATATATCAGATAATTTTCATGCTGTCTTCACTAAAGCTCCAAAGAGTACTCCATATTCTTAGGCTATTTTCTTATTTTTTACTTTGTGGAAAATAAATTAATTTGTTTAGTATTGAATTAAGGCTACCAAATGGAAGTAAAAATCCTCCTGTRGTCCATAAAGAATTGTTTTAGTTAGTATGTGCATTACAGTAAAAGAGAGGTCTGGTTTATAACTAAGCCTTTATTGGTCTAATGGCTGCAGCTATATTAGTAAATGAAATGGGCCCACTCGCGGCCTTGGAGGGCAGACAGTACAGCTCTGCTTGCACTCGTACAGCTSAGTGTAGAGGTAGCTCCCGTGCAAGGGCAGAACAAAATGATGGTGAGGAASAATTTGTTACTGCCGTATAAAAGAAGCAGCAGCAGGCAGAGGCGGGCGGGTAGGGAACTGTGCAGGGGGCCCTTGAAGCACTGTTGAATGGTGARGTAGGCAGCGGCTTTAGCACGTGTGGGGTTGGGTTTAACGTGGAAGCAGACATCTGCAGCTTGAACAGGTATATCTTTATGAATTGTACTGAGCCTGCTTTGTTACGAATGAAGAGATACAGGCGCTTCTCGTTCTTACGCAGCAAGGCAACCRAAGTGTCTGGCCAAGCTCCATGGACCTCAGGCTCCTGTTTGCAAACTGCCTGCAAATTCTTCTTTGCCAGAAGCCATTTTGTAGCGTTAGAGATTAAGTCTGCAAACTCTTTGGATGGAGAAATGTTTTATTTAAATACAATTTTAATCAGGAGCAGCAGTCATGAGCAATTCTTACCAGCAAGACAGTGTGTGTATGCAGGAGAACATGAAAGAGCATAATGGGATTTTATCTTCGCACTCCAAACACTTAATGCAAGCAATGAAAACACAGAATCATAAAAATTGTAGGTTGGAAGTGACTTCTGGAGGGAGCTCTCTAGTCAAGCTGCTGTTCAAAACAGAGTCAGCTTGCAAGTTAGATCAGGTTGCTCAGTGCTTTGTCCAGTCAAGTTTATAAAAACTTTAAAGGCGGAGATTGCTCGACATTTCTGTGCAATGCGTGTCAATGTATGACCATCCCTTATGGTGTAATTTTTCTCCTAATACAAAATATGAATTTGACTTCTTGCATCTTGTGGCTTTTGTCCTTTTGCTGTGTGCCTCTGAGAAAAATCTGGCTCTGACTTCCTAACCCCCTTTCAGTAGTAGAAGACAGAAGTTAGACGCCCCTTCACGTTCTGCCCTCTCACCCTCTTGTMTACAGTGTCTCCAGCCCCTGGCCATCTGAGTGCTTCCACTCTGGACACTCACCAGTTTTTCAACATCTCTATTTACCGAGGAGTCCAAAACTGGGCACAGTACTTAGATGTGGTCTCCAGGGTGAGGAACAGAGGGGAACGGTCATGTCTCTTAACCTGCTATTTTATGCCCATGCTAATACAGGGCAATATGCAATCAGCCTTCRTTGCTGAAATGGCACATTGCATGTTTTACAACATAACACATATTTTAAGACAGTATATAAAACATCTTGCATATCTATGTCTGATCAACCATGAACTGATTTCTTAYGTCTCTTTCCCAATCATTTCAGAGTAGTGTATAYATAGAAAAACAAGCCTCAGTAACTTTGAGGGGGTTTTATYGTGTTTTTTAATATTGTACCTACAYACTTTTAAAAACTGATCTTACAAGTCATATTTTCAYGTGTAAACTTTTGAAAGTGTAGGAAGACTATTAATCTGATCCTGTGATCAGAAATTCAGATTCAGTGTACTTTAAGCTCTTCATAGCCCAGTGAATATTTTAACAGCAGTCTGGCCAACCTGTTCGTGTTCTACTATAAGATCTTACTTGCTTGTTGAATTTTTAGTTAGTTGCTTACAAACAGTGCTTCAAGATAATACTATTATTTTTATTACAAATAATTAAAAAATCTAGTGGTATTTCCACTCTTCWCTTAAATCAAGAGTGTTACAGTAGGAATAGATAAGGCAGGTTTTTAAAAGCCATTTTTATCAAACGATTGAAATGTAATTTTCCTGGGTAGAAGAGGTGGGATGAAAAAATGATAAATGTAAATATTTTATCTGATTTTATACTTGGGGAAAATACAGTCATACGTATTTGTGTATTAGCATTTGTGTATTTTAATAATAAATACCAACATTTTAATTTATTGTCAGAATCAGCAAAATGGATGTCAATATAATGAGCAGTTAGGAAATACTACACGTTGTTCATTCAGATATTGTTTAATCCTTGATATCTGTCTGAGCTGGTTAAATAGTATACTGGAGATTAAGCAGAGGGCAGGTAATGTCATTGTTCTACAGATGTCAACTTAACTGGGCCTTTTTTCCTTTTTCCTTTCTTTCCCTACTTCCCATGGGCATCAAAAGAGCAAGGCATCTCATTTAAATGGATAGTTTAAAATAGTTGAAAGAATAATTTGACTAAGATCACACAATGATGACATCATTATTAAAATTATTAAAAATGGCTTGAATTTGRTATCTTTATCTTTTAAGAAGCTGATGTAACACAATTTATATCTCAGGTCCAAGAAAGCTTGGGTGCAATACTTGGAGCTTCAGGTGTGTAGCATCTACTTACTTCAAGACCAAACATCCAAAACTGATTAAACTTCTTTTTTTTCCCTTAACTTAAACATTCCAATATGGGATTTATTTAGGTGTTGTTATTTGCAAACTTTGTTTCCTTAATTTATAAGCCTCATAATCTTCAGCAAAATACTCCTAAAATGTGAAATAATTTTCCTTGGTAAGTAATAAATATTTGATCTCTTGAATGTCCTAAAAAARGAAAAAAAAATGACAAAGAGAAAAATCCAGCACTGGCAGCAGATTGGATGATAAGTCTAATATACGTCTGCTGTCTCTTTTTTATGTGATTAAGTTATACGTCAATATCTTGAATATAAAGTTTTCCGTATAAAAAGCTGCTATTAAGGCCATGAAGAGATTTCCAGGATTAGCAAGCGCTGTCTGGGACTTTCTGCATTACTTAATRCACTGTCTCCCTATTCCACTGCATTGACTAGTTTCTTTTGTCTCTTTCCAGAGTTTCTCCATGAAAGCTGTCAGCACTCCTGACTTGGTAAGAACAGTCATTTTTTTCCCACGTGATACTTATCCTATTGATTTTAAGAGAAACACACTTTTACCGAGTTTAGAGATACGCAGAAYGTGTCTCAAGAGCAGTGAATTTGCTCAGCCTTGGCATTATCATTCTTAAGAGCCTTTTCAAAATGTAAATTAGAGACCAAACCTACAGAAATAGAAATTTTAGAGCACATGCTAATTGCAGAAATCTGAGAAGGTGGCTCTGAATGGGAGGTTGTCAGTCAGGCTTGCATTAATGTGAGCTTTGAGGATTTGTATCGCTAGCTTAGAGTAGCTCAAGAGGAAACACGAATCTTTTCTCTCACAGGGACTGTAGAGCTAACTCCCAAATCTATCATCTTGCCCCTGAAGCTCTTTTAATTATTGTGATCTTGTTAGCATAACTCATCAACTTTAAAAAATGAATTCTGCTCAGATCAGTCAGTCAGGAGGTGAAATGGTGTTTCTTATACTGTAAAATTCTGACATAACATAGTGATCTGAATTAACAGAAAGCTATGGGGTAATTCGGTCTTTAGGCTTTTTCAAATGACAGTTCTCCCGAAAGAATTAATTCCTATAAAAACAAGCTAACAAACCAAACTAAAGCAAGAACACCTCAAAACCCTTTATAGTCAGTGTTTGCTTTATAAGCTACAGGTTTACACATAACAAATAATAACTCMTCAGTTAAAGGAAGCTCATTATTTAGGTAGATTAAATATGTTCAAACAGTCRTATTTGTAAAGGTCATTTTTACAGTTCCTTAAAAATGAATCAGAGAGTTAAGCAAGTTAGCTGAGAGATGTGGTGTTGCAGTCAACGCTTGCAACAGTCACACGAGTGGCTGCAGAGCTCATTACTAGCATCTCATTCCTGACCTACAAAGTCATAAAAGAAATCCAGCTGTCATGTCTTTAAAGTGGCACAACTGTTGGAGCAGATCTTTGTAAGGCCAGCAGATAGAGGGTGCCAGGAGTGGTAGCACTCCAGGCCTGGGTCTTGTYGAGGCAGCTCTGCCTTCTCGCAGCCCACTTCACAAGACAAGCTCACAGCCTTGCTTACATGCTTTCAAGGCTGATTTGTRGCCTTAGTTATATTGCTTTACTACTCTGACAAAGAGGTTCCAGAAGCTGCCTACAGACACAGGGACAAGCTGTTCTTACCAGCTGATGGCCAGGCAGGAACTCACAGAGCAGTTGTTTTGGCTTTGCAAAGAAATGGAGGTTCAAAAGCTGGTAGACAAATGGTAGTGATGAACAACAGCATGGCACATCCTGGCCTGGCTCGGAGCAGACCGCAGACCGTCAGAGTCGCTGCCCTGGCCTTTTAGGAATTATGTAACTAGGAAAAAGGTAAACCAGTCTCAGTTAAATCACACGGACAGGAAAAGGCTCAAGCTGAGAAGAAAGTTTGGGGGTTCTCCTCTCTCACTCTGTATGGTATAATAAATCTTTCTATTAAATTTCCTTCTTAAGCCTGCCTCCTGTAAAGAAGACAAAGAGCACAGTGGTTGGTAACACAACCGACATCATGTGTTTGGAACGATGACATAAACATAAGCTCTGGGAAACAACAGGACAAAACATTTACTGCTGGAGGAAAGAAGGGGACGTCTCGCATTCTGCAGCTGTACAAAATAGTTTCACTGTCCTGTGCAAGAAGCATATGTACCAGGAATGTCTTCACAGAGTTAGGTCCTGCAGCAGGAATTATTTCCTTCACCAGTTCAGTGACTTTCTTTGTGTAAGAGGGCAGAGTAAGGTCCTCCAAAACTAATTTGGCTAAACAGAAAACCGTATGAGTTGTGTGCTTATTGTGCCTAGCCCTGCATAAAACCTCTGAGTAACAGCGTGTGATTTTCCTTCATTTTATCAGTGGCACATGTGAGGCTCTGTGCCCTGGAGTGAGAGCTGTAGAAGGTACCAATGTATGTGCAGTTATGCAATAGAGGAGAGAGCTGCACAGAGGAGAGAGCTGCCCTGCAGAGTAAGCGGGAGCAAACGTTAACAGCAGCACGCTGTACCAGAGGACCTTACGCGCTGTGAGTGTGTTTGTGCTTTCGCCTTGTGAGACTGTCACTGCCAACCGAGCTGCAAAGTGGGGATGAAAAGAGCACATGGGTGCATGTGTGGTGCAGCTATATTTGGGACGTCATCTTTAAGTCAAGCTCTGTCCTCCTGGGCCCACTGAAGGTCGTTACGTAACCATTTCAGGGATGGCAAGAGAYGCAAGGCAGTAAATGCTTTCTGATGGGGATAAAGGTGAATTGAGTTGACAGACAGAGGCTYTTCCAGTTCATAGCAACAGTGGAAGTGGAGATCTTTTCACCAGCAGCAGGAGGAATGTGAGCAAGGAAAATAAACTGGAAACTGGGAAGAAATATATGATAGAACAAGGAGAAGGGTAAAACACAAGAGAAATTACTTGGGGATGTAACCTAAGCCTAGAGAGATGGCCCAATTTACACTAGGAAAAATTTTTGCACAGGAAAGGAGAAGCAGCATGTAAGAAATCTATTTTGGACTGGGTTGAGAAACGCRTGGGAAATCAGAAATAAGATTTAACATGGCCTGCCACATTGCTTTGTGCATGTGATTTTCTGGGTTGTTAACTCTTCCATAATAGCCCAGATCTTACGTTCAGCAATAAATGCTGTCACACCTACATGTTTTCTATCTGTTCATAACATAGGAGACACTGTTTTGCATACCTTTTCTGACTAAAAGCAGTAGCAACTCTTGCATGTGATTAACACAACTCTCTTTCCAGGCGTTGAACCTCTAGTGAGAGAAGTAAAAGGCAGAGACAATTTGGCTTGTCATTCCAAGTCTTTGTAGTTTATAGGGTACATTATTGTGGAGGGTTTTTTATGATGTACACTCTCATTATCTTCTGAACTCTGTGGTAGTAGTGCGTTAGGTGGTATCACTAGCAGTTGTGGTATATCTCATGGAATGCACTCTCCAGGGAGAGAACTGTGCCAATGGAGGGTTTATTTTAGCTTTTTATAAAGACACATATACACGTTACTGGTTTGTGTAGAACAGGGCAAGGCTAAAGAAGTGCACTGTCTGTTTGGGGTCTTGCTCTGAATTTCCTGGGAATTTTATCCGATTCATGAACCCGAGAGCTGCTTACTGCCAGAATGAGCGTTTGTGTAAAGTTCTATTGTGCTAGAGGACTAAAATCCTTGCTTGCTCCTTCTGCAACTTCTTTCCCATGATCACTGACCTYAGCTGGCATTGTTGGTACTCTAGCGATTACTGGCGCTTCAGTGATTCCAGCAAAGCTGTGCCRCTCTGGGGATGGGCACTAGCCTACCAGAATCAGCTACTTCGGGCTTCTTCTGTAGACTCTAGTAGTCCAGGGACTGATGCAGCTACAGGGTTCACATGGATTCTGGATTYGTCACTCAGTTTTTTTTTATTCAGCCTGCAAGTGACAAACACAATTGTCTTTCAGTGATCAAGTAGTTCCCAGGGATGTCCAGCCAACCGTTAGCCATATTTCTTCCCTGTAAGGAGAGTTATCCTCCTGTAAATATTTAATTAGTTCTCTGTTCACCTGATCACGTGCCTTTTTTCTTGGTAGTATAATACAGTTTTTGTACATTTTTTGTTGACGTTTTATTTTTTTGGTGCACCAATCATATACCCAAACTCTAAATATTGTCAGCACCATGAGTTCAATGACATATTTGGATGTTTCCTGGTCTGCCCATCCRTATCATACTTACATGTTAATGGAAGAGGTAAGCCACACTAAAGATGTCTTGTGTAAACTTCTGATAGTTTTTGATGGTCTACAGCTATCTTGCTCATTAGTCCATTAACCAACTGCTTATCAGTTAACAGTCTGAAGCAATTCAGCTTCACAGCTTTGATCRTTCTGAGTATGAGCTTCCTGTACTTTGGACCTACATGGCAGCCAACAGCTGCAAACMACAGTCTTCATCCCTGAGTGAGATCAAGTCACACGGGGTCCTAAAGACATCTAATGCGGGTTCTCTGGGAGGAGAGGGTGCCTCACCATGTTGCAGTTCCTAATCCCTGACCCCACACCGGCCCTGCAGTGCATCATTCAGAACATGTCGAAGGGTTATCACTGGAATTGCGCTTAAGTTGATAGACCGGCCAGTAAAACAAAGGGTTCTGTTTCACCTAAATAATAGAGATATTTACAGCGATATTTTTTATTAGTTCGCCAAGGAAAACTCTACAAAGAAGTCATTCAGTGGAGGTGGAAGCTCATCACAGCTCTGTTGAATGTTCTAGATATATGTTGTGTTTTCACTGATGCCTCAGTGGAAGGAAAGGCAGGCAATACTGAATGACGCAGAGAGGTCCCAGAAGACAGATACAACTGTTTGCCTTCTATTTTTGATTAGTAGGAGACTGAAACTGCCTTAGTTCCACTGACGGGCAGTTGTCATTTTTTTGGCTTGAAACTTGAATGCACCACATCTAGAGCATTAGCTTCARTTGGAAGAGTTTGTAGATAACCTTTAATTATTCTCCATGTGAACCTTCCCTAAGATGAAAGGTCTAATGGTAACCTGCAGTTGCTGAAAGGTGGTGTACTGAGGTGGCTTATCTTAGCTTATTTTGTGCATACAGAAAAAAAAATGAAATTTCCTCTCTGAACCAGGCATTGACTCTTTGAATCACAGAGAGTACCATTTGCTTAAACCTCTCTTTCACAAGCCAGGAAAAGCATGGATCACAGATCTAGCAGGAAAAAAAAGTCATTTTAAAGAATTTAGGACTTCTTGATGAGTGATTTCTGGAAACAGCTTGTTGATTGTCTCACTGCCCAGATTGTTTTGGAGGGTGTGCGTGTTTGTGTGTGTGTGTGTGCACGCACGTGCATGCACGTGTATGTGTGTGTATGTTTTGGTTTGTTTTTTTTAATATGCATCACCTCTTCAGTAAAATTGAATGATTCTTCTTCTTTTTTTTTTTTTTTTTTTTTTTTTTTTTTTTTTTTTTTTTTTTTTTTTTTTTTTTTTTTTTTTTTTTGGAGGGGGGTACCATACTTTGCTGCAGACTCTGGGTACTTATGATCAATATTAACTGAAAAGTGGCTTAGAACGAAATTCATTAGCTTTAGTAAAATTCAGGAGGTATTTGCCATGTACTCACTAGTTCTTCTTAATCAGTCAAATAGTCCAATCCAAGAAAAAATAGAAATTATTTCCTCAAATGAGAATTCAGATTTCTGGTGGTTGCAGCTCATCTAATATGACATAAATATGCTTGGACACATTAATTTTCCATAAGGTCAGAGTCATCATTCTAACACGTATGTTGTCATTTACTTAAAACTCAGTTCAGCTGCTAGTGGCATTACTAGCCATCGAAGAACATTACAGCAGATATCTCGTTTCAGACTAGAGATGCTTTGACACACAGGTTTGCTCTCACACAAGCTGTGGAGGGAAGGAATATAGCCTTGCAGGCAAGGAACTGAGTTGAAGATCTGGGTTCAATTCCTGCAGCTGCTACAAGCTTCCGCTATGGCTGCAGGCAAGCTGTCCTGTCAAAAGGCACAAGTCCATGCCTTATGGTCCTTTGATATCCCACTGGGGCTCTTTACCTTTAGTAACATGACTGCACAGTTCATGGATCTTCTCTTGGCTGTGCATAAACAGGAGTCTTTCTGCTCAGTCAGTACAAAACTCATGGATTTGGCTTAATCTTCCCAGGACATAAGCAGTAAAGCACTGTTAAAGAAACAATCCTGATGTTTATAGGGGTTTCAGAAAGGAGTGGGAAAGAAGCAMGGAACGGCAAAGTGGCTTATTTTGGATCATCAACCAGGTTAGCAACCAGAGTGAGGGCCAGAACTTTACTCTGTGATGCCTGTTGTTACCAAACCCATTTTAACAGCCTTTCGGTTAATGCATCCCTTGTTCCCTTCCTCTTTCATATGAATAGTCATATAGACATTTAGTTTTGATTTAGTTGACTGTTTTATATATCTTTCTTAAATGGAACTTTACTTACTGCAGCTGGTTAATGATGTGCTATTAGTAGATACACAAACAAATACAACATAATGAAAAACAACYCAGGTCACTTTATGGTAGGAAATCAAAATTCACAAGTATAGCTGGATTTTTTGGAGTCAATAAGTGTACAGAAGAGAGTGATTTGATTGATACAATATACTTGATTTCCAAATATTTTTTGTCATGCTGGGCTAGCAAAAAGTCTATATGAGGAAAAACAAGTGTTTTACATGCGGTAAGCTGCCACATTTTCCCCTTTCTTTACCTGTTCCATCTTTGAGGCTCTTGCTTACAGCCACAGGGTTCTACTTTGCCCAGAAAAGCTGGCTAGCGTAGGGCACCCTGACTGCAAGCTGCTTGACTCCAAAACCTCTATCAAAGCATGTTTCTTCCACAGTCCCGGTGACACAAGGCGATTCCTCGCATATGCCGTTCAGCAAAGGAGAAGGTCCTTCCTGGCACAGAACCATCCTCTGCCTCTCCCACGGTTGCATTCATTATTAATTTATCGCAAGCTTCTCTCATTCAGGATTATCCCCCCTGCTTTCTTGCATAACATGGAGCATCCTTTGGGCCAGTAGTGAATTATTGCTAAAGCTGAGTTTGCTCATGTGGCTGATGATTACCAGCAGTCAATCCCAACTAATTTTTTCCCCAGTATACTGAGTAAGTTTCTGACCAAAGATTAGCATGTAGTTAAAAATAATCAATTTTTATGTGTGAGATTATTTCCTTTGGTGCCTTAGTGATCATACTAGGTAGGTCATGTTTTAAAATTCACACTGACCTCAATGAGGGCTGTTGTCAGGAAAGATGCAGATTAGAAAAATGGAGGAACTCTTGTGTAAATTCTGATTTTGGCTTTTTGCTTTTGGTACTTTTTTTTTTTTWATGTATATCTTTGGGAGCAAAAATACATTATTTCAGTTCAATTTATTTTGTATTAGCTTGCAATAAAATCTGGGTTGCAATCATTTAGGGGAAGTTGTATTTAGAAAAAYGCATTCTGAGTTATAAAGTTCATTTAAATATGCGTTTTATTCTTTAGGTTTGTAAAATGTTGTTTTTTGCAAGCATAAAGTTGTGGGAAATGTAGGGAGACTGAGACTCCCTTGTATCTTTAAATAATATTTCTCCTGATGATCGAACTTGAAGCTCCAGCTGGTGCTTGCTTAAGCAGAATCTGAGGTAACAGATCTCCAGCAGAGCGGAGTTATCATGCATGTCCTGCTGGAGGTGTGAAGTGACAGATCTTCTCTGGAGGCCTCTGACAACAGCCATGTATGTGTCACCAGATAGATCTTAAAGGGATCCTCAGAAAGGAAATACATTTGTACAGCCCTGAATGGAATTTTTGTTAGTTAAAAACAAAATATCACTTAGAAACAAGGCTAGGACCTGCTGCTTGTAATTCCTAAAGCAATGTTTTGTTTGGATTGCTGGGGAATGACGTAACTTTACTGAGAATGGCTGGGGCAGATTGCATTCTTTGTGAGTGCTGTACGGTTGTTACCCTTAAAGAGGTGAGCCTAAAAAAGTGGATAGTATCTGTCCTAACATGGGGTAGCCTGGGGATAAAACAAACAAAAGAGCAAACAAACAAACTCTTGGGCATCTCAAAGTCTGTTGCTAATGCACAGAGGTTTTGTAATGTATTCTTCCTCCTTGTAGGTGGTCTCTYTGAGCCTGACCAAAAGCACATTCACCTTGCCAGAAGTCTCTGTCTTTAGGGAGGTTTGGATCAAATCTCACTCTTAGAACTTATAATTTCCTCAAAATCAGAACAACTGGCTTTGAGATGTGCCTTGCCAAATGCTCCGTTAAGGACTCCTCTTAAGTTTGGTGGGCCAGTAACCCAGAATTTGTGACCTCTACCACTTTTCATCCCATCACYTTTCTTCATGTTTCCTTGTTTGCTGTAAAGAAGAAAATCATAGCAATATTGTGGTGGAATGGGAGAAAAGGAGGATTTCCTAGAAACGCTGGTTCTTTTATGACAATAGTGTAAAATACAGTTGGCTTGGCATCTTTCTTGAATCAGAACGTTAATAGTTGTTTTACTTAGAGCATAACTTCTAGCAGTTACTGATACATACGATTACTGGATGAATCAGGCATTGATGCTGCGTTACTGTGAGCAGACTGTAGTCAAGTGTTTGCTTTCAGACCACCAGAAGGAGCTATTGAAATCAGAAAGCACTTTCTTGGAAGCAGGAGCAACTTGTGCATGAGTGCAAGCTGCAGGATAAGGAGTGAGCACACTGTCCTCCCGGCAAAGTCCCCCTCCGAGCCATACAGGAGAGACTCATGCGGAGTCTGCATCCTTTTTCTGATCAACTGCCTTGCGATAATCAAAACTGACCTTACAGAGTTTAAAGTGCTTCAGGGAGAGATTTCAGGCATCATTCCTTAAACACCTACTAACAAATACTAACCAAATCMAAAGAGATGGGAAATTCATGGAGGCAGTTTTAACTGAACATTTTCAAAGCACAGGGAGTGTGGAAGCTGCCATTTTCCATTAGGTTGGGTGGGAGGTGATAGCCTAACAGACCTGTAAAACACTTCGGAGAGCCAACAGTCGGTGTCCCTAAGGATAAATGAAACTTGAAATTCTGCTTGTCCAAGGGGATTGGCATTGAAAATGCATCTGCTAACCATTACGTGTTTTCAGGGGTGATACGAAAATGTGCAGTGACCTGTTGTTAGCCCTGTGAAGGTGTCTGATGATCAGATTCATAAAATAAGGCATTTGGATTTATAAACAGCCTTCTCTCTGTGAGCTTTGCCCCTTAAATTTGACCACAAAGACTCACCTCAAGGGAGGGCAGATTATGCTGCTTTTGCCTGGCCTCTCTTTACACTTTCTTTCATCCAGCAGCAACCTTAAAATTAATGATGGTGGCTTGTGGGTGGCACACTCTGTGCGCCTGTGAGTATGTATTAGGGACAGTACCTCAGTTAAGTGTGTCCCCTGCCTTTTAAAGCCTACTATGCTGTTATAACATTGACTCTAGAGGAGACACTCACTGCTTGCCTCACGAGTCTATCAAGATGTAGTGCTACAGATATTTTATGGAMTAAAACCCTCATCTATCTACGACAGGGGCAGGAAATAGCACAAAATGTCAGTGTCTCAAATAAACTTTCTTGTAAGCTAAACATCAGTTTAAACATCAGGAAGTCTGACCCTAGGCATGGATCTTGGAAACTATGTCTGAAATTGTTGCCATGTTGGGAAAGCTTCTGGATCTGGTCGTTCCTTGGGGAAGGAAGAAAACAGGATGTGTGCTGACACTCAGGTGTTGTAGGCAAAGGTAGGGAAATAAGGAGCACTAGCAGTTATTTCTGAGCATGCTATAAAATAGCATTTGTATGCTATGCAATTTSCTAAACCAGTGTATTTGAGATATTAAAAGAATATTAGTTTTAAAACAAATATTTTATGCAAGTCTTTTGATTAACAGGGGGAGAAAAGATATCTCAGAAATAACTTTTCTAAAAGCTTTAAAGGAGTATTGAGGCTGACTGATCTCAGCACAGGATTCCCTTAATAAGTTGTGTTTCTAAACGTATAACGCACTTGTGCATTGTAGACCCTGCTAGTACCCAAGTTTGGGGTTAGACTTAGAACAAACCTGATGTTGCTCTGAGGAGCTTACAGTGCAAGTGATAACATGATATGATACGTAGGTGTAGATCACCAGGTAGGAGGAAACAAAGGAGTAGGAGTAAACTGAAGGATGACATGGAGAGGAGGAAAACATATGTTGCTTCAGCTGAACATCTAGTTTGGAGTTTTCGTATGTGGAGTTCTTTCCTCCTTTTTCTTACCATGGTAATGCGTAGCAGCCCTTGTCAGAGGTGAGGTTCTTGTGCTAAGTGCTGTGCAAAGATGGAAATTGAAAGTGGTCCTGTCTCAGATTTAATCTGTGTGGTTAAGACCCAAGATAAGACACTGGAAAAATGATTACAATAAATAGGTGCTATAAGATATGAGAAYATGTCAAAGATATATTTAAATCTAGCATTATCAGAATAAAATACATTTTCTGTTTTATTATGACTCAAGTCCTATTTACTTTATTTTTGCAGTGAGACTACTTTCAGAAGTAAAATGTACATAATATTACATAAATGTAGATATATTTGCTTTTTTCTTTGTAGCAATATCTCACAGAAACTTCTTTTTCCAATAACAGTTAAACATGCCCTGTGCCCTGTTTCCTGGGAACTAGCTATGAGCTCATCTGTAATGACCTTGAACCTTGATTACTGTAATTCTCTCGGAGGTATGAAAATTGTTGGTTTGATTAAAAATAGAAACAAGCACCCACCTCTCTGTTAGCAGCATAAGAGGACACTAAGGCCATAGCCTAAAACTCACTTGTCTTCATGATACAGGTTCTCATCCGCAGAGCTCTCAGCACAGCACATATTAGCAGAGGACCTGTCTCGACCTGCGTGAGCCTGACCTCCCATGACAAAGATATCTCTCAGAGACAAGAGCGTTGTTGGCACTTGGGAGACAGAATTTACAGGGAAACTGTCTATGAAATACGTTTTTTCTTACAAAGGACATTTTCTGCTCCAGATTCTCAGTAAACCTGCAATTTAAAGATAAGAAAAATTGCAGCCTGTATAAAACTAAAGCAAGMAGATACTTTATATTATTTTGCCTCCGTTTCTTGGACTGGTGTGTGGATAGTCCTAAAAGAATCTAGATAGGTAGAAGCAGACTGCAGAAGAAAGTSAACTGGTAAGATGAAAGAAGCACTTTTGGCAGTGCCTAAGTCTCTCTGGAGAAATACAAATATGCTTTTATCAATATATTATTTACAGGGAGGTGAACCTTTTTTTTTCTCATTATCARAATAACAAAGCCTCCCCAGGACATAATTCCAGCAAACATGAGTTCTGTCTGTCTAGTCAGTCCTGGCTTACACGACAGCCCGTAACATCCTGTTCTTTAAAGCTGAGCATTGGGTCTGCATGGCAGAGTTTACAGTGGGCCTCCTGCAAAACTCTCCTTTCCTTCTTGTTCAGATTGGGGGTATTTAGACATTGGCTGGTCAGTTTGTTGATCTTCTTGGGAGGGATTCTGATACTGAGAGCCGAAGGATTTTGACTAATGGCTCTGTGGCTTTTGTGCCCTTTAGACATTGTTGTGGCCTTCAATTCTGCCAGTGCTGCCACTAAGGTACAGGAAAYCACCATATACCACCATGAAAAGTCTTGGGACATTACTTAGGTTTTGTATGGTGAATGGGTTCCTCTGAGTCACAGCAATTAGATCATGAGAATAAAATAATTCTTCTAGGGTGAGATATCAATGTATTCCTCCCCTTAACAAGTTGTTGCATACCTAATCTGCCCAATTCCAGTACAACTTATGTATGAGTAGGTATTCACCAGTAAGACTATAGGATTCTCTATCTGGCTTGTTTCCAGCACTGTAAATGCTGGAAAAGAAACTGAACTGCTAGTACAGTTAGTAATTAGTTCAATGAAACACACTCATAAAATTTTAAGGCCTCCTCATTCCATAACAAAGTTTTGTCTAGAGCCACAGTCCAGACCCACAGAGCAGGTAGGAAATATGCAAGGCATCTTTGAATGTTGTCTTAGCAATTAATAGACATTTTCAAGGGAGGTATTACTCTCAAGTGATTTCTAGCTTTCTAAAATATCATTATCTAGGCTCATTCTCGCTAATCAGTGGTGAGAAAGCAATTTCAGAGGGCAAGTCATCCCACCTATCTTTCTCCAATGTCAGGGAAGGAAACTAGGCGACTAATTTGAACTATAGACTTGTTTTTTTCAGAAGGATAAATATAGAAGAGAGATGTATTAACCAAACTAAGTGTTTCTTTTGCATGCTGGTACTATCATGYGATGGTATCAGTCAGAACTTACTGCATCTGTCGTGTTCATGAGGGTCTGTAGAGCAGTGCAATATCTCCCACATCATATAACAGAGTTCATACACCTAGTCAACCACCGCAGTGGCGGGAAAAAGGYTACAATCCTACTTGATTTCTCCTTTTCCTTTCTTTTTAATTTTCTTTCCCCTGATCCTCCTCAGTCAGTAACAGAAATGGAAAATGTACTTGGAAGAGCATTAAAATTCATGGATTGGTACTCTCTTCTGTCCTGTCCTCCTGTCCTTTTGCCTTAGTCTCCAGATCTGACCATCTGTGAATCATGTTATCTGGTACTGTGCAGAGCAGATCGTGTGACTGATTTCTTGGCTCAGCCAGTGTGTGTTGCTTTGGCGAGCAGTGTGGGACAAGAAAAGCACAATACATGCCTTTTCTAACTGAAACTTGTTTATCTCCACGATATCCAGGCCACTCTGGGAGAGCTCTCCTTTTGGTGATCACTGGCAACCAGAAACAAATCACATCAAGGCAAAAAGTGAGAGGAATACTCCTATACAAAGGGCTCCTCTGAAACAAAGCTGCATTTTTGCAGTGCATTGTCCTTGCTCTGCGCGCGGGTCCTGCGAAGAGACAAAGGCAAGCAGGAAGGAAATCTCAGCTGCTYAGTAAATGCCCTAATTTGATTTGTTTACTGCTCCCTTCCCCCAACCAAACTGTTCTGCTAACCTGTTAGTCCCAACTCAGACAAGTAAGACCAGCTAATCTGATTAGTCCTGACACACAGGAGCAAGGCTGCCGGGAAAAGCTGGACCCTTACAGCTGTTTCAGGCTTCAGCTTCGATCATAACATTATGGGTTTGCTGGATGTATAGTGCTGCATGACAGGAGCCCGGCAGCGTGCATGCAACAGAGCAGTGTGACCATCGCTGAAGATTTCTGCCCTGGGTCTGAGGCCACTGGAATACAAGCCATGTTTCGTGTCACCTTCAATGTAGTGACAGAGAAAGTTACCTTCACCTTGGCAGCCTGCCCCTCCGTCACGTGGAAGGTAAGCTCAGATATGAATCATGTAAGAAGGCTGATGGAACAGGAAATAAGTATCTAAACTGTTTTCTCAACTGGAGGCCATGTTTACAAAATGTTAAAGGGAGTAATATTTTAAGGGAGCTGTACTACAAAGTGTCATGTGAAGGACTGCATGGAGTTAGGCTGACTGAATGGATCTGGTTCAAGAGAATAGCCTACTAGTTGCCTTTTAAATCTTTTAGCATTTGACTTTTAAAATAGCCAAATATACAGTCGCTTTCCTCATTCAAATCTGGAAATGCAAGTGAATTTGTATTAGCAATAAATACAGACAGACACATGAACAGCTACTGTCATTTCCATAAGGAGGGGACAGTCTTTGAGGAGAGTCTTCAAGCTTCCTAGATAATTTAGGAATTAGAAGGATTTGTGAACTGTATCAGAATAAAATATATTAGAACATTTTCCATGCCTACAGTAAAGGATTTGAAGAAAAAGAACTAGTAATTTACCTTGCACAGGATTGTGGTTGAATTTAGTGGAAGCCAGAGTTGCTTTGCTACATTTGCTCCCTCCCCAGATCTTTGTTTCCTTGAGACAAATGTTCACATTTCAATTCAAGGAGACCAACTTCATCAGGAAGGGATGGATCAACATCATTGCCTTTTGTCCCTATTAGTGAGCGTGTTTTTTCTCTGCAGTGCAACTTGATAATACAGCCACTGTCTTGTGAAGTGTTGCTCAAAAAACTCCATTTGAGAGCCTCTTCCTTAGAGAGCAGCCACTGTGGCAACCTCACCTCTGTCTGGTACCATGCCTTCAAGAGGTGAACTGATGAAGGATAACTAGATACAGTTGTAGAGCAGAACTGCTCCTGCTTCAGTTGTGCACAGTTCAGTATGTTGAACAGGTAGTTGTTATACATCATTACTACATCATTTTCTCAGCCTTTGACCTGCCCATTCTCTTGACTTGCAAGGTAGACACTGCCTTGAAGTTGTTATTAGAAGCTCTGTAAAGGTCCTGGTACTGTCAGCCAAATCTGCCCAAGATGATAAATAAAATCATCTGTTAGGGGCAAAGGGTGTTTGAAGAAAAGCTGATGTGAAATGAGTTTTACTGGACTCCTTTCTATGCTGGAGTTTATGGTGATATTGCTTTAGTTTCCCTATATAATAAGAAAACTTATCTGTGCAAACGTGCGTGTTCAATAAATAGTACTGAAAAGATAATTTCAGCACAACATACCATGGCCTTTTACCATAGCGCTTACTGACAGTGTGTTAATGATCTTCTGCCCTCGTATCGGAGTTGTAAAGATAAAGTTGTAAATCTCTGTGCCTTGTAATGTGCAAAGCACTGTGAGGAGGGGACTGAAATGAGAAAATGCTGGATCTCACCATACTGCGGCGTTCCTGCCGCAGCCTGGCCCGTGGGCTTTCGGGACAGCACACACGGATCTGGACGTGACCCAGCTCAGCGCTGCATTTCCCTGCTTGCGCATTACGTTGACGAGGGGTGTTGGACATGGGCACACTGTGCTAAATCCCCCTGGAGCAAATCCACTGAAAACTGCACCCCAGCACACTTTTCCAGTTCTCCAGCTCATCTGTTATTGCACTTTATTACATATGTGCAATGTGAAAACATGAGCAAGTGCTTAAAATAATAAATGTTCAAAAGTAAAAGAAACTATTGTGCAGTTGAACTTCCTCAAAAGTAGAACATTTATTGATGAACTAAGTAAAAATATGTGAGAAAGTGAGTACAATTATGTGGAAAAACAAGATGGGAAGCCAAGCCAGAAGAGATGGCTCTGGAGTAAAGTTTGCATAAATAATGCTAAGTTGATTTAAGAATTAAAAGTAGAATTCTTTATTAGACCAACTCTTATAGTTGGAGAAAAAGCAGATAGGATTTCAGGCACACAAACCTTCTATTTTTGACAGTATGAGGCTAATGAAAGATATTTTCTCCCTACAACCTTGCCTTGCTTATGCCCTTATAGATGCTCGAACAGCGCAGGTGTTCTCCAAGTTAACTTAAATCCTCTGAAGCTGACAGAGGTCACATCACTGCTGGAGGAGGCGGGGCAGAGGCACCTCTTTCCAGAGTCCTAAGCCTTCTTCTTTCAAGAGTAGGTGGCCCAGTCCCCGGATAATGCTGCAACGTCCTGCTTTTCCACATGGCTCAGCGCGGCCAGCAGATGGTTTTGTGCGGCGTGGTGAGGACGGGAGGGTACGGGAGCTCTGCACCAGACTTTCGGGGGCCGGGAAGAAGGGTGCAAGTTTTGTCTCAAATTGTTATCGTTCTGACCCATGTACGGTTTTCATTTCTATCAGAAATGAATTTCTAGTTAGGAGGGTCTGTGAAAAATATTCTAGCCTGCTCACGCAAATTACTGCTGCATTTTCGATCGTTTGCTGCTAGCCCGAGGGGCGCCTGGAGCTGCGCCTCGCTGTGCCCTGTGTCTGGCTTTAAGGGCGGATAACAGGACCGGGCAGCTAAACCCGCAAACTCCTGCCGCTCGGGTCCTAACTGGTGATTAGACGACGTGCTGCTTAGACGATTGCGATCCAAATTCGCAGGGTGCGAACCGGTTCGGTTCCAGAAGGCACGGGCTCGCTGAGGATTAGCTGCGCTCGAACCCGACTGATTTTCTGCTGCTGTTGATGGTCCCGTTCTCTCGAATCCTCTTCGAACCGCACGGGGGGAAGCGGCCAAAGCTGCTTTCTGTCCGAGGCCGGGAAGCTCGCTCGGGGGGGAGCAGCCTAACGCGGGGGCCGCGTGGCTTCATCGTCCCGCAGGGACGCGGGAGGGGGCTGGCGGCTGCTGGGCGGGCGGTGGGGACGCCGCGCCGCCGATGCGTGCCAGCTTCCCATGGCTTTCCCACGGGGAAAGGCCCCAGCCCCGTGAGCAGTGACCGTGTGAACTCCTCCCTAGGAAAGCGAGAGCAGTGTTCAGATCCTACAAACGGAGYGATATCTGTGATGAGAAAACCAGAAAAATCCGTGTTCATCTGCTGCCCGAAGCAGCAGGGTGAAGGCAGAGTTCCTGCTGGTGAAGCAGGAGCGGGAGGTGAGAGAAGGAGGCAGCAAAATGCAGCATTTCTGCCTCAGAAAAACTTACTTTGGTGCTGTTTCAGAGGCCTCAGTTAAACTTGTATGGAGGTACAGTCTGCCTTGCTCAGCGAGTAGTAGTGCACACTGCTGAACATGTTGTTATTGGTTTCTTATGGTGATGCCCAAACACCCCCAGGCGTCAGAAGCCACTGTGATAAACACCGTACAATCAGAAACAGYCCTGGCTGTAAAAGCTCATCATCTAAACCTACAGATTTTGTGGATCCTAGCGAAGGAGTGGGCTGTGAGCAGAGGAACAGCGTAATGGTGACAAGTATCATCCTTATTCCACAGTACTGGGGAGAGAAGAGGGAGCAAGAGGAGGACGGCTCGACCGCGGTACGTGCTGCTTAACCCAGAGGGGCCCGAATGAGCCCAAAACGCTGCTTTACTCCCCAGATCCTACTGAAGCCAGGGAGGTGATGGTACGGAGGTTGCTCAGCACCTGCTGGGAAGAGTTTCACCTTGTCCTCTAACTACTTGTGCATCATTTTTTGGTTTACAGAACAGTGCATTTCTCATTTGAACAGCAGCTATTTCACTTCTATTGGGTATGGAGCTGATAAACACTGTCAAATGTAAGTTGCTTGATAAGCTGCCAGAAGCAGCTATTTCGCTCGGTTACCATTTGAAGTTTGTTTTATACCTAGCTACACGGAGCTTCTGAAGAGCTCTCCAACATATAACACCAGATATTTTTACATCAGCTTCTGAGGACTTTATGCAAGGTCCATGCACGTGAGATGTGTCTGTTTTTTTCTCCCTGCACACGAAGGCAGATGCACCCCATTTCGGGGCAGTCACCAGTATATTTCTTAGTTGATTTTGTCACTTTGTGATGCAGCAAATAAGGGTTCACAAATTCCCTTCACTGTTCACAACATTCATAGTCCAGTAATGTCATATGACCCCAAGTACTTGTTTCGGCAGCACTGAACCCCACTCCACACTGCCACAACCACATCTGGGATTTTGTTGACTGATTTGGGAGTTACTCTCACAGAAGCAAATACATTTGTGAGGTGATGACTTATTTCTAGTAACAATCACCTCAAGCCATGGTGACAGGCCAAAGTTTTCTGTCTGTCATTACTTTTCTAGGAGTTCAGTAGCACACATGTCTCGTCAAAGGTCTTGCTACCACAGATCTGCTCATTTGGAAAGGCTGAAATCCGTTTCTCTCTCTCTCTTGGRTTTGGTTATAATATACCATGCTTAGCTTTGTTAGCCTCTTGCCACATAAGAAAAATATTAATATTTTCTTAGATCTGTACCAAAACCGTAATAGAAGGTGACTCAAAAGGATCAGAAGATTCTTGCTGAGGGGTCAGGTAATAATGAGCAAAGTCAACCACATCTGTTATGCTCGTTTGGTCTCTGTCTCTAGTTCTCCAGCAGGTGGTAGCAAACATCTCCTTCCCGGGATCTTCCTCAGAGGTTGTCTGAATATGATGTGAAAGGGCCGGAGTGCCTCATTGAGTAATGTGTTTTCAGACAGAAGAAATAAGCTGTAAACAAAGTAGTTGTGCAACTCAGAACAAGGGAGATGGACCAAGGAAACCAAGTGCTTCTGATGTACTGGGAAATATTGCTGCAATCAGACAAAAGAATTTAAGTAGAAGCCGAAACAAAATCACTGCAGTGACTTGCACTGAATGGCATGGAAAGCATTTTGGTGTCACCATTATTGTTCTGGTGATGACAAAAAGGGACCATTATTTGCAATGTAGCAAATGAAGAACATTCAGGACAGCACGATAAAAGYGAAACTGCTCCGGGTCAGCTCTGCCTGTGTTTTTTGACCTTTTGTCTTTTTGCTGAAGACAGAAGGGAAGTTCAAAATGGAGTATTTTCACTAGAGACTGTTCCAGTCATTTATTTGTTTCTCGTCAGAGCTGCACCAGCAATAGTTCTTTCATATTGGATACGGGCTGTTGATAGCCACATTCATTATGTATGATACTCGTTTGCGTGGCTTGTTGTGACAACACTTCTCAGCCTCTTTTTCTGATAAAGGTTAAACTGGTAAAGAGGAAGAGAGACTGGATAAAGTGAAGGCTTCTAAACTACAGTGTTATTCCCATAAGAAAACTTCCCTTCAGCTATAGGACAACACTGATTAGAGCTGGGCAAACTGTGACAAATCCCTGGGTAAATTTTGCCGTTACTCTGCAAATACGTCTCTATTTTTAACTAACTTATTGGAAATTTTGAAGTTCTTTGACTAGTTCATGCAAATACTTTTCAATTCTATAGGCAGTTTTGGCAAAGCATTCCCTTTGTGCTTATGTCTATGGTTTGCTCTGGAAAGCAGTGCAGGATGCTAACCAGCCTGGCTATACCTCTGTCGGTGACTGTGCTGCACACGCGAGGATTTCCGTGGAAGTCAGCAGGACTAGGCTTTGGATTTAAACCTTTGTATTCTCTTACAATTGTTAGAAATAGCTTTTGGGCCTCGGGCAGGTCTGTAGCTGGYTTGAGTCACTTCAGCCGCCTTGACGTTGGCTGCACTGCCAACCCCACATCGGTGGGGGCTGCAGTCCTCCCRGAGCACCAGCACCTGGCTCCTGCACCCGCCCAGGCGACTGGCAGTTCCAGGCAACCCAAAATTTTGTTTGGGAGTCACGTGTGCCAGGGGCCTTACCACGGTTTGACAGTATGTGAATCTGCCTTTCGGGAGCCTAGTGTTTCAACAGAAATGCCRTGGCTACCTGAAGCCAAGCTCCGACCTAACAGAAACTCACTGCTGATCCACGTGTCCGAAAACACAGAGGGGTTAACTTCCTACTGGCAAACRTAATTTGTCTGCACATCTCCGTTTTTGTGCTAGATCTGAGAACATCTGTCTTCCTACAGCTGGCATAAAGCTTGCATGAAACCGTAAAGCATGCAAGAAACATAAAACAGTTTAAACTCTATACTGTGCAGTGTGTGTAATCTGTCAGAAAAGCAGCCATGCTTTCATGTCTGGTCAGGTCTATTTTATACTGTTGGTGGTGCCTAGATAAATCATCATGGAAACACCACCTAAATGTCTAAATACATCCATGTAAGCAGCTGATGCAAAGTGCAGCCTGCAAAGTCAAACCTCCTACTTGATGCCACTTTGATTTTCCAAGTAGACAAGTGCTTATTTTTTCCCCAAACTGTTTAAAATTTAAGCAAATTAGCAATGCCAGAGATCAGTTAAGAGAGATGCAAGCAATACAGAGGCAGAGACATACAGATGTATGTATGCTATTTCAAACATTAAACCCCAAATCTATAGAGTTACTAGTTAACCTCAGCTCCACCTTTAATCATCCTTTACTTCTCGATGTGATATTAGGAAAGGATAGAGGTGATAGCCTTGCAGGATGAATTTATCGGGTAAGAAAGTGTAGGACCAGAGCAGACACATGGAAAGCGAATGCTGTTATTGAAGAGAATGGCTAGAAACACAGTAAGTTGTAAGTTGAAGTTGCAAGGTCCTTGTTGAAGAAGGGTTGATTTGAGCACTAAGGAGACTGGAAAGGATGATGGCACAACACAGAAACTAAGAAGTATGCCTACGGGGCAGAAGTTTTGGAGTTCTCTTGTGGAAGTAACATTTGGGATTTCGATCAACAGGAGGAAGCCTGCTTTATGTGAAGCACTGATTTTGATGATAGTACACGGTGGAATGATAAATGTATTTTGCCCACGAGATGCAGTTTCTGTTCCAGTGCAGATGTTTAGTGTTTGGTAACCTGGGGTGTTATAACTCACTTAGACATTTAATGCCTTACTAAAAATAYTGGAAGCTCTTCCTATTATTATTATAAAAGGTGTCATCACAAATTTGGGGCAGTGTGTAGGAACCTCCTTCCATAACAGTAGTAGTTAATTCCCCTTCATATCATATCTGTTATCATAGTGCAACTAAAGGCATCCTAGTTACTTTACAAAATACAAAAAGATGTTGTCCCTGGCCCAAAACATTCATCATTTTGGTTCAGACATGACACAAGGCAAGTGAGAAATGAATGAGATGGTCCAGGGATAAGCAAACACCAGAGTTCCTGTAATGAGAGCACTTCAGTGTGATGTTTACACAACCTAAGCATTAAATCCCTGTGTCGTCCCCCCCACACCAGAGACACACTTTTTGAAACTAGCTCAAGTTTTTTATAGAAACAGGGACTGTATTACATTACCTGGCATTGAAAGAGCTCTGGATGATGGCAGTTTCACTTCTGGCTTTTGATAAAAGCTCTTGTGCACATCATAACCTAGGGCATTAAGGAAACCAGTGTATATTCACCTTGATACGCCAGACTATAAATCATGGTAACTTAGCTGCTACTTTAGAAGAAGTTGTGCAACTCCTGCAGCAGGGATAGGAACCTCCAAGGGCTAGAGGACAGACAGTTAGGAAAATGGATGTTGTATGCATCATTTTACTTTGCAATGTGGCCACAAAATGTGGTTTAAACATTTCCTTAGCTGTATCCTATTCAAATTTCTTATAAGGACAGTAACTTCTAATCAGACTTGTAAATCCCAGTGGGTCTTCACAAAACTCCTGACAGCAGCAGGGAATGTTTAGCAATGTTTGTGACTGCCACATTGAAGCTAGCCATGCATTTCATAACAAACACTCCAAAGCAACACCTTCTCCCCAAGAGCCAGACAGCCAGGCAGAGTGAGAAAGTCTTTATTTATAGCTGGGTTTAGTCCTTTGCCTTCTGCTGTTACTGAGGATCCATAATACAGCATTTCACCTGTTTTGCAGGGAAAATGGCCAGTTTACACACCTGGTCATGGATCAGACTATGCCAGCTCCACTGCTGTTGCTGATCCCAGAGGATTAGGAAGCACAGGGAATTGCACCTGAGAAGTGGAAATGCATTGCTCCTGCTGACAGCTCTGTGGTCAGGGAGGAGCATCAGCTACCTGAAGCAGACACTTTGGTCTGACTGTTCAGAGGCAAAAGTAACAGCGAGGGCTGTAACTCTGCGAAAAGACCAGCCATTTGTGACCAGCCATTTGCTTCCTTTTGTGCTTTCAAGCATCCCTCCCTCTGTGCTCTATAGCAAGGCAGAGCTCTCTCTCTCTGATTTAGAGGCAAGCAAACCAACATCCTAACACCTAGCACTTTCCAGGGGAGGATTTCAAAGGACTTTAGTGATGAAAATAGTGGAGATTTTTGTAATGTTCATGAATAGAGATTTAATCCTACCGCGCTCAGCAGGTAGCTCTATAAGGACATCATACTGGATGGCCTGTGTCGCGACACCTCCTTTGGCTCTCATTGCCAGCACCAGGCTGGATGAAGACTCTCACCAAGGCATGGGTTGAGTATATTTTTCAAAATATATTCAGTGCCCCATTGTCTGACTCCATGCAGAATTTCACAAATTAATGCCTCTGAACAGTATCCAGCACCACGCAAGGATCAGGCAGAACTGAGGGGACATGAACTGCGCTGGCTCTTCAACCCTTGGCAGGAAACATCTCAGCTGACCAGCCCCGGTCTTGACTTCTGCCAGATTTTACATGCTTTCCCTGGCCCTCTGAGCTCCAGATTATGCAGCCCAGACCTTGGCTTCACACAGCATCCAAAGAGGTAGTTGCAGTGGGTTGTGAAGAGAGCTGAACTTGTGTAGAAAGGAGGAGGAATTTTTACCAAATGTTTTCAAATATAAATGAGTTGTCTCTCTTTTCCGTATTTCACAGTCTTGACATGGGATTTTCCACCCATGTTTTATTATCCACTGGCTTATTTCCAGTCTAAAAAAAAGCTAAGGAGGGCTGTACACCTCCCATTCGAGCTCCCTGGGTTCTGCCTGGGCCCTTCTGCCCTCCTTCAGATGGAGCCTGCAGTTYACCTGCTGCATCCTCCAGTAACGTGGGGCTGGGAAGAAAAAAAGTGTCTAAAAGTTCTTTTGCTTGGAATGAGCAAAAGTTTTCATTTAAACTTTATAATAATCACTAGATAAACTGAATCCATCAGGAAGTTGTGCACATTGTCCAGGGTATGGACAATGTGATATGACAGAATTTTTATTATCTATTCTGCAATGGTCTTTTCACCCTCAGGCAATAATATAACTGAGCTCTGAATAAACACTGTAACTCTAGGTAAGCTCAAAGATAAGCTGAGAGACTTTCATCATTTAAACCTCTTTAAGATCCTAGTGCATTAACAGGAGATTTACATAGATCAAAAGTTACAAAAAAGTGATCATTTATGAAAAAAAATCTCTTTCTTGTGGGTGCCAAAATGTAACTTCTGTCTCAAAGCAAAGGTGTTGTATCAGCGTTCAACAGTGTGGCCTGCTGCTTCCTTCAGCTGGTGACCGCGCAGTCAGCGTCCGCAAAAACAGACTCCTGAAGTTGGGTTTGGGGAGGTTAGTAACATGTCTGTGTCTAGTCTACAGCCTTTGCTTTGCTGAAGAGTGTTAAAATACATGGGTTTTTTGTGCTTTCTTTGGTACAATATGAAACCAGCTCTTTTTTCACTTTAAAAAGCTGCCATTTTGACTTTCACTAATATATTAGAAAGCAATCACAGGCTCCGCTGCTTGCAAAAGCTGTTTGTCTTCCATAGACTCCGATTGCTCTTCYAGCAATAGCAGACTTTTGTTTCCAGCAAAGCATACTCAGTGCTTGTACACTGTTACAGCCATTAACCAATGACTCCTCAACGCAATAATGAATTTCTGTAATTGCTGAAGGAAGTTGGACTTTTACTAYGAAGAAACTAGAGCCCTCAGTGGGCCCAGTGCCCATTACTTTAAAAGGTTTTGGACCAGAGTTTGTCCATGATTTAGGGAGAATATTGACCACCCTAAAACTCATGCACTGTTACCATTAGTTACCGTTACTTCTACCAAGTAGAATTGTTTATAATTTTCTTGCAGCATTTTTCAGGAGAACAGCTCTAAAGTGGCCACTGATTGCAGACTAGTGACTGAAGAGTCCCATTAGGGAGATACATTAGGACCAAGTTTTTGAGTTAGGAATTAGATTTTCACCACTGGAGGGAGGCTAGACAGGCATGTATTGTGCTTAGCCCTCTCCTTCTAGACAGACTTTTCATTGACTGTTTCCAAACTGGGGGTCTGACGTGCTTGATAGGTGTGCCAAAAGTCCTGGTCCCTCCTTTCTGGCATCTTTACAAGGAGACGTGTTGGACTGTGTAGTGGATCCCACCTAGCCTAAGTTCCTCTTTTTTTCCAGTAGAAGCAATGTGATAGTTTAAGACCTGGAGAGAGGCTGATGTACAAGGGAGTCCTATCCCAACAAGGACCCAGTCAGAGAATACATATTAACTGAAGAGGTGGGAAACATTCCCTGTTCCTAGCTCAGATGTAATCAAATATCAGATTTATGAAGAGGAGGGAGAAAAACATTTCTAGCTGTGACCGGTTCATTACTCCAGTAACTAAAGAACTGGTTGTGGTAGCTGATGGATAATATGCGCAGCTGTGTTTCTGGGCTTAAAATGTTATTAATGAACATTAGTCATCTGTGTGACTAATGTTCTTGTTTGTACTGATGTTTAGCCAGTCTGAAAAGATGTAGTAAATGATCTCCAGATTTTGAGATTCTGCCCAGTTCTTCCTTCACCCAAAGCTCACCAGCAAGAGGGGATCTGTATCACAGTGAAATAAAGAAACGAAAAAGTAAAATCATTGAAACAACAGGAGAGAGGCTTTACTTCAGCCAGGGTACAGAAAAGTATTCGGTAACTTCTGAAAGCTGCCACTGCCTCCCCTTATCAGTTGTTCTGCATACACTGCAAACCAGCTCTTAATTTCCATGTAGACAACCATTTATCGGGACATAATTTGGAAGGATTTTGGCATAAAGTGCTATATATAGCTCACGTAACACAACCTGAATAACTTGGAATATTGTAATTGTGTTCTTTTAGTAAAACTCAGAATTCAAGACTGCAATCTGAACTCTTCTGAGGAGTTAATTTTGTTCCATTTAGCAGTCTCATTGCTCTGCTTGTCTTGCACGCGGTTCAATTTGTTCCATATACTGTTCTTTCCAGTTTTGTCAGCAGGACAATTTACTACAGAATGCCACTATAATGAAACTATAATGAATTATGGAAATTTGCTGTGAAAGTCTGACCTTTTCCAATGTTTATATTAGGATTTCCCAGTATCTCATTTTGCCTTGTATGTCTTAATGCTCTAAAGAGAAAGTAGTTGTTTCAAACATTGCTGAAGAAATTCATTTTAAAACCTACCCAGACACATACACGCTCATCCTTACAAAAAATTATTTTATGCAGCCAAAAAAATGCAGGTATTACTAACTGAGGAAAGAAATTGGAGGTCATAACAGGCTCCTTATCAGGTTTAGAACCAAGGTATGTGCAATTATTAGAAACACAGAGAAGACTCTGGGTTGTCTGTTGGTCAGGTATGTACTGTGCAGTATGTGGTCATCATTAATGGGGATTTCAAAAAGGTCAGAGATGTGTCTCAGTTTTCTCAAGCATTTAGAAAGATTAATATTTATATAAGCAGTCGTATAGCAAGGGGCATCTGCAAAATATTGTTATTTCTTGTCACAGATAGTGTAAAGATGCAGAAAGAATTAAACAAAAATTATACAAATATTACATGATGTCCAGTATGGTTTGGATGCCCATATGGCTGGTAGTTTTTATAGTGTCTTGGCAGATTTTCTGTTCTCAATTTTGCATGCTTACAGAGTCAAAAATAGTAGTTGCCATAAAATATACTGAGCTCTTCACATCTAAACTCCTGCAGCTACTGTACTTTGAAAAGTGGAGCAACCCTGACTGGGAGCCAGAATGAATGTAAGCCAATACAAGAAATCTACTACTTCAGAAAATTTTCAGCACTGTAATTCTTTGAAAATGGCCAGTATCAGATAGAGGAAAAGTTTGATCCTGAGCTGGCCAGTTAACCAGGCCAGGAAGAAGGTATGTTCATGTTCAGGCAGCTGCTAAGGACATGCTGCTACTGTCCTGTAACTTCCACGGCCTTTGGTGGCACAGGAATAAACATCCCAGCTGGTGGAAGGGTACAATGTTTGGGACTTGTGGGGTCTGATCTAAAGCTTTGGAATCCGGGGAGAAACTTTCACCCTTTTTAGATCTAATTCAATGTCAAATTTCAATGTCAAGTCAAGCTAGATCTTTTTTCTAAACAAAAACACAGATGCAGCAGATGACAAAGGAGCTACTGTGTTCTTTCAGACAAGCAGGAAGGGAGAAGAGTTTTGAGAAGCCTAGAGATAATGTCTAGTCCAAAGAATCAAAATAGGTGTGCATAGAAGTGGGTAGGGATTATGCTGTATCACCTGCCTTGAGAGTCCCCACTTGTGGAAGGTTTTGTCTTTTAAGCTTACAGCAATTACAGCAATTGTTGAAAATGGGAGAAGAAAACAAACAGGAACTGACCTGTTCTAGCTCCAGAATTACTCAGTTTGCAGTCTAAACAAAATAAAAGCTTGTATTACAACAACATTTATCAACCAAATTGTGCAGGATGTTTGTGCCTGAGTAGAAGAAGGATACACTGTTGTACACTGTCTCCTCAGAGCTGCAGACTGTGAGTATGGATGAACTATTGTAGAAACAATAGCAAGAGAAAATGACATTCAGGGCAAAACGCCCATCTTGGTAGTACATACTGCTTCATGACATACCTATGCGTAGAGATCTATTCTAGTATTTTGTTACTATGCTACTCTGTATTACATCTACAAAATATGCTCATAATGAAGCCCCATTCTGTTAGATGTTCTCCACATGGATGTAAAGAATTTTGGCCAGTTTTATAAATCAATAATTCTAGTTTGATTTCAATATTTGTTGTTTAGTTACCAAAGCCTTTAGAAGTTTCTTTCTCACTTACTCTGTAATAACTCCTACATTTCTAACATGCTAGGGATTGAATTGCCTGAGCTAAAAGAGAGCTTGATCTGAACAAGTTACTGAGCTGATGGTCTGATAGTTGTTAAAAATACTTAATTCCCACTGACTTTGAGATTTGTTTCACCTGGGTCTGGAAGTTCAGGTGCTGCAAGGCTGGTGCCTGTGTTCCTACTAGCAGACCTCAGCTACACCACAAAGAAAGCTCTTATGAAAGTTGGACTGCATCATCAAGTCTCACCCTTGCTATCCCTGCCACCATCAGATTCACAGAGTTTAGAGACAAGAAAGATCTTATTTATAGTGGGCAGTAGGAGATTGTTCTGTGTCTAATTTTAAGTGGGCTTAGTGTCAAGAAATGTTTTTTTCTTAGAAGAAACTATTGCACAGTCTAACTGCCTTTGTTTTCAGGAAATTCCCCATTTTTTGATCTATTTTTTCTTTTACTGAGCTTTATCATCATGACTGTACCAATAAYGTCTGTATTTAGAATCACAGTAAAGCACCTTTTATAAAGTTCAGTTTCAGTCAAAGAACTTGAAAAATAGATCTGGAACCTACATACAATGAAATTAGCAGATATTTTCTTGTTAAAATCCTAGAACTATTAAAATCAGTAGCAACTCCTCATGACTTTATTAGGGCAAGAATTTCATCCTTTTAAGGATGATTTTAGAGGTTTTTTCCTATTGAACATTAAAAGTGGCTGACATTTAAATATTGCAATTGCAGTACAGATTGAGTAGAGAAGTATGGAGATTACTTAACTTTTGACAAGCACTTTTCTACCAGATGTGTTCAGACTCTCTGTAAATGTGTTTTGAGAGCTTACTGAATATCACTTGCTGTAGAATGAGCCCGTATCATGTGTAATGAAATCCTGAAACACAGATCTTCTTTAACAAGACTTAGGGCTGTGTTTCAGGACAGTTGCAATGGTCCCTGTGCCCTTCTATGAGCTTGTGCTATGCAAGTGTTCCACCAGAGTGGGGATGGCTCAGCTCCTGTCATAGAAATACAAAGTCTGGCACATAAAGTCAAGCCAGCTCTGTTTTACCTACCCTTAATACAGCAGGCCATAAGATACATTGGTTTAGCACTTGTGAGCTGGACTGCTGAACTATCATTGCTGTGAGAATGATTTGGACAGGTTGGGGTGGGAACTGCTACAGCTCGGTGGTGCACCAGAATCCTTAAATGTGGCTGTGTTGGTTCTACTGCTGCAGCAAGCAGCATGAAAACAAAAGCAGAAAGCTACTAAGAGGAATGAAGCTCTGAAAAGTTTTGCTATGGGTATGACTGCAGGATTTCAGAGCTTATCATAAACTCTATGGATTTTTTCCCCCCTCTAGAAACCTGTTTGAAAACCTTTTGAGAACAGATACTCTGCAGGAATTTTGTTTCTGATGTTGCAAATATGCACATTTTTTATTTTTGCAGTATTTTGATGTTTCCGTATCTGTTTTTGTATAAAGCCAGGAAGTGTGGAGGATAATGCAAACGCTTTATATAAACCTTTCTTCCCTTCACTATAAAAATAACTGTTTCAAATCAAGTCATAAATGATGTTTTAAACAGATGATTAATCCAAATGTGCTCTCTCAACCCTATTAAACTGTCATCTTGTCTGGAATGGGGATAGACACAAATCAAATGCACAGATCAGAATGACCCTGGTCACCGTGTGGGAGTTGAAAGCTCATTTGATTCAGGGTTTGTAAATGACCTTTCACTTTGTACCAGGCTGCATCAGATCAAATGCCCTCTCTCTGAGTCCTTAATCTAGTTCTGATGAAGTAGTTGTTTACGTGCCAAAGCTACATGCAAAACCTAACTTCTAATTAATGTTCCCTCACAAAGACTGATGCTGTACTTAGCACATGCAGCACTAGAGGTCCCAAGAAGACATAAAAGAGATGTGGCTGGAGATGAGCTTCACAGTCGGTACTGTGGGATACGCAGAAAATATTCATTGTGCCATTGTTTCTCCCTTGCCTTTGGTTCCACAGTTAGATCTGTACGTGTTACAGTGCTAGACCTGAAACTTGGATTTGTTTCAGAACCTCTGAAACCTGGATTTATTTCAGAACCTCTGAGATGGTGGAGTTCAGGATCCTGTAGGAAAGAAGTAAGGCAACAAGCAGGATTGCAACCCTGGACTTCAGGAGAGTGGACTTCGGGCTCTTCAGAGACCTWATTGTGGAATCTCATGGGTTAAGGCCCTAGAGGGAAGGGGGGTCCAGGAGAGCTGGCTAGTATTCAAACATCACTTCCTCCAAGCTCAAGAGTGGTGTATCCCTACGAGTAAGAAGTGCAGCAAAAGGGGCAGGAGACCTGCATGGGTGAGCAAGGAGCTCCTGGCCAAATTCAGAGAGAAGAAGAAAGTACACAGACTGTGGAAGATGGGGCAGGCCACTTGGGAGAATTATAGGAATGCAGTCAGAGTATGTAGAGATGTGGTGAGGAAGGCTAAGGCCCAGTTGGAATTGAGTCCGGCAAGGGATGTCAAAGACAACAGGAAGGGCTTCTTCAAATACATCAGCAGCAGGAGGAGGACTAGGGAAAATGTGGGCCTGCTACTGAATGGGGCAGGGGCCCTGGTGACAAGGGATACAGAGAAGGCAGAATTACTGAATGCCTTCTTTGCTTCAGTCTTCTCTGCTAAGGGCAGCCCTCAGGAATCCTGTAGCCTGGACAAGAGGGAGAAAGTCTGGAGAAGGAAAGACTTTCCTTTGGTTGAGGAGGAAAGGATTAGAGACCTTCTGGGTAGGCTAGACATCCACAAATCCATGGGCCCGGACAGGATGCACCCACAGGTACTGAGGGAGCTGGCGGATGTTGTTGCCAGACTGCTCTCCATCATCTTTGAAAGGTCCTGGAGAACTGGAGAGGTGCCTGAGGACTGGAAGAAAGCCAATGTCACTCCAGTCTTCAAAAAGGGCAAGAAGGAGGACACAGGCAACTTTAGGCCGGTCAGCCTCACCTCCATCCCTGGAAAGGTGAAGGAACAGCTCATTTTGGATGTCATCTCCAGGCCTATGGAGGAAAAGAAGGTGATCAGGAGTAGCCAGCATGGATTCACCAAGAGGAAATCCTGCTTCACCAATCTGATAGCCTTCTGTGATGGAACGACTGGCTAGGTAGATGGGGGAGAGCGGTGGACGTTGTGTACCTTGACTTCAGCAAGGCTTTTGACACTGTCTTCCGTAACATCCTCCTAGAGAAGCTCAGGAAGTGTGGGTTAGACGAGTGGACAGTGAGGTGGATTGAGAACTGGCTGAAAGGCAGAGCTCAGAGGGTCATCATCAGTGGTGTGTAGTCTCGTTGGAGGCTTGTGGCTGGTGGCGTCCCCCAGGGCTCAGTCCTAGGTCCCATCCTGTTCAACTTCTTCATCACTGACCTGGATGGGGGGACTGAGTGTATCCTCAGCAAGTTTGTTGATGATACCAAGCTGGGAGGAGCAGCTGATACACCTGAGGGCTGTGCTGCCATACAGAGAGACCTGGACAGGCTGGAGAGTTGGGCGGAGAGGAACCTCCTGAGGTTCAACAAGGGCAAGTGCASAGTCCTGCACCTAGGGAGAAATAACCCTAGGCACCAGTACAAGCTGGGGGCTGACCTTGTGGAGAGCAGCTCTGCAGAGAARGACCTGGGAGTGCTGGTGGATGACAAATTGACCATGAGCCAGCAATGTGCCCTTGTGGCCAGGAAGGTCAATGGTCTCCTGGGGTGCATTGGGAAGAGTGTTGCCAGCAGGTTGAGGGAGGTGATCCCTCTACTCAGCCCTGGTGAGGCCTCGTCTCGAGTCCTGTGTCCAGTTCTGGGCTCCCCACTACAAGAGAGACATGGAGCTACTGGAGAGAGTCCAGTGTAGGGCTACAAAGATGATTAGAGGGCTGGAGCATCTGCCCTATGAGGGACAGCTGCGAGAGCTGGGCGTCTTCAGCCTGGGGAAGAGAAGACTGAGGGGGGATCTTATCAATGTGTACAAGTACCTGAAGGGAGGGTGTCAAGGGGAAGGGGACAAACTCTTTTCAGTTGTCCCGTGTGACAGGACAAGAGGCAATGGGCAGAAACTGAAGTACAGGAAGTTCTGCCTGACCGTGAGGGGGAATTTCTTCCCTGTGAGAGTGACGGAGCACTGGAACTGGTTGTCCAGAGAGGTTGTGGAGTCTCCTTCTCTGGAGATCTTCAAGGCCTGCCTGGATGCAACCGTGTCTACCATGCTGTAGGTGACCCTGCTGAGCGGGGAGGTTGGACTAGATGATCTCCAGAGGTCCCTTCCAACCTTACGGATTCTATGATTCTGTGATATTTTTCCGGCATTAATAGTATAAATAAATTCTGCATAAAGCTCTTCCCAAGTTTAGCTTTCCAAAGAAGAGCTGATGAGTCACAGGTTTCTGAAAAATCTTATTCCCAGCATTATACTTCTCAGACGTTAATTAGAAAGCATCAGAACAATAGCAGCATTTTCTTGCTGCTTTTGGAAGAAAAAGCAAAAGTATGGATCCAATTATTCTGAATAATACTGTTTCACAGAAATTGTATTGGTCACAGGTTTTATTTTCTCTTTAGTGTCACATTTTATAAAGTCAGGTCAAGCTGAAACAAAAGGAAGAGGGAAGGAAGAAAGTAACATGCATTCCTGTGAATAGCAGCAGTATCATTATTTTTTCTTTGTTTTCAGAAATATCCTAATTGAAAAGCTCCAAAGGCTAAATGGGTGTATTGAATCTTTTTCCTTCTCCTGAAGCTGTTTACTAGCACAAAAGACTTCAGCCTAAGGATCAACACAAAACCTTGAACAAGAACAAGAATTAATGGAACAAATGTTCTGCCAATCTACTGCTATAATATAACATAACTATTAATTTCTGCATATCCACGGGCTGAAGCTTTTATGTTCCTAAAGGTCAAGATTTTGGTATATCCTGAAGTAGAACTGATTCTCATTCCTTCATTTAGCACATACAAGGAAGTGATGTGTCATTTATAAATGGCTTTAGAAGTACTTGGTCCTTGAAACTGAAGAACTGTATTTAATTCATGTGAAAGGCCCCTAAAAATATTCCACATAGATGATACTTCTGTTGCTTTTAGACAACATTTTAAGAGAACCGTAGACCAGGTCTTACATTTTCCGTCAAATTTATGAATATGCTACCAAAATAAAAACTCCTAATGCTGACAGAAGGATCTATCTGCATTTTTCAGCCAGTATTATTAACAGTCTCTAAAGAGGTGACATCGCAAAGCCAAATCCAGATTTTCAAATTTCACATACTTGGTGCATTGTTTGCTTTTCTTTCACCCTCAGCAATGGTGAACTGATGCGACACATTCCTTGGGATCACTGAGCTCTTCCCCTGCTTCCTGTACCACAAGGACCTTGTGGAGTTGCCTCAACTTTCCATCTCCAGACACATATTCAGAGGCTGAACTGAATTAAGTTTGAAAAGTGTTGCCTAAACATTATGTCTTTCTGTTCACTGTGAATGTATTTTTTAAAACCTCAATGGGAAAGGCTTGCTTAAGCTTCTCTAAATTGAGCACAGCACATTTCCTGCGACTGGGATCTCTCTTGCACTGGGGAGCCCAGAACTGGATCTGATCACATCCAAGCTGTCCTTGAAATTTTCCAGATTTTTTGCAGCMAAGTTATTCAAAAATGATATAGAAACGCATTTTTGAGAGAGTTCCTTTTTGTTTCAGGCAGCTTTATCTTATCATATCTCTTGGATCTTGAACTCTTCCTGTAATGACTTAATGACTTTCTGTACACTCAAGCTTTAGTGTCATTTTAGTATCAGTAGATTTAAAGATACGTATTTATGTTGTCAGTAGTTTTTTTTTTTTTTTTTGCACAACAATTTGGAAGAAGCCCCAGCAACAGCACCAGTGAATTATCCATTGGTAAGAATGTCATCTGCTATCCATTCTCTAAGTTTCTTGTCCAGAGAAGTTTGCCAGAGAAAGATGTGGACGACTGGAATTGTCTTTTTTATTTTATTTTTATTTTTTTATTTTTTTTGGCAGGCCTCCTGTTGCCAGACTTCAAATGCAGAGAGGTACAGAGGTTTCTGTTTCTCAAAATATTTCCATGGATCATGTCCCGATTAAAAATGTATGCATCTTGTTATATGCATGAACTGCCTCCCCTGAGATGTGAAACTTGTGACCTACTTTGAAAATGGCACTGGTGCAAAGTTTTCAGCTTTTGCTGTGCTCTCTTTCTGATCATCTCTAGCAATTTCCTGTGGTATGTTAGAGTCTGCTTTGGACATGACCTGCTGCCCACTGTAATTCCTGCTGTCATCCATCATTATGTTGGCACATTTCCATTTTATGCCAGCATTCCTGCAAGGAAACTCAAGGAAGACACTGCATCATGTCAAGTCTGTGCAATCCTTTCTCAGTTAAAGAGATTTATTTTGATAACCTGGGGGCTCTGTGCTCTGTGGAGCATCTGCATGACTGGATGCCTGCCTGTTCCTCTGGCCTTTGGTCATTGGTAGCAGATGATTTCATGAATCTAATATTGAGCTGAGCTCACATATCTTACTCTTCCTTGTGTTCAAGGCTTGAATTGCTTTGTGCTCCTTTTCATTCCCATTAAAATCTCTCCTCCGTTTTTCTGTCATGTGCAAATTATCAGAATAGTTCTGGAGATGGTGTGATGCTGGCTCCTACTGCCTTTCTTACAGCAAACTGCTGAGTAAAAGAGGCAGCTGCTTTCCTTCTCCGAAAAGAAAAGGAGATGAGCATATCTGCCTGTCTGTCCAGATGCACAAGAGCCTGGATGGGTAGTTCTGTGGGTGGAAATAAATCAAACTGGGGTTATAGGAAAGTAGGAAAGGGGCAAGAGGATGCCTAAAGAGAGGGTTTAYAGTGAGGAATATAAAGACTGAAATGTAGAGATTCTTGGTCAACGAGAGAGCCAGAAGTAGGTGCAAATCAGGAGAAGAGAGGGAAAGAAAGGAGCTGTAGAAGATGATGAGTTATGCCGGAGAGAAAGTCCAGTCAGGACGTGAGACTGAGAGGGTGTAGCAGACCTGGACAGGGAATGAATGTGTAGAAGGAATCAGTGGAGCACAGGGCAGGAGAAAGAAGCTGCCTCTGTTCCTCTCCTCTCTCTGGACTGGAGTCGCTGCTGTCACCTTGGCAGAGTGGAGGTGCACATGTGTATGTGAGTTATCTGCAAGATGACCGTGATATGATCTTACCTTTGTGGAAGCGGGTGCCTTTCATCTAAGGAACTTTACTGGTAAAGTGTGATAAGAAGTGATGATTTTATGATTCTATGAGAAACTGGCAGCTGCAGCTTCATCTGCTTCACAGTGTTGGCAACAACTTGACAGAGAGAAGAGAGTTTGCACGTATGTGCCCCTTATGAGTTTAAATTAAATTCATTGGGCTCACCAAAGCTGATTAGTGAAGTTCTGCTATGCTTAACAGGGCTTTGTAACTTGGGCCCCCAAACACATGATCATGTTAATTAAAATCTTTTGATTAGACTTAGCCTTCAGTTTAATCATAGGGTCTCTTGAGAAAAATAACTGTAGTTACCATTTAGTTTGATTTTGAGGGTCTAGCATACAAGTTTCATGGTAAAAATGCTATCGTGTACCATGAATTTTATTATCCTTAACAAAATAATAACAGAACTTGAAGACCTCAAGCCACCCTTGGTCATATCCACCCTTATCGCAAGATTATTATGGTCTGGTAGTTAATTACTTCCTTTACAAAACTCTGCAAAGAAATGCAGAGAAGATCATAATTTCTCTTCTTTTACTTTTTTTTTTTTCTTTTTGCATTGATAGTAGTTTTCATCTCACTTGTGTTATTTAAAGTTTTGGCTTAGCCACAGTAAATTATYGTCCAAATGTCCTGCTAGAAATGAATTGGTCTATTTGTAGAACAGGATGAAGCTGGGGTGTGTGAGAAGAATAAGTTTTAAAAAAACATATTTATAAATTACATATATAAGGAAAATTATATCCTTTTATATGTAATTTTAAAATAGTCCTCATAGATTTCCTTTTAATATTTCCTTATGCTTCCACCAGCCAGCCCAAATGCTGAAAAGTAAAACTTTAATAAATATGTAAACCTTAATCCTTGCTACAACAGAGTATGTGGTTAGGTGCTTTTCTAACAGGTGCTTTCCTTGTTTGGGATCCAAGTCAATAGTAAATGAAAGTCCTGACCATTTTAAAAATGGTTAACAGCACATGGAAAAGGAGTTGATGGTCTGTTTAGGTCTATTTAAGTATTTTTTGATTTTTTTAAAAAAAATGGCTCAGGTTTTGGAGTTCTAAATTGCAGATCCTTCCCTGGCACTAAAGCTCACTGCAATGAGGGAACAATAAGGCATGATTCAATATACATGGGATGTGCCCTTCGGAAAAAAACGTCAATCCTCCTCTCCGAGTATTTACTAACTAACCTGCACACTTCCTAATGCTGTGCGACTGGGTTATGAAAAGCCCTATTGTGAGGCACATTCACAGAAGGGCTGGATTTAAGGCTGTCATGAAACCCTTGGTGTTGAATTTCTTGGGTTTTATGAGGACATCATTTCCACCATTTCATAAAATGTTTTGCATCACATTTCCCAGAATGTTTTATCCCCCTCCAAAATTTTTATTTTGACATGCATTTTACGAAAGGCCTCACTTTCTGCTCAGAAATTGATGAATTTGCAGTATAGTAACACAAGAAATTYAGACTAAACATAACAATATATATACTTAACATGTTTGTAAACTTCACCATTTAAATTCGTGGCTGGTAATTTGTGTCCACAGAAAGTGTGTTAAGTATTAGAGATATTGTGACTGCACATGTATTTAGGACTTTGTTTATTGTAGTTTTCTGCATGAGTAATGAAGTGTTTATGAGTYGAACTATGTAAGGATTTAACTTTTTGTTTCTCTACACAATCAAAAACCGAAGGGAAACTGTGCTTCAGATTGACTGAAAAGATTTTTTGCCTACCAAAATACCTTTTCTCTTACTTCTTGAAAACATCTTTTCATTTACAAAACAACAGTTCAGGCAACGACAAATTAAAGAAGTTTTATGTTAAAATAAAATTTAAATGTAGGTAGTATTCTAAATAAAAYGGTATTGAAATGAGAAATGTAAACATGACTTTTGAAAGTTTCTAAATCAAATGGTTTAATCTTTGTTTCTTTTACTTGTTAAAAAATGGAGAATTTAAAAAGTATATACCAAAAAAGATGCACTTATTGGTGAGGGGAAAAAGAGTGTTATTCTGCTTTTTAGAGAAGAAACATCTGCAGTGGAGTAGTTTAGATCTGGACTTGAAGCTAAGAAGTTAAGAAGAGCTTGTCATGTGTTTGAATGGATAGTTATTTGCATTCATCAAATAAGTTTTAATGTTGGGTGATGTGTAGTCCAGAAGCTGTGTATTAGCACGACTGCATCACTGGGTACTAGTTCGTGTGCCCGTTGAGTGAATAGGAATATTAAAGCATTAAACTAATTAAAGCAATAAAGCCTGCTTTGCTTAACCCARAATCATAGACGCAAAGAAACTGTGTGTGGTGTTGCACAGTAACTCTGTTCCCTCACCGGGCAGCACACTGCCTCCTGCCACCATCTCCTCCAGATGCTTTCGGTCACATTTTGCAACTGTAACCTGGCCAGTTTTGCACAGCTCCTTGTCACATCAGCCCTCCAAACACATTGTGCTGCAAAGGGGCAGACCACTGCAGAGGGAAATTTGAGGGATGTTTGGGAAGTAATACAAAAAAGTGGACTTTTCTATGAGACGGACTTCAGAGCTGCCTTCAGAGCCGGTCTGTGGTGGGCAGCGGCTGTGTATTTGCTTGGTGAGGCAGAGAGGAGATGCCCTGTTAGGTTGCTTAAATTTGTATTTTATTGCTTTCAGAAAGGTTGTGCATAAAAGAAACCTTAGCAGCTTTGTAGAAATGTTTCTTGTGTGTGGATATTTCCAATTTTATCACAATCTRTCTGTGTTACCCAACAGTCCTGTAAATCGTTTGCAATATTATACAGATGTTCTAAACCGCAGATCAACTGTTTTTGGCATTTCCTAGAAATCAAACAGAGGCATTTAATGATTGCTAAAAGAAAATCATTGGATACAATATGCTTTATACAGAAAAAAAGATTTACTAGCAGGTAGTAAAGGAACTTAAGTTTGTTACTGGTACCTCACACAACAAACTCTCTGGTTCATATGATAGACCCCAGCCACGTGGCTGTGACTTCAGGACTATTCCCGTGCTTCTTGCTGGCACCCTGGTTTCGGATGAGAGTGAGAGAAAGAGCTATTTTCCCACCTCTGTTTGGAAGAAATTCAGCAAACCAAACCCTGCTTCCCGAGATGAGACTTGCCACGGCCATGGCACAGAGGTTACCTACTATTAGAGACTCCTGCCCAAGTAGCCGAGCTGGCAGGCCAGCAAGCAAGAGGTCAAAAAGAAAAGTGCTGCTATGCAACTCACAGTCCAGCTGAAGAAATTTTCCCCAAGAKGTGTAGGGCAAATCTGTGCAGACGYGCTACGACGTCTGTCTGCACAGCACTCCTGGGGTAGTATTCAATAACGCGAGAAAAAGATGAGGCATTTTTCCAGCACAGCACGTGGTCTGATGGGACTGTGGCTTTTCCCCCTGACACTCTTAGCAAAAGCTACACTTTATGTAAGTGGCTCACACAGACAYGCCAGCTTCAGTAGTTAGGAAACGTGTCTGTGCCCTCTGGCATCATTTGAAACCAATAATGAAGGCAGTAAAACAGCTACAGATTTTTTGGCATTTTGRGTAAAGTTGCTTTTTAAATGTTCTTCTGTGTTTGAAAGGAGGRCGTGACTCAGTTAGAGGAGTTACATTATAAATGCTGGCTTGAAAGGGTCCCATAATAGTTCTTTTCATTGCAGGCCCTTGGCGCACATGGGCTAGGAAGAGTACATGCTGCCATTCAAACCTGTTGCCCTTTTTTCTCTTGTTAAAGCAACCCTTTGATGCTGGCATAAAGACAGCTGCAGCCTCAATTTGCCTCAACGCCAGTTTTCTCTGATGAAATTCTTTGCCTCGGTCTTTGGGAGGCCTTTGCACATCAGTTCTTGAACACCCACATGAAAAGGTCTTGGGAATAACGTGAGTTTTTAGTAACAGTCTCCTCTGACCACTACACTGTTAATGTCGATTTGGAGCACAGAATGAGTTTGCCAAGGATGGAGAGAAGTAACACATCCTTTTCTTCTTCAGTAATCACATAAAAATATAGTATAAAGCTATTAAAGGTCTATAGGATCAAAATGAGGCTTTTTAATGAAAACGCTTTTGTGGGCCTCTTCTGACTCCATACACTTTTTTCCTTCCTGCACAGCTGTGCTGTTGGAGGCAGCACCCTGTTCTGTTCTTCATGTGGAGCAGTGAGACTCGTCTCTCCACTTTGCTCTGCCAATGCATTTAAAGGCCTGGATTTTAGAGGAGCTGAGCACCTGAAGCAGGCCCTGTATCACACATCCCCCTTTCCGGTCTCCACGCAGTGGTCTTCACRTTTGCTTTTCTGCTGCGTAAACCTGTTCTTTTAAATTGTCTTTAAATTCTCCGATGACTTTGTGGAATTCATCTCATTAGGAAAATGGTTCTGGAAAGGACTTTCGGTGACAAGACTAGAAACTGCGGTGGAAAGCAATGGGCAAAACAGCCACAAAGGAGGATCAGTATTGCTATGCATTTGAAATGAAGATTGGAAGGATGCGAAATTGAAGCACATGCCATTTACTGCCAATCAATGGTTATACTAGAGGTACCACTAAGAACTGAGCTAARGCCAGTTCTAAATTAATAAAGTTAAATTAGCAAAATTAAATTAGCATAATYCATTTAATTGGCTGGCACCAAATACAAGCAACAAATAGTTTCAGAAAATGCAGACAAATATACATATAAAATGTAACTGTAAAACCTAATGAGATAAAATAATGAAGCACTAATCATAAATGATTAGCAATATGTTGACATTGTGAATTAATTTTGTATCACATCAGCTAAATCTTCCTTAGTAAAATTTTACATGTAAGATTCGTATTCCCAAAACATATTTATTTCTAACCAGATGCACAGTGTTATTGATGATGATGTGAATAGCTAGTGATGTCTCTGACAGGTTGTGGGAGTAATACAGTTAAGAAGAAAGGCATGATTTGCAGTGTGTACAAATAAAAAGTTTTGTTTTCTTGCTATACCTCCTCTCTTAAGACAAGTTAGAGGTTTTGGTRAAGGTTTGGTTATCACCAATTTCATGTATCTGTTCCCATTCAAATTGTACRTCAAAGGGAAAGAATGAATGTAATTTCTGATCTTTTGTTAGCTCTGTTCAGAACAGCTTTAATGATGGTCATGCAACATTATCGCTTGTAACATTGTAGTGTTAAGAAAATTAAGAAAATATTTTAGATGCAAATATTTAAAAAGTGTGTCTGCCCTCCTTGTACCTACTTTGGAGATAAGCGTTACAAAAATGTTTGCTTTGGTTTGAGCAGACATGCAGGGCAAGGGCTTGAAAAATTCCTGTACAAGAGACTATCCTTGTGTGAACTTGTGCTTGAACAATCACCTCAGTTTAAAGGGGATATGACGGCTGTATCAATAGTTTCTATTGGCTGTAAAATCATCTTCCTTCTGTGAGTCCCRATCAGAGATAATTCAGATCTGTGGGTCTCTGAGGCATGCTGCAAAGTACATTAAGCAATCAAGTGGRGGGGGTCTGGATAAGACCTGTACGAATGCAGGATGCTGCATAGTTTCTGAAGGGAATATTCAGAAGGGAGGTTGAGCAAACTTAGCTCTTAGGTTAGGTTATCTTCTATTTGATTCCTTTTTCCCTTTGCCTCTTTTTGTTATTCTGAATAGATACAAGATATATTTAATTTTGAAGTGAATGTCTTTCTCATATAGTATGTAAGTAGGTGCTATACTGGGTTGTGCAAGGCAACTCAATATATTAAGAATCTGGATAAAGGTGATGTATCAGGCCTTTTAGATGTCTACTGATTGTCTACATGAAACTGGTTAAAATTCCCAAAGTTCCCAGGTGTGCTTCGGGATCTTGAATAAATCCTTGAAATGAGAACACTGTAAGMAATTTCAAAGTTAGGAACAAATACAGGATATTTCTAGGATAAGTATAGACTTTTACTAGCAAATGTGGTGGGCTAAATGAAAGATATGCTTATATTGTAGTGCTTCGAAATAGTGGATATGCACCTTTACGAAATATCTACAGATGTTCAAGATTCTTTTCTGCCCCTCGTTATCTATCGACCTCTCAGCTACTAGGGACCAAAATACAGTCTGGCGGAGATCAAAACTGGAATTTACCCAAGATTCTCCAATGAAAATTGCATTTTCACAATTAAATAAGGATCTAAAATTTTGTTTGAAGACAAGTAAGTTTGAATAAAAATTTTATCACTTCTCCGGAAAAAGATTGCTCAATGATGATATGTTTTGGGAAATACTGTGTGTGTTGTGAAAACTCAGAAAATCTCACTGATTCCAGATGAGGTTCATTTTGCATTTCTGGCTTGTTTTCAATGCCGTTCTCAAAGTGAAACTCACAGGCCTTGTACTGTCATGAAACCAAAGCAAGAAATCTGTTTACTCAGACCTAAGAGAATTGAAACCACTTGTTCCTGTACAGCTGCTTCACCAGTCTTCTGAGTTTGTCATGGATTGGACTTTCTAAACAAAGATAGGAGCTCATTTTCTGCGGGTAATGTCCATTGTATCATCTGTGTCAAATTTCATTCTACTGATTTGCCTGATTTCCCTTAGTTTTTGCTTAGTGTTGCAGCAGTCAGGCAGGGAAAGGGGCACTGTAGGAGGCATGGTGCTGGAGGAGGTGGGAACTGGCCARCTGTTAAGTGTCCAGGAGTGGTCTACTGCCCTGCAGCACCTCCCTGATGGGGAAGTGGAGCTGCTGGAGAGACTGTTGAAAGTCATTCCAGTTTGGTCCAAACCACATGGAAGATTTGAACATTTAATGTATCGCCTACCACGAGACTACGTTGTTTTGCCAACAACTGTTGGAACAGATTTGGTCAGCAAAGGTAAAGATACTTTTGATTGACTTTATTTACAAGGGTAATTAGCTAGGTATTTACAAACTGTTTTGGATATTAAAAAGCTCCACAGTGTTCCGCTGTTTCACTTGGCCTTTCTGTTAACACGTTGTTGTGAATATCTTTTTTTAATATTTTATTTTCTATCACTCACCTCAGTTTTAATGAAAGTATGAACTTGTCTGTATGAACTTGTATTTGAAGCCTACAGTAACACAGTGTGGCCAGAGAACACTGAAATTAGATCTTTCCATATCACTAGCAGGGAGGCTGTAACATTAGGATATAACAGCTCTCTTCTTACTACCTCTTATTTTGAAAGTGCAAAAACACTAGCTGTCATGAAATTCTGCAGCTTATGATGGGAGTTAATAAAACAGGCAATACTGTGCTGGGAACACTGAGTACTTACTAGCTAATGCATTTGTCAGGAAAATTTTCTTCTGTTGTGAATCTCGAAGAGTTGTATATGAAATAGCAAATATATTGYTTTTTGTGTAAATTGAAAAATATATTTATGACTGGGGAACAGCATGAAAATCAAGGGAATGACAACTTGTGCTKGTTAATGAACTCATGGCACTTTGAATAAGTGTAAAAATTATTAAGTTTGTCCTAGCTAAATACCAGGTTAGGTACAAGCTTTTCTTTTTAGGGAAGTTAGCATTAAATATCTTGCTAAGAACTGTTKTTTATTGGTATATAAAGTGTGTCCTGTTTTGTTCCCCAAAATGTTGCACTTCATTGAGACAAGAATATTTAACACATGCGTTCATTTGCAGTTTTCTTCCAGGTAGTGGCCATAATATATTAGGTAAATCAGTAGGAAAACTATATGGAAGATTCATTACTGCAGGGAACACATCCGCTTTTGAGGTTAAATCCCCAATTAAGCAATTTGTAACATTTTGCAGTAGGAAATGAGGCAAATTGCTTCCGCAGTAAGCCATTATAAAACATACTCAAACTTATTATTAGAACTCTTCTTCTAGTATAAAGATGACAGTGTGCCTTTAAGTATTCACATGATTAAAGGAAAATCTTCTTYTTCCCATTTGATTCCTGTAATGATGGAGAATACATGAAACAGATTGTGGAGAATATATGAAACAAAACACCTATCACCACCAAAACAAGCCTCCCTGAGGAAGTGTTTAGGTGGTCATTCTTTTCCATGTCATAATGTTTCTGTAAGGAAAACAAAGATTTCTTTCAAATTACATGCTGAACTATACTATAAAAGACTTTGTGGTTGCTTAGCCGTGAACTCTGTATTGTAAACACAATTAAGTTGCCTGAACTCTTGGCAACATTAGCACTTGAGTATGAGCTGCTGGTAAYGGTATCATCTCTGGAGTCAATACTGGGTGGGCAGGGAGCCTGATTTTGGCATACAATTCTGGCTGCAGCGTAGCCGTATGTGTGTCATGGTATGGTATTGCTCTTGGGCAGCCTCGGGGGTTCGTGTCTGGCAGTCCCCARTGTGCTTCCCTGGTAACCTAGCAGATTTAAGAAATTATTCCTAGAGCACAAATTAAATGCGAGAGAAGATGGAGAAAAACAATCTCAAGCCCCAAACTACCCACCAAACCACAAGCAAAACAAAACAAAAAAAAATCCCTTAAAATTGCCTGAGAAAGTCCTGTGGATACTGCAATTACTTTTGCATCCTGTTCTCAGTAAGGGCACAGATGAATGGTCAACACCTTTTTTTTGTTTGTTTGTTTCACCATTGCTTTTGGTGAACAAGAACATTTTGCTGTTGGAGCTTCTTAATATTAGTCCCAAGCTGTCAAAGATGGCTGTGTAGCCTGCCCTTACTGGGGTTGCTTTTGTTCAGGTATTTTTACTATGCAAACAGATTCTGCAAACAGGAAGAGTATATGCAGCTTAAGAGTATCAAGCAATTACTTCTAGGCTGTTATGCACAATACATGACTATTACTTCTCTAAGTGTTAAATTGCTCATCTCTCCCAGTAAGACACAAGATGAGCCTCTGCTGGCCAGACAGTCACCTGTCATCAGAGAAGGGTTGGTATTGCTCCTTGGAATTGGCTATCTCTTGCTGAGTTGCCATCTTTTACGTCTCTTCAGTATTTTTCCTTTCAAATACTTGAACTGCTAACCATTATCATTGCAACAATTATATTTCTGCCTGTGATTTTTATCTTGCATTTTTGTCTTTTATCTTTTTTTATCTTTCGCTTGTGCTTTTTATTATGTGCTTTTTAACACCTTAACAACAATTTTGTCAGTAAAACTAAACTGAAGTAACACAGTTTAGCAGTTACTTCACTGAAGTAACACAGTTTGCTGCAGCAAACTAAGCGTTGGATCACAGGTGGATGAATCCYGTGGCTTGGAGTTGCAGTTGCGGCAAGTTTCCCATGGGCATTGCAGAGCTGCCTGTGCAGCATTGCAGAGCTGTATCTCTGTTGATTAGTTTTACTTTCTTCTCCTCAATTTCATGCTATACCTGAGAAAYGAGCTTATTGGAACTAGTACATCTGGTCCGGGTAGATCTATGGGATAGAGTTATCCCTTGGATCTGGTGTTCTCACAGTGGTTGCATAATTTCAGAATGAAGRAAGATGTCCTGTAGCTTTCAGCTTTTCAGTGAGCCACATGAGGAAAGCACCAACAAGGAACAAGGGTGTTGTTCACTCTGCTAAAGATAGCTTCTATCTTTATCAGAAGTTGCTCTTGAGTTAGAATTGAAAAGATGAAGGAGAACTGTATTCTCATGTGCATGTGATGGCAATACTGATAGGATTGCAAAGGACAACAAAGTGCCTTTGGGATCAAAGAKATCAAAGCACCAGAGAATCAGAGAAAGTTCAAGCCCTTTAATCCCTCGACATTGCAGTGGTAACTGGGGAAGCTTGTCTTGCCTGCATTCCCTCACAAAAGAGGCTGGAAAGGATTACTGCTTACTGGTGGTACAAGCCGAAATGGCCATGGTAGTAGATTCCTGGATGTGACTTAGACTGGTGCCTTGATGAAGTACACAATAGCAGAATTTTTAGAGCCAGCAGAGAGACACTGTTCGTATATAGACGTACCCGTTAGTGGTGCATCCCTCTCTACTGCCATTCTTGGTGGTGCTACCTGTTCTGGAGCCTGAGATACCCTTTCGAAACTATTTATCTTCACAGAAATAGCAATTCAGCCATGAAGAAGGGAGGCAAGGGATKTCGGGTTTATGTGCTACTGGAAGACTGAAATGAAAGTGAACATATTTGATAGCTTAAAATAAACAAATCACAGCCCAAAGCTGACTAYGGATGCAGCAGTGTGCTGCTCCAGCAATGATGGGCAACCACACACTGACATGGCATTAACAAGGCCATAGCCAGYGGCAGGCTGAAGGATGTGATCGTTTCCCTCGACTCAGCACTCGTGAGGCTACGTGAGGAGCATGGTGTCCAATTTTGGGCTCCCCAGTACAAGAGGGATGTCAACAAACTGGAGTGCCTCTTCAATCCCACAGACTCATTCAAGCACYCCATGTACCAGTGAATATTAGAGTTTTTATAAATGAATACTGGCAGTGTAGAACGGGATGGTCTAATTAAACCGTCATTTTAGTCTGATAAATTGACATAKTTTTTWAAAACCCATCTGTGTTACAGAAACACAGATGCTAAACAGTTGAAAAAAATCACTCTTCTCCTAACTTYGGTTTAAATCCTTAAAATGCTTTCMTAGACTAGCATGACCACCACTCACATTGTAGAGCTGGGCATGTCTCAAAAGACTTTCTGATGGGTGATTTGAAAAAATCTTCCCCTTGCCCATGTTGGCTGTGTGGACTGAACTGGATTTTCGCACTGCTAAACACAGATATTTTATGTATAGACTTGACTGATAGATGCATTTGACTGACAGGATTTGTCTCCATCTGGAATGAGGTAAAYCCACTGGGGATCCAGGGCATAGTGTAAACAACATGTGGAAGGTAATTGGATGTTTCTGAGAACCATGWTCCTGTACAATATTTCACTAGTTTTAGGAGCATCTGATGCTCCTTTCCTAATAAGTGCCTTGACTGTTGTTTAAACTAATACATTAAGGTTAATATTTTTGTACTGGCATCTCAAAAAGAGCATAATTATGAAATTACTTATTTTACTATTTTATGTGAGTATCCTCAATRTAAGAATTCCAATAGAATTTTAAAATTATATTATCATGATAGTATTGAATGATACCAAGGTCATAGTCTTTACCTTCCTTTTACTTAGGATATTTACCCTAATTTGCAGGTGTGATTTTTAATACATCTGATGAGAAAAGTATTAGAATGAACCAGTCTCTGTCACCTAAATATAAGGGTAACRTGTTACTGCAGACTGTGTGTTTTACACCAGCTATCAATAGTGAATTGTTCTGAAACCAGTGATAATTGCACATTGATTCTTTGGAAGTCCATACTTTACAGATGAGAATAAGATTTTTGATATAATGATGGCCCAGGGAAAATTACCAGTGACTTAACTAGACTTTGGTATTAYGCTCTGTGGGAGGGATCTCATAGGCATATAGGACAAGATGATCATATAGGTGCTCCTTCTAGTCAATAAGAAGAGACCTGCAGCTCCAGATAGCAAATCAGGCACCTAATTTACATGTTCTGTGGGGAGCATTCATCATGCTGGATGAATACTTTCTCTTTATATATAACAAACTGCACGTTTCCTTGTCAGAGATAGGATCTTTTTCTGTTCTCATCTTTATCAGCATCACTTCAGAGAGAGTGATGAATTTGCATCATTGTAAAATGGGTAATTTTGCCCCAAACCTGTTCCAGTTTATTAGAGATTTAGTCATTTGTAGGTCAGGAGGAGAAGTGGGAGCGCATGCCCAGTCACACAGACTGCCTGCACGGAATGGCAGACCCAAGCAGACATGATAGTGCCACACTTCACCCACTCATTCTATGTTCTTTTATAAATTTAAACCCATGTAAGCATGTTTCCTATGYTTTTTCTAAATTTTCTAGGAGTGCACAGATCGTACTCCAGTATATAACTTCATTTGCTTTCTGAGAGTCATTTTGCTTTTCTCCATTTTCACTCGATGTGGGCTGGTGTCTGTCCCTGTGAGGAAGCRTTTGCACTATTTGCATTCACCTCCTCTCTATAACGTGACGGAAAACTCTGGGATGTACATAGTGGCCCCATTTGTATCCACCTATCTGGGAGCAGCTTGTGCTGGAGATCTGACAACTGACCCCTCTCCCACTTCTAGTCCTGGCAGCCCTGCAGTGTTCCTAACAATCCTGTGCGAAGATTAATATCTAACTTGGCACCTTTATGTAKTCAAAGCTCGTTCATAAGCCTTGTGATTTGCTCCATAGTCCAAGAAGCAAGTAAAAAAGAGCAACTGCATCGACAGAGCGACAAAAGCTAAACAGAAATGGGGACTGCAAGTCCTAAGGCTTATATATAATGATAAACTAAAAGAAAACCRAGAAAGTAATTGGTGGAAAGTAAACCTAGAGGAAGGAATTTGTTATGAACAACGGAGGCAGCATGGACTGCCAATATGTTATGCCGATATGTTATCTTTGCTGGTTGTCCTGACTCACCAGCATGCTGAGCTTGTCTAAATGGCTTCAGATACATTTGACTTGCCTTGTGCCCATAATCAGTCTTTCCAAAAGCGTTCTCAGACAGCGTGAGAAAAGCGTGACCTGACTCATGCAGAGCATGGCTACTCCCAGGAAGCCTGAGTGCTCCAAAATCCTGCCCTAGCTGGGAGCATTGCTATTGTCTTGGAGCTGAGGGGTGCCAGGAGGACCTGGAGCAATCTAGTGAGGAGTTAATTAAAAGAAAACAAGTTACAGTTTCATCTCATTTGGTGAGGAAGATGGTTAACTCTTTGTTAGAGCAGGCTGCCAGGGATTTGCTGTACTGGGATGAAAGCCCATCCTCTCCAATCACTCCCCAGTAGAGCAAAATTACAGGTGTCAGGAAAACTCATTTTGTGGCATTAATCAGAATGGATTAAAATGGAACAGTTTCTGAGCTGCCCTGCAAGAATAGCTGTGGGACATCAAAGAGAGCCTGTGATCCACAAAACCAGAAGACCGTGTCCTCTGCTTTGAAATATTGTACCCAACCAAACGTTTATTGAAATGACATGTTAATTGCATTGCGTCTTAAAGCACTGTGGTGTTTAATTGCTTGCATCCTATCTCCTCCATTGTAATATAATCGGTTAAGTAATCATCTGGTGTGTTCAGGTGCTTCTGTTGGAGGTGTTCAAAGATCCAATTAAAATCTTGGTCTGCTTCTTCATTTTAAGTGTTCCGTAATGAATGATAATGAATTGCTGCAGAGCCCACTCATTCCATTAGGAATAAACCCATAGCTGTGTATGTTGTATCTGTATTCAGTCTTTTAAAACTAGAATGTTTTCCCGGCTCCTTTGGAAAGCATTTTTCTTCCTCCTGCAGGAAATAAAAACCAGATTGTGTCTATAATTGTGGTATTTCATAACTGACAGATTTTCCCATATTGAATATCTGTTTTAGATAATGTATTTAAATTTGCTACATAGCAGCAAGTTTGACAAGAAGAAAATGCCTTTCTTAAAAAAAATCAAAAATCTGGATTAACTGTGGAACTTGGAAAGGTACAGGAACTAGCTTTTTCAAAACGTCACATGCTATTTTTGTGTTTGAAGAAAAATCAAGTATCTACAGGCAACCATACACAGYATTAGGTATATGGGATATTATTTTCAAATGCAAAGTGAAACATATATTTGTCTGTCCACATTCTGTCTGAGCTTTATATCACATCCCACATGTGCTATAGTCACATATATATTGCTGCTAAGCAGAAAGTATGTGTTTGTATTTGAGGGACCTTCTAGAAGCCCCAGATCCTCTAGCATCTGGTTGTAGTCACTACTATACAGTCATGATAAAACTATCTCTTGCTCAGCATCTTAGTTCTGTGAAAACATCAGTTTGRTTCTCCGTAATGATCAAAAAATCAAATAAAAATGTTAGGAATTGTTAAGAAAGAAATAAAAAACAAACATTGTAATGTTGTATAAATAAATTCTTGCTTCCCCTGTATGTTGMATACTGTGCAGGTATCTGCTCTCCTCCACTCAAAAATAGAGTACCACTGAAAAGATTCAGATACAGGGCACAAGAACAATCAAATTATGCAATGGCTTCCATACAAAGAGTAAATAAGTAAGATAGGATTCTTCAGTCCACAAAAAGCAACAAACAAAGGAGAAATACAACAGAAACCTATAAGTTAAGTATAAACTTATGTAAGTATAAACACTTTACCCAGCGTGAATTTATGCAGTGGCCCTCTGCCACAGGATGTTGTGGATTTTGCAAGTTTACCAAAATTCAAGAAGAAATTAGAAAAGTTAGTCCAAAATAAATTGCTGAAGGATTATTGGATATGAGGACACCACATGTGTCCTCTTGGAGTCCCTGGAGGCTGGAAGGCGTTCTGGAGAATTACCACCATCTGTTGGCTGGGTTTTCTAATTCTATTTCCTAGGCACTCACTTTTGGCCAGAGACAAGATATTACACTAGAAAAATCTTTCTTTTGATCCAGTACAGTTATTCTTTGATAGCCTGCTTTAAATTACACTTTGAAAACACAGCAGCTTCAATATGGAGAACCCATGGGAACAGGAGGAAGGGGAACACACGGCTATGGGGGATGGCATGGGGCTTGGAGTGCATATGCTCTTCCAGAGAGTGCCAACGGGAAGGCTGAAGCAGCCTCTGGTCTTCTGCTAGGTTCACAGCCACGTAAAGGTAGTTTTTTACYGGTGAGACTCAGTTACTTACACCAGTAGAACTAAGGCTGTTTAAGGTCATCATTCTTTTCCATAGATGTCAGCTGTACAGATGCTGTAGTTATTGATTGCTGAGTTACAGAGTTACTGTTTTAAAATATAATATTACAAGCTTCAAAGCTGACTGGACTGGCTCACATGAAAAGCTTGCTCACCTCTCTGTTTTGCCATGACTTCTTTGATTGCAGCATTGCATCCAAAGACAGATCTGACTCAAAGATTCTGATTTCCAAGTAAATGTCTAATCTGACGACCTGTGTTTGGTACTTAGGAGATGTGGGCTGTTTTGGGCCTTTTAATYGAGAGATATTTGCCTGCAGTGTCAGGACAGTAATTCTGTAGCAATGGCTCACAAAGTTCAGGACTGATAATACTGGAAAGATTTTTGTGAACTTGAGAGTATTTCATGGTTTGGTTTTACTCCCTCCATCTGACTAAGGTTTGAACATAGTATGAAGGAATATATCATGTGGGAGGCAAGGAAAAGAATCTGAAACAGCCCTATATAGGGTGATTAAAATGTTCTTTTGCTTTGAACCAGGCTTGAACTTCTTCCTGYACAAGGTTTTGAGACAAATTCAAGCATCAGATTTCAGGAATGCCAAACTTTTTACATTTCTCTCCTACTGATTATTGCATTTGAAAATAGCCTCTACTTAGCTCTTACCAGAGTCCCTGGAAGAATTTTGTTTATACTAGAACATTTTAGTGCAYCAGAAGTTAATATATGGTAAAATTCTGTCACATTAACTTGCCCTGATTAGTACCTTTCCCTGTAAATGTGAGCAAGGTCGCTGACAGATTTTGACACTGAGATTTTCTATTCAAACCAACCTGACTTTAGACTGTGGTTTATCCTCATGTAAAGCAATGAGAGTGACTCCCCAGACCATATCCTAGCAACTGGGCTGTGCTGCATCTCTACATCTAAAATTTATTTTTTCACAGTGTGAAGCAGGACAAGTGAGTCAGATCCCTTGTGGAACTCTTTCTCTGGAAAATTGTTACATTGCTTAGAGATTCATTCACCAGAGGTGTCCTAAATGCATATGTTATGTCTTTCAAATCATTGCATAAAATCAGCCTTTAATATTGGGTTTAACACCTGTCCTCTGTAACYGACTCTTTGCAAGCTGAGTCTTATTGTGCAGTTCTGCATTGGAATGCAGAATCAGTGACCCAATGTCTGTATGTAGGCGTTGCTTGAATAAAACAGTGGGAAAGCTCCCAGTTTCATCCAGACTAGATTATAGATATAATCAAGTCGTAATTTAGTTGCAAGCTACTACTTGATCACTGAAACCCCTTCCAATGTGATACTAACAGTTCAGTTATATAGGAAAGCTGATTACTTTAGTTTCCGGGGCATTCAGTCAGAATGTCCTTGGAACATTCATCAACAACTCAAAAAAAAAAAAAGAAAAAAAAAAGACCAACCCTTAGTCTGTTTTGTGAGACTGGACTCACCATCTTAACCTCAGGAAGAAGAAATGCAAAGAAATGCATTTTAAGCAATTTGTTTCTCACTTACCCCTTCTTTGAGCCAGAATCATCCAAGGAAAGGATGAGTCAGAAAGCCAAAATGACTTCTGAAGAGACTACTACATCTTAACAGGAGTCCCTTGTTACCATGACCTACGTGACCAGAGGTGGTTCCCCACAGTGGGGTAGGGAACGGATGAATACCACCGACTGACTGTGGACAGGAAGAGAGGGGCCAGCCCCTATGTGTACACATACACTGCAGTGACTGCTGAGGTTTTAACTTCTGTAAATAGCCCTGACCCTAGAGCAACATGAAGGAACGAGCTTAGTTGCTGCTGCTTGGGTGGCTGGGGTGGCAAAGAGCTCCGTGAGAAGGTGCCGCACTTCTTGCAATAGGTTTTGTAGCCTGCACTGAACTCTGAACTGGCACTGTGCTATGGCTGCCAGAGTTCAACAGGGTCAGTTTTAGGTACTGCTCCTGCCAACTGCTGTGTTTCAATGAAGCAGGGCAGCAATCTGTACGCAGCCTGTCCGTAAGACCTTTGCTCCAGGAATGCTACAAGAAGTGGCACCGGGTATTGAGCAGACAGAAGCCCTTTGGAGTTAACGCTTCTCTGACACTGCTGCATGCTGTGAGGGATGGGTCTGCTCTTATACATTACCTTTTTTAGAAGAAAGTAACTTCTGGTCCCAAGGGGACCTGTGGGATTGTCTACAAAACAAGAAATTCTTCCACTTTGGGATAATTTTAACTATGCCAAGCGTATATGAACCAACTTGTCAGAAAAGATTGTTCCTGAAAYTTCAAACATAATCCTAGCTGAAGAAGGTGTCCAAGTGGCTCAGGCATCTTTGGGACTGGAAAAACTAGATTCATTTCTCTGCTATGTTGCAACCTTTGTGTATGTCCCAACAGATGTCATTTAGGGCCAGCTCTATGAAAGTACTGACTGCCTGTGGCTGCAATGTGTCACACAATGTGTGTGGTTTTTTTTTTTTTCTCTCCAAAATAACCTTGGGACTTTCCAAAAATCCCAAGAGGCACTCTTTCCCCCCCCCCCTCTGTCTCTCCCATTATAAATCATCTGCTTCTGATTTATTTACACATCTCTATAATGGGAATACTAGTAGCAGCCAGGCTCACAGGCTGCAAAGGATTTCCTACTAATACATGATTGACAAAGAGTGATGAAATTGCCTTTGACTCCTACTGTAGGAGAGGGAAGGGATGGGAAAGCAAGCGCTTGTGTTTGATCCTGCTGTCTGTCAAGTAGAACCATAGAAATGGTTGTGTGAGAGAGGATTTGTCCTCACTTCTAACTCTTTGTGAGGAGGTAAGAGATGCAGGGCAGTCACCTCAGGTAGGATGCATGAGGAGCAAACCAAGGTGCAGAGCAGAATGAAATCCAACACAGATGGCTGCAGCGGGGAAGAGTGGAGGCAGGGACATGGGAACTGTAAGCAGGCACAGGGAAACTCTTCTAGCTTCTGTCTCATTCATGGGTGCACCTTGGCTACCCAAAGACTCATCTAGCCTAGCACCTTTCCACCCCAGGGCTAAAGTGGGTTTATAGGGGGGGCCGGAAGCACAGAGAAAGCTAGAAGTGACACTTTCCAGAGTATTTTCCCAGCTCCCATTTACTCATGGTTTAGAAGCTGTCAGACAGTGGAGCACACAGTAAAATGCTAAACATCCTGCTRCAACCTAAGGTTTGCAAGAATCTTACCCATGCCCTTTATTATTTTARAATGCTGAAATTGTAGTACCCACAATGTACGTGTTAAGCGTTTTTCTGTACTTGGAGGAAAACACAGAATCCTTCATCCTGTCAATTTACGCATGGGAAACATTAAAACTAAAGGAGATTGTTTTGATACAGTCTTACAGTGATCTCCCAAGTAGAGCTAGTAAAAGGTGAGGACCTAACTGGGATGATTTGTATGGACAGGCACAGTGAGAATTTACTGGGGTTTATTGGGCATGCTGAGAGGACAAACCTTAATCTAGAAGATTGGTCGGTGCATTATACTGGTAAATGAATGACCAATGTAGCTACTGTGTCTTTTAATAAATGAACTATTAGACTAGAGCAAAAACTACATCGAAACACTCTTAATCACCACACTTTCAGGAAGGTTACATGCCTCCTTCAGAAATCATTTATCTATCTCTTGTTTCTGTTATTCATTTACAAAAAAAAAGAACAGTAAACATTTTGCTTTCTCCAAATCTAAAAAGGGATTTCTGTATTTGCCATGCTACTCCAGGCTGTTGCTGTGTACAACTCATGCCAGTTGCAATAAGTTGAGAGATTCAAGAGGATATTTCTTCTTTACCTCTCTGGAAACACAAACACCGTGTTTGAGAAAGYACTGGCACTCTAGTGTATAGCTCCTAATTTTAACCCAAGCAAAACACTCCACAGCTACTTGGATAGCAAACCATGAGGAAATGYAACTTGTGACCGCTTGGTACATCTACCTCAAGAAGTGTTTTGTCCAGCTTTCTGGAAACGATGGCTCCAGTGGAAGGGATGGGAATAAGACCTCTCCAAAGCTCCTGAGAGGAAACAGGAGGTCAGGAGCTTCGTGAGGAGCTTGCCGGCCTGGCACTGAGCATGAGGCAAGATGTGTCCCTTAACCCCACCATTGGAGAATCAGAGCACGCGGCCCTGTCACCAGGCAATTGTCTTCTTTGCACCACAATTCCTACCCAGAATTGAAAAATCTTCCTATTTGCAGTTTTCMYTGAATTGAATCACTGAACCGGAACMTTGCAGGTTTTTGCCAAAAGGCATTTTTTCAGGAGAAAGGTCTACTGAAAATATATTTTCATTTGTTCAAGTGCTCTGTTATCAACACAGTTCCAGACAGGATTTCAGGTTTCCACCTCAAGCGAGCTGGAGGAAGGAGCACTGGTGGCCATCGCTGAGGGCCGGTACGTGGTTAATGAAGGACACAATGGAAGGGAGCGTGTCGTAGATCCCATTTTTGGAAAACACACAACACTGAAACACAACACTGCGCMTGTGTGTGCATGCACAACTACACCAACAGCAGTTGACCCATTCCCATAGAAAAGCAGCCTCTTTTCTCAGCATTCAGTATTACTACACAAGTTTGGTGCAAGAGCTCAAGGAAGATAACACACTTATCCAAAAGTACTGAGAGATATTCAAGCCAAATATAAATTAGCCAAGCTGAAATTTAGTAAGGGTCCTGAGGGTCCTAACACACCGACAAGACAGTGTCACAGAATATATACTACAGAGTTTAGAGTGCTTTTAGGGAGATATACATCACTCTGGTGGATTTGAAGACCTACCTTAAAAGGACATGAAGGCATAATTTGATACAGAGACCTTGCTTTCTCTATAACCTGAGTTTTTCAGAGCAGAGGTTTCAGATGGGCACACTCACTCTTCTCATTGCTCTTGCAAAAAGGAAACGTAGAAACAACAGCAAGATCTGCAAAAGAACTGAAATTCTTCCTCTGACAGAAAACATCAAAGTAGTCTAAAGTGTAGCACAAGGACATTAGGCTTGGTTTAATAATAGAAAATTAAGATTTTTCAAAGGGTTATTGCTTGTGGATTAAGAGACTTTGCAAGGCTAGCCTTAGAAAAAGGGAAAGCCATGTAATTGTCTTGCTKACCAAAGATAATTAGCAAATACTATTTGCAGAAGAACTTGTATTGAACAAAGCTGGACAGACGATTCATGAGAAATGATTTGATGAATGGCTTCCCTTTCTATTGGTGAATTGACTATTAATTTATTACATTTTTTCTCTATTCAAAACTTATTTGCTTGGTGATTTCTGAAGATAATATTTCTTTTGTGCGTTGTTACCAAGAAATTCATTGCATCAGTGGTTTCCAGCCCGCTCTGGCTGAGTCTCCCACTCACTGCCTGCTCTTCCTCCCTTCCCGGCAGCGCCGCAGGGCCGCGAGGTGAAAGAAGGGGGAGGTTTGTGCCATGAACCATCTGGCAGCATTTCTTTTCCTTGTCTTCTGTAACTCCCTTCCCCTCCACTGCTACCTGGGAGCCACAAGGGAGCCGTGCAGCGGTGCTGAGACCTCTGCGGCCTCCCGCCGCGCGTGGAGGGGAGAGGCATCGCGCGGCTCCGGCTCCGCACGTCTCGCTCCCCAGACCCGGAGCCGGCTCCTTCGCAGCCGTCAGTGCTGAGGGTTCGGCGTGTGGTGGTCTACGGGGCGGACACGGAGYGTGTTCTGCTTTGCCGTGCCGCCTCTCCTGGGCCGTGCCGCGCAGCTCGGCAGTGGGTGCAGGAGAGCATGTGTGTGATATTTGCTCCTCAGGGGTGTTAGGTTCTTTTCCCCAAATTCTTCATTGTAACTCTCAAAACTGGATTTGCTACATGAACCYCAAACTGAAATGCACTGTCGGTACATGACCATAATATTCACATCAATATCACTTTTGGACTAGTTCCATCATGGCAACTAGCCTTTGATTTATGCATTCGACTGGGACCTGGATGTTGGGGCTGATTTCCTTCATGACTGGAAAGGCAGTTATTTCTTGTTCTTTAAGCCTGGGTCCTCATTTTTAACATGAGTATAGTACTTGCTTTCTTCTTCCCTCTGCCTGGCACATCTCCTTGGCGTGTATACTTTTTATGGTGCAGGGACTGTCTCTTTCCTTCTGTTTGTTTACTAACACCACTGAGCCCAATCTGGATAGGGACTGCTAAATGCAAGCAGAGTACAAACATCAGAGCCACAGCAAACAGCAACTACACAGAGAACTACAAATATTAGTCACAGCAAACAAAGTTGCTAGAAGAGCTGTAGAAATAAAACACAACAGGAGACAAAGCTTTAGCTAATTCATATGCAATTGAAAAATGGTTGAATAACTTTTCTCAGGATTTGCACAGGTTGAACTCCAAATATTATTTCTCAGACACCAACTGTGGAGTGGATCAGATACTGTTGGGGAGAGTGCTGACACTGTACTGATGAATTGTGCTGCTGGGTGGTTATATAGAAAGGAATTACTAACCTCACGAATTTTATACAGTGTGATTGATTGATTACCTGACAACTTGRTGTGGCTTGAAGTCGCTGAATTGTCAGCTTTCCAGATGGTATTTCTCTCCTCTTACATCTCTATTTAGATACCCTTTATCTCTTTCTTTTATTTGATTTTTTCCATTTACATTTTTCCAGCAAAGAATTCTTTCCTCCTCCTAACTCCTTTTAATTCATTCCCAAGTTTAAATGACAAATAAAAATGTTCGACTTGAAATTCCTTGCAAGCTGCAAAAGGATTGACAAAACCCAAAGTACATGATGTCTTCCACACACTGTGAGGTACTGGAAAGTAAACATTCAGATTTTACTATCAGTTTATGAGCCACGTATAGGTTTCAGGCTGAAAAACTCAGACACCGGGTCTCAGTTGATTGTATTGCCAGCTTGTTAGGATGCTCCATGGTGTAGGTCCCACGTACACCAGTCAGCACTCATGCTGCACACAGGCAGTTTGCTTGCAGCCCCTTGCGAGAAGTTAGGAAAGCTTCATAGTATGGTCAAAGTGTGCCAGTTCCCTTCATGGCAAGAGAATAAACCCTGCCACTGTTTGCTGTACTAAAACAAATGTAACTTGAGAGTCACAATTTCTGAACTGCCATCAGGGAGTCTGCAGAGAGCACAAGATCCATTACATTCTGCATCCAAGGCTGGGTCAGATGTCTGAGACACTTTTCATACCTCTGCCTGTGCTGCATAGTCACCATTACGCTCTACTTATGTAGAGTTTTCAAGTGTGAAAGTTTATTTTCTCTGAGCTTTGAAGTTGTCCTGCTCTTCTTCCTCACCCCATCCTGCACATGGGCTTCACTGCACCAGACATCCCAGCTAGTTCCTTGGGGGCAGTTTTGCCAATGATTCTCCAGCTCGTACATAGAAGGCAATGAGGCAGCTAAGGCAGTGGTGCAGTGCAGGTTTTCAGAAACATTTTGTGACATACGAAAGTTGGATTGAGCCACAGGGATTAGGTTAGCAATGACAATTCTGGCCTACTCAGGAGAAGAATGSACAAACTGTTGTCTTTGCTCAAGCTATTTATGAACTAAGGGTACAGATAATGGACCTTTTTTGTTGTTGTTGTTCAGTACAACCTTTCCTGGAAATGTCATATATACTCACATTAATTCTTCTTAATAAATACAAAAAAGAATTCAAGCTTGAATGATTGTAGAGTCACAGAATTTATTAATGACCTTCCTATAATGTTTAAATCTTTGCCACTTGGAAAAACATAGTACTCCTGTCAGACAGTGAAAAAGTTCCACTAAGTTTAGCTAGCTTTTTATAAAGTTCATGCAGAATAAAGCTGTACAAAAGACACTGCCAGAAGTAGAGCATAGACTTGCTTTGCTAAATAAAAAAGATCAAAACTGGGTTCTTTAAAAGAGTGAAAGATCTGGTTCAATATTTCTAGCATCTCAGTTACTTAGTATTTGAAAATTACTTGCTGTAATACCTGCTAAATTTGTACTGAGTAGCGTCAAAGTCCTTCATTTGATTCTGATATATGCTTTGGAATGAGGATATAACTCCAGAGAAAGTATGGTAATTTCTAGATGCTTTGGATGATCTGTAACACCTGCTTTTGCTGCACAAATTCAGGAAGAGTCTTACACTGTCTGAATTACCTCATTGAAGAGACAGCCATCATCACTTTTTTTTTTTTTTTTTAATAAACTCTTTGTTAAGGAATGGTGCTTGTTGCTCTATTAAAAGGTCAATGCAAGCAGTAAGTAACACCAGGAGGTCATTTATCTTCTCACAACTAATAATGTGGTGAGCTGGAAAACAAGCTGTGGCATTAAGGAAGATGTGATGTTGCTCTGAGGAACATTTCAATCCAAACCTCTTACTGGTCAATGGTGGGTGCTAAAAATCTTTTTCTGAGGTTGTTTGCTTTCATCAGTTAGTACTTTGATGCTGTTCATTGCTATTTTCTTTTCTGTATTCCTTTTCTCAAAGTAAAATCAGATCATGTGGGTAAAGTGAGACTTTTTATGTGATGCAGATTTGCTTGTATGCACTGCATTGGTAACAGTCTGTGAGCTTTAGCAYGGTACATTCTTGGCAGTGCATGTAAAAATGCAAATAAAAGGCAGTAGAACATTAAAATGATACAGGGAAAAGTTGTTACATACATGGTCTAGACAGTTTAATTTCTAAAGAAGGAACTAGGAGAACCTTATTTGTCAATACTGTTCCCTTTTGATATCAACATAAGTCTTCCTAGTAGAAAACTTATTGAAACTATGATTTCATGAATATTTAGGAAAGAAATGAGGATAAGGGAGAAAAGTATTAATAGCATTGACAAAGCATCTTTGTAATGGGACCTTTGTAGTTTGAAAGTACCTGGAAAAGAATCCAGAGTTTAAAACAGAATGTTGGAAATCCCGCCTCATGCAGAATTACTCACTGGGTTCCCATGCAAACAGAGGAAGAATATTTGACCCTGACTGAACAAAGTATTTAGGCGTGTGTCTAGCCCTAAACATGTGAGTAACCCCATTGCATGCCATAGATATACTCTTGCAGGAATATGCTTATATACTTGATAGAATAATAGAAAATATCATTATACACTAAAGAGGAACCCAGTACTATAGTAAAAATACTTAAGTCACCCCTCAAGGTGTATATTCCACTGACATTTTTCTGACTTGCAGAAGACCCCTCTAAGCAGCAGCTCCTCCGCCTGTCTCTAAACTAAATCTAGACTATCAATGGTCATTTAAAACAAAAATATGGTATTTCTTTTCTAATTCTAGTAAAAAACTTTGACTTCTTGCTCAACTGCAGGAGGCCTTGATGTGTTATACCTCCATTCTGCATGACTAGGAAAAGTAGAATAGGATCTAAATATGAGTTTCTTACAAGRATATGCAGATTGTAAAGAAACTCTGAGCTGCAGACAAAATAATGGGTTTTGTGTTGACTTGAGAGATGAGAAAGTATGTCCTCTGTGACTACAAAAGAAACTTGAAATTTGGTTATCTATTTCTAGTACTCTGTCCACATTAGATTATTTTTCCACTGAATAGTCTAGAGTTATTACAAGTGGTCTAACAGCAGTTTAATGGGGTAGAAGGCAGGTTAGAAAACACAATATTCGCAAAGACAATTAAAAAAGAGTTGCATGGGATACTTGACCATTTCACCACTGTTAGTGTTGGTGAGGGTACACCAGGATGCTTGTATTTTAGTGGCACGCAAAGAGTTGAATAAACTCACATGTTTTGTTTCCCAGGCTGTGTAGCAAAAAGTTACTAAGCTTTATATGCTAAAATAAAAGTGGATAAACTCTATTTACCTTCAACCACACAATTGCTTTTGGCAGGAAGTCTGGAAAGTTTTAGTGGAAAAAGAGTAGYGTAGCTACAGGATCAAGAGTTGAATGTCTATCTGTTCTTTCTGCAGATAACTGAAGACATGTCTCCAAGATGATAGACTTGTCTAGAGTATCGTCAYTATAGCTTACTTTCGTGGAACAGTAAAATATTGGTCATTAACATAGGCTTGGTATGTTCTAGGAAAACAGACTGCACATTTTGGGTTTCTGCTGCTTCAAAACTTGTATTTCAAAACTGTGAGACAGTGACTTTCATCAAGAAGTGAACTCTTCTATGTTCTTAGGATGCAGTTAATCTTTTTTTTTTTTTTTTTTTTGAATAAGTTTCCATGAAAAAAAAATACAGATTTTGAAAACAATTGCCAAAAAGAAATGAAAAGAAAACTTTTGGGGAAAAGTATATGGAAGAAAATTAGTTTTAATGATGGTTAATGCTAACACTAATAAAATCAGAGGTTTGTTTTCAACTTAGAAACATGGACAACAGGCTATTCAAGGAGTTATAGGTAATGGTATTTCTGTCATCTGATATTAAAACTATAAGCAATCTCTTCATAATTCCAGCTGGGACATTAGAATATGATTATGTTACAGATCAGAGTTCCTTTGGAAATATTATAGCAGCAGAGCAGAGGAAACACAAATATCTTATTTCCCTCTCTCTCCCCCTCCAAAAAAAAAATCTGCCATAATATTTGAGCTCTAGAAGGAATATTTTGAGCTGTGCTTTTTGTTCAGTTTTGCACTGAAGGCTCCATCCAGTAGGGAGCTACGGCACACTCATTAATCAGAGTATTATACTGCATTTTAATCATCCTAATTTGCTTGAATTTGCATATATGGGCAGTAATCAAGAATAGAAAAGCACCAGAAGTTGAAATGAAGTTTTGAAAGTTATTTTGAAAGAATATCAGAAGATTAAGCTTTCATACTCTTCAAGCAGTCATATTTTGAGTGGTCATCCAAACCTTTTGAGTCTGGCCGGCTGCTAACAAATAGCCAGTTAAAGTATTTTGCGCTCAGCTTCTCAGAACTTCTGTTTTTTTTCTCAATGCTTTTATGCCATTAAAGCTCTTGCCCTTGACAGTCCTTGAGTGAACATAATCCAAGCCACACCACACTTTCTGACAGCCTCCCTTAACAGGCATTCCAATGCATTTTTCATACTTCATCCTTCATTTGGCCTTAATCATCTTCCCTTGAAAGAGAAATGATACTGCTCACCTACGGTATTTCTAAGTATACACGTCTTTGTGCTCTCTCTGGTTTTAGATTGACAGTGAATTTCTAAGGAGATAAGTAAGTTGCAGTTATGTAACTTTTTGTTATTTTTTAGGAGTTTTGGTTTCAGGCTTACGAGTTTTGCAGTTACATAACTTTTTGTTATTTTTAGGAGTTTTGTTTTTGCTTTTGTAGGAATTTTACAAGCTATCTACTAGTTCTGCTTTGCAATTTTAATGATCTAGTGTTATAAAAAATTACCCCAGTAATATATTTGAAAGTAACACAGAATCAACTAGTTTTATTTATAAAATAACAACATGTTTCATGAAGAATTAGCACCAGAAATAGTCTTATAAAGATTTGCCTGGTATCAGCTAGGTTATTAGATGTACAATTAAATGTGCAGTTTCCTGGGGGTGTTACCTCTTCTGGGCTTCACGCTGTTGTTCCAAGAGTTTAGCTAGAGAAACCTGCCACTGCCTCTGAAAGAAGCAGCCCTTTCTCACTTCTCTGGCTGTTCGCATCTTCTCCTGGTTGCCCGACCAYAGCTAGCAGAGGTGTTCTGTGGCCTCCTGATGAACTGGACTGGAGAGCTGCTCCAGATAAAATTAACTTGGCCAAGAAGCTGTCCAGGAGCACCACCAATGAATGAGGTGAATTAGTGAATAATCTTGTTCAGCTCACCATTTGTGTGTGTGGTAGGTATGGTCATTTTTACAGGAGACCCTGTAGCTCTGATAACGGAGTCTGATGTTGTAAAAGAGCTAATATAAAAGCACAAYTGCTGGCGCCTGTTTTGGCTGAAAGAACCAGGGTCCCAGCGAGAAGGACCAGGGAGCCATCGCCAGAGCAAGGGCCCCTGGACGCCTTGTGCYTGTTGGCACTGAGGCCCTTGCGATGGCGCGCTGTGCGGGATGGCTCAGGGCATCCATTCCTCCAGGGCTCCTGTGAAAGAGGCTCCTGCCCACAGGCAGCTCTGCATGTGTTTCAGCAGATATGCAGTAAGTTTAGCTAAAATTCCTTCCACGTGGTTCCTGAGAACTRAGCTTTTCTTGCTTCCAGCAGTGTTCTCTGCTACAAGAAGTACCAGGTGAAATTGCAACTGCCTTCCCTATGGCTGAAAAAGTAGAAGAAATCATATCTCTGCRTTGTCCTTTAGGAACATGGGAACTTTTCTGGCCTGACAGATCGCTAAGGCTAAATTTTATGATATCCAGCACACGCATTTGGATAAACCGGATCCTTAAGTCTGCATTTTGCTCGCGTGTTTGTCCCCTAAACCTGCCCTGCTTCTCGCATGCACGGCTCGGAGGAAAGCCTGCCCTTTTGCCTAGGCGCCGTGGCTGTGGATGCAGCAGTTCTCCTGTTTTGCAAAGGGCTGGACCAGCAGAGACCTGCAGCCYGGAAAACTCTCACAGAGCATCCTTCCCTAATCAGCCACGGCCTTTCGGTGGGGAAAGGGACTGCAGCCCTTCCCASTGCAGCCACACGGGGAGGCATCAGCACCCACCTCCGAGGCCGCTGCACCAGCACCGAGTCCAGCCCTYGGGCTTACAGCCGCGTCCTGGAAAYGCAGGGCTTACCCGGGCTCATCCGATCAGCCGAGTTCAAAGGTTGATCTTGTTTCATACTGAGTAAGGTTTATTTTCCCCATGTTTGTAACTTGCTGCTGCTGGGAATTGCAGAAACCTTGCTTTACTCCCCTGGAATAAATAATAAAAACAATCAGTCTCCATTAATGTACTGCAATTTGGCATCCTGACATTTATGAGCTCGCTGTAGGAGTTTAATTAATTAAGGATGATTCTGCATTCTTCACAAGGAAGATTGGCTGTTTTCTGTTTACGTTGGTATAAATAGTCACATATGTTGGAACACTTTAGAAAATACCAAGGAAATATGCTTTCCTCCCACTTTGAAAAGATTCTCTCTCAGCATTTTAGGTTGTTGTCTTTATTATCATTGCTTCCAGTAAAAGCCCTGAGACAGGCATGATTTTCAGGGAGAAGGCTTTTGAGCAAATCACCTTCAGCAACTGCTAACTGATTAAAAAAAAAAAAAAAAAAGATTAAAAGATTAAAGGGAAGAGTGAGATAAATAGGAAGTATGAAAATAAAAAAGTAAAGTTAAATTAGTCCTGCCAATATTCTTAGGTCCAACTATTTGTTTTCCTCACAGTGAAAGCAAATCTCGAAAATATTCTGTCCTGTTGGTAACTTCAAAGTAAAAAATATTGACATTCAATATAAAATATTGAATTACTGAAAATATTGAAAAACTTTGCTAATTTTGAAATTCTGAAACAAAAAAAAAGACAATGACAATGAGAAGTATGTATTGCAGGTGATATCAGCTCTGCAGGTCAGACCAGGACAATAATCTCAGGTGGCAAGAGAGAAACAACTGGATAATTTGGCAGGAAAATCAGTTCCCAAATAGCTCCTTGATCTAGACCCAGGAACTTTACAATCCTGCTGTCTTAATAGCACTAGAGTGGAGCAGGAGAAAGTACTGTGAGAGTCTTCCCAAAGCTCTGATGATCTTTTCAGATTCAATCTAATGAACATGGTCTTTTTTTCTTCCTGCTCAATGTAGCAGGTACAAACTCTTTGGCCAAACACAGCAAAACTGTAGAACTCTGTTAGGTGACATTTTTCATTTACCTGCCCATGAACTCTTGCATGCAGTGGTTGATTAATCTAGTGTTTGGCAGAAAATCTTAGGCATTAAAGTGCAGAATACTGATGATTTTTAAGATATTTAGAAAGAAAAAGATCCCCTGAAAAGTGGAAGCCACAGTTTCCATCTTGTTAGCAGAGTCACAGCTTCATCCAACTTTATGGATGTCTGGAAATCAGAGAATGCTAACCTCTATCTTCTAGCGTGACAAGTCTACTACCCRCCAGTGTGCTTCTGTCCATCCTCCCAGTAAAGTTTAAGAGGCTGATACCTGGAGGGACATTTATCCCAAATAGTACAAATTTGGGGATGGCGGAAAGGGAGGCAGAATGGAGGGTCTGGCATGTACTCATGGGGCAACAAAACACATGTCTCRGGCCTTAAATGTCAGAAAGGAAAGGGTGTGAGGAAGCACGCAGACCCCTCAGCCTACTGTGGAAAGAGGGAGAGGGAGCAAATGAAATCTCCAGCATATGGAGGAGAGACACACAGAAACCCTACAGCAAGGCTGGTATGGAGGGGCTGGAGGACACTTAGTACCTAGCACAAAACGATGAGGGCTGAGAGACTAAGAAAGGGTGTATAAAGCTGACTCAGAGGGGTCTTGAAGGTATGCAAGAAACATCTATTGTGTGCATGGAGCGTGTCCTAGGACAGCAGCTGAGAATGTGTCTCCACAAGATAAATTAGCATGCCCTGAGCTCTGTGCTGGCAGGAGCGCTGCTACTAGTTCTTCCATGAATGTGCTTTAAGCTGGCTTAGACATGTCCAAGCTGCTTTATGCAACTGCAACTCCACTGTTGCTAGTATTAAGCCAAGGCATACAGCCCCTTGTTCTACAGAGTTGTGATTTCTTTCTGATAGGAATTTCTGATTTTGCAGCATCTGTGTCTACCTGAGATCTAGGACCAGGAAGAAAGCGAGTGATGAGGAAAATGGCTTGGCAGCGCAGTGACTACAGCACTTAGAAAGGGATGTGGGTTCCATTTACTATTCTCAAGATTATTTGTGGTTTTATCTCTTAAAAATCATAACCCATCCTGACAGGAGGGACCCAAACCTCTGTCATCCCCCTGAGTGCATCCCGACAAAGCTGTGCAGCCAGGCTCCCCAAGGCCTGGTCTCCTTCAGGCTCCGTGGCTCCTGAGATCCTGGCTCAGCAATTTGGTGTCCATGCGATTTGCATGGGAGATCCAAGATGCGAATGTGAATTCTAGTCTGCCAGGGGATGCAGTTAGCAGTCCTGGACAGTTCAGGTAAAAACGGCTTCAAGAGACAGGTTACCTGATCTAACAGATGAACATCACTGAGAGACAGAAGATGACCTATTCCCAGTGCTTACTTAATACCAAAYCTGGCACTCATTGGGCAGCCTGTGAACTAATAAACTCACTATTCCATGAAAATACTCTGGATAATTCCCTGCTGGTTAAATGAGTTGAACTGGCTGACAGACATATCTGAAGTGTGGAAAGAACCACCATGTGTCTAGGAGGAAGGATAAGACCTTTCCTTTTGGCAATGTCAGCTTTACTGCTGCTTACCCACAGCTAAGTCTCCCATTTCACAAGTATTCAACGACTAATTAGTATTTCTGAGTGAAAATGACCCTGATTATTGGGTATTTTGCGGAACTCAATACTGCCAAGGTGTGCTGGGAGTTTTCTGTGTGTGGTCGAATGCTCTGTGGACCAGGATGGTTTTAGGCATCTAGCAACCACCTTGCTTCTGAGCCATCACTGGCACGCAAGAAACTTTCAGGCTGAGGAGGAAGCTCAGTGAGTTTTGGGCACCCCCAGGCAAATGCTAAAGGGAATGCAGTAGCTTAGGTGTTTTGGCCTAAATTAAATTTTGCCTATGCCCTATTTTACGCCTTATTTCTGAACTTTCCTAGTCTCACCTTTGAGATATTGGATTTTATGGTTTAGCTACTAAATTAAAGACTCCTAGTTCCTGTGTAACTGCTACTTTTTGACAAACAAAATTAATTGTTCTCTTTAGGTTCAACTCTTCTGAAACTTTGTTTTTGTGTTTTTTMCAGTTCAGTATAATTTTCATCCTGTGTCTACTTAGGATAATTGCAGTATTTTTTCTTTGTTCATTAAAAAGTTAACAAAAATCCAGTGTATCCCTGAGGCAACTTGTTACTGTGTGACTGATAAGGCAGTTTTCTGAATCAACTATTTTTCCATATTAAAGTTATGCRAAATCTCTTCTCATACCCCAGTACATATGAGTAACTCAAAACTACAATAGCAGTCCAGAAAAATGTTTGCTTCACAGACAGCATCTAACAGATCCCCAGGGTAAAATACAACTGCATATGCAGTTCATATACATAGTAATTTTCCAGGTGCTGCCTGGAAGCTACTTTGAAAAATATTTTGGGGAGAGGCTTTACTTTGGACTACAGTAAATTTGTATATGTAGACAAAATGAGACATATATGTTTACAAGATTAATAGCTTTGTGGAAATTAGTATTTTACCTTTTATCGCATATTCCTGATAAGACTAAATTATTTTTCACACAGTCATTTTTATTTAATAATAAAAAGGCTGCTATTAAAGAAAATGACAGTTGGTGCTATCATGACAGTATATAGATTTCTGCTCAAGCTAGTGATTATCTATTTACCTACGTAGGACTGTATTCAGATAAAAACTGAAAGTATGACAAGACCTTACAGAACAGATAGGATCCCACTTCTAGAAGATTGTGACAGTGCCTTGGCTTTCCAGGAGCAAAAATCATAAAATAAATTAGTTTGTTCCTGTCCTTAAGCATTAAGGAGATGAACAGACTGTTTTTACTCTCTTCCTTGCTGCTCATTGGTATTTTCTTCTATTAAAAGCATTACAAATCAAGTTACTTCTGAGCCTTTCTCATGTAAACATGGCCGAGCTTTTTATCATGCCTTCTTGGTATCAGTGTTTCATAAAGCTTGATAGCTTGTTGCTCGCTAAGGGCTCCAGAYATATTGCCATTAGTAGAACCGAGGGTGGCTGCCTGACTGCAACGGGATTTCCTAACCCTACTGTGATGGAGACGGTGAAAGGAATTAGCTATATATGCAGTTTTGTGAGAGTTTAGCTTCTGCAAAAAAAATTTAGATCTTCTGAACGGTAGCCTGACTTGCTGATTGTGGCTGTGTGTATCTTTAACGAAAGGAAACGTCACTGTGTCTGCTTAGTCTTCCCTGCCTGACAGCAGGGCCTCTGCCCTGGCCACGCGTAGCCTTGACGGGCTGTCAAGAGCGACTTCAAGAGTGTGCGTGTATTATRTATAATCTCCGTGCTATGAAAGCCGATGATGGGTGCTGTCTCTGTTAGAGAAGCCAYGCGACCTGGCATGTGACAGGCTGCTGCAATGCCTGCTGTGGTAGTTCCCTAATGCCGTTACTATACAGTTGCTATCGTCAGCATAAATAGGTTGTCTTCTGTATATTTTCCCCAGCTCAGCTAAAAACCCACACACATGTCCAAATCCTGCTTGGCTGTCTCCATTTTAGCTGTGTTATTCCCCGGTGAGGACATGTCGTGGTGGAATCTCTTAAATTGTTAGGTTTTGGCATGGTTATGAGACTTGATTTAGATGTGCAAGCTTTTGGCTGTGGATAGCTCATAGCTTCACATTATATTCACCTCTTATGGTGGCTCACTAAATCAAAGCAATTTAAACTGGGATTGCTTACATACTGACGAGCCAAAATAGACATTTTTAGATGGAAAAGTTACTAACTGGCATAAATTAAGTCAGGCTGCTCCCATCCAGCTGGATTTTGAATATCCCAGAGAAGGAGACTCCACAACCTCTCCAGGCAACCTGGTCCAATGCTCTGTCACCCTTACAGTAAAGAAGTTTTTCCTCCTATTCAGATGGAACTTCCTGTGTTTCAGTTTGTGCCTGTTGCCTCTTGTCCTGTTGCATGGCACCACTGAAAAGAGTCTGGTCCCATACTCTTAAGACATACCTTCATCAAGATATTTGTATTCATTGTTTTGTATACATCCTTGCTCATCTATGCAGGTCTTCTGCCYCCTTTGCTTGACTTCTTACTCGTAGGGATGCACTGATCTTGAGCTTGGAGGAAGTGATCCTTGAACACTAACCAGCTCTGTTGGATCYCCTTTCCTTCTAAGGCCCTTACCCAYGGGATTCCTCCAAGTAGGTCCCTGAAAAGGCCAAAGTTTGCTCTCCTAAAGTCCAGGGTAAATATATAGATATAGGTGAATTATGACTATTCCCAAAAATAAGAAATTCTGGACCTATYTCAGACACTCATCTGACCAGTGAGCCTCTAAAATCAGTTCTGCAACCAACCAGAGAGCTGGAACTAGCAAAGCTCATTTTCAAAGTATAAAGACAGAGCAAATCCTATGCATCATCTCTAGAGCACTTGCTGACAGTCCCAGATCTTTTCTTTTCTTTCCTTTCTTTTTCCTTTTTTTTTTTTTTTTTTTTTTTTTTTTTTTTTTTTTTTTTTTTTTTTTTTTTTTTTTTTTTTTTTTTTTTTTACATAATACATTGCAAAATATGGCTAAATATTTACAACTTTGTATTGACTCTTCCTGGTTTTTTTTTTCAATTCCTAGTCAGGTATCCCTTTGGCTGGCGGTGATTTAGCCCACCCTTGTAGAACATCAGTTGCCTGCAATAAAATGCTTATCTTGTCTGCTGTTGCTTGTTTTTTACAAGATGAGTCCACTATTCAACTGATTTACAGTCTGGAGCAAATTTACAGAACTGAATGATTAAAAGATTGAATGATTCCACCGTCCAACACTATCAGAAGCTAAGATTAATTTTGTTTGTTATTTCTTTCTGTATATTTGTTTTTTTCAGCAGAGACTTGTAATATTAGCATCGAATCGTCTGAAGGCATTTATCTCTTGCCAATAATACTATCTATTCAGACTCAGTAAAACATGTTCAAGCTTTTCCAACATAAGCACTATGTACTTTATGAAGTCTAAATTAGGTTCTTTATGAAACCAGCATTGCTTATATAACCACTGTGCAGTTTCATTAAATATGGATTATCATCAAGAACATTCCTTCTGGAGAATTTTACAGACTGCTTTCCAAGGATAGCAGGGAAAAATCTTAAAATCTGCCACACTGAGAGGAAGGAAATAATTGCTGATTTTTCATATTTAAATTAAGTGCTTTTCTATTTGGGTCATGTTTCAGTTGAAGCTTTCTGTCTTCAGATGACATTTAAGAGACTACTTCAGGATAACTTCATCTGGATGTTACAGGGATGCATTTCTGGGTAACTTTTCCAGTTCAGAGCCTGGAACTCTCTGACAAAGCCGATTGTTTGTAGCTCTTCCTGTGCTTAAGGCTCTGGGCAGCATTTRTAGCGTCTGATCTTGGGTCTTTTCCTTGCAGTTCCAAAGACTGCTGAGTCCCAAGGTCACATGTAACCTCTGTGCACAAAAACATTAACTTTTTCTGGTAAATGACCTAATAAATTTTTTACTCTCAGTCATTCTTAGATCTTTCACAGGCTAGCCATTCACACCCCTGCTACACCTACTGTTATGTGGAAAATAGGCTTTTTGCAGCCACCGCTATTAAACAGCCATTGCATTTGACTTGAAAATCTTTGCAAATACTTACGAAGATTGTAAAGGAATGCACATGAACAGGTTTCAAGTAAGACAGGATGATACTGTCAAGAAAAATAAAATGTTCTCTTGTGCAACTCCCGTGAATTCTATAGATATTCTAAAAATTAAGTTTCATTTCAAAAGCATGTTAAGCATTGCTAATTAACAATCCTCTGTCTGTTCTATGATTTACAACTTCCATAYTCTCAGAAGCCAGAAAATGAGTATATTATGAGCATATTATCCACATCCCCTGTATTCAAAGGTTGCTAAAATTAGTCGCTTGTCTTTCCATTCCCTTTAATAAGCTTTTGCCCAGTTCTGCAGCCTGTATCTGTATCTATTTACTTATTTATTCTACAAAGGTATTTATGTATGTGAATTCCTCTGTGAAGGTCTGTACCTTTTTGCTCTTTTAAGTCTTATAAGACAGTCTGGCCTACTTCCTTAGTTATGGTGAGTTTAAATGAATTCGCAGAATCAGGTTGATTGTTGCAGTGGAACCATTTGACAGCCCAAAGCCCAAAGGTCGAGCAAGACCCTTCTGCATTGTAGGAGCCTTAGATTGCTTGACAGCCAAATAGGAGAGCATGTTGAATTTGGGGCTACTATTAGAAAAGAGAGACTGGAAAGTAACGGCAGCTCCTTATTGTACAGCCTCATCTCACCCTTATCCACAGCAAAAGCAACAGCCAGTTGCTTTTTAAAGCTAAGCTAGATCCCTCAAACCATTTTTTCTCAGACAGCTGCAGCTGTTTTCATGATGAGTTGGAGCAGCAAAGTCTCTCTCCCATCCTGCTCTCCACTGTCTTCCTGCTCTTTCCTCACTGCAGGGAGGGAAGTGCCCCTGTGACTCTCGTGTTCAGGGGCTGGATGGACTCACCTGCTAAAAGGCCTGTTTGTGTCACTAATGTAGAGAAGTCTGATAGCTAATATAGGCATTCTGAAACTGGAATTCACTGAAAAAAGTTGGAATTTTCTGCTCCTCTGTTTCAGACCAATTTGGCACATGATTTTGTGTGTGTGTGTTAACTAAATTTCAAAAAGCTGTTTAATTTAAATATACGAGCTAAAAAGGAATCAGTAAATTATTTCTGGAAGTAACCRACATTGTATTTCAGGAACAAAATCTCTGCCACTGCTTCCAAATGCATTTGTAAAACAATATCCATGAATATTCATGGTCCATAAGGAACTCACCAAGTCTGTAAAGGACATGTTTGCAAAAGATACCGATAGCAGGCGTGTCGGGTTGCTTTGTGTATAAGCTGTGCATCACTGTGGTGTTTTGCCTTCACTGTAAAGGAATGCACTGATAGTGAAGAACATCRTTTTAGTTAGGATTTCTAGCTGTATAGCAATGACAGGCTTTTAACGTTGAGTTTCCAGACCCTAAGAGCAATCTTCTGTACATGCCATGGAATATGCAAAGGATTCCCAGCAGAGGTGGCTTTTTAGGTCAAGACATGGCTGCTACTTAGGTATCGTAAATCCAGCTGTGTCACAAGAAGTTTGTGAGAGAAGAAGGACAGTGCTGGCCTGCGTCATAATGACATCTTAATGTCACCATGGAGCTCCCTAAGCTCGGCTGAGCACAAAGAAGGGGAAAGGGAGACGAGGGGAGCGGAGCGGGCGGAGAGTCGAGGAAGGAAACGTGAGATGGGAAGAGGTCCACGGAAAASAGGAGGTGTGCAGCCTGAGTTGTAGCAGCTCATGGATTCTTCACAAGGTACAAGATAATATTATTTTACAGCATCAGAAGTATAGAAGTATCAGATTTAATAAGGCCTAGCTTTTTATAGAAACAATAAAGCTCAAGTAGATAAGCTTGGCTTGAAAAAGCTTCAAGTACCATTTCATAGTAAACAGAGTAAATTACTTTTATTCCGTTATATTAAACCTCTTACCTCTAAGGAACGGTAACAGTAGGACTGCAGTTCCAGAAATATATGAGACCTACCTACATCAATCATATCAAATTCTTAGCATATATCAGCATGTCTKGTGTGTTTATGTTGTTCACAGAGGTATTTTTTAGAATGTAAGGTTTTAGTTGGGGTGGGGGAGGGCATTATACCAATAAGCTGGTATAACCCAGTGTGGGACAACAGCTTTGCCCTTTGGAGATAAGATGTGTTATCTCTACGGATATCTAATAAAGAACCTTAAGGGTTAGATTTTTTAAAGAGATAAGAAAGACAAGAATGATCAAAAACATAGACTCACCTGTATACATGTTTCTTATAACAAATTATAATAATTGGAAAATATAACTGAAATGGTATTACAACTACCTGGTGAGCGGTGTGGTACAAATAGTCTAAACCAAGAGCAAAATCCTAACAGTGCCCTGTGTATGATTTCTCTGCTGTGGGATGTTACAGTCATTAGTTATATTAACCTGAAGAGAGGCTATCGTAAAACTCCATGATGCAGAGGGAGATTTGCTGTGGACTGAGGGTAACACGCAACCATAATTTTTTATGTATGTCAGAATATATCCCTCCAGAAAGTGATTCTCCATTCAGAAATGGGTGGAGAGACAGCTAGTGCACACAGGCACTCGTAACTGTTTATACAAAAGCCTTTTTACATTACTTTGGGAGGGTAAAGGGTTTTTGAGCAGTTCTGCGTGGCAGTGAAAGGCAGCCTGGAACCTGGAATAAGTTATAGTGCAAAACTTACTGTAAATGACAGTTGAGGCCCATGTGCTTTCAACAGCATTAAACTTCAGCTTTCATGACTTCTGTGGGATAAGAGGCTGCCACACTATATAAGAGAAACATGGCTTGAAAAGAAAGAGCAAATGAAAACTTCAGAGGTGAGGAGGGCCTTACTCCGTTAGGAGCAGACTAAAGAGCAAAACGCTGAGGGGTCAGTGAGTGTTCGGAGAACAAAGTGAGAAATTTGTCATGTGTGGGAGGAAAAGAGAGGYCCGCCAGACTTCTCAGCAGTGCGTTGCACTGTAGTCCTGACTTTCCCATGTTTGATCCTCTCTTTCTCCCAACGCTTACATCTATGGCAAGGTTGCTAACAAACGCATCTCTTATTCAGCCATGCAGAACGTCACTCTCATATAGCATTACAGTGTCCCAGATGCAACACGAAACAGAGAAATCAAAGCAAAGCACGATGAATGCCATTCTTAACCTGTTTGTCTATACAAAAACCAGGATGCAGCTCAGGCCCCCTCAACCTCAYCCCAACCCAGAGGTCACTTTAGTGGCAGTTGAGCTTTTTAGCTTTTCACCCAAMTCACTATTGCTTTTCCATGGACACCAAAGGAGGTCCAACAGCTTGAAATTTTCTGGAAGTCAAAACCTTTTAATGGTAGAGAAACTACACCCTGTACCCACAAGGAGCCTACACTCCCCAGAAAATTCACTGTGCCTGTGGTAAACATTTCTACCCAGCTCTCTGATGTGCACCCACAAGTGCCCAAGATCTCAGAGTATAGAAGTGGAAGTTTCCATCACAAACAGATGTGTATTTTCAGATTCTCACTTCAAGTACTCACAGTTTTCAGAGCATTAGAATAAGTGGTCTTTCAGAGATTTCATGATCAAATAATAAATTGACATTTCCCGTATTCAGTACACCACCAGATGCAGACTCTTAATACTTGAAACAATGCCTCGTCAAGTCTWAGAGCTGTTTCATTTATCTTCTGGTCTGTATTCCCTCTTTGAACACCCTCYGGTGAATGCTGTGAAGGGAGAGGAGATTATTTTCAAGCCTATGACATCATCTCATGTTCTTTGCTGTGCACACAGTGCGATGCGTGCTGTTTGCTGACCTGGCATAAGRCTTGCTTGGCAGAATGAGTGCTTGTAAAGACGCTGCTCTTTCAGGCCGCTGAGTCTCTGCTGTACTTTCAATTTCTGCAGTGCTAGATTACTTTGGAGGATCCAGTTGTCGTATTTTGAGAATCTGATTTTGCACAGTAAGGTACACTTCCAAGGAGGGGATGAGACCTAATGACTTTGGTAGCATTTTGCAGCAATGCGGTAAAATTACTATAGTACTAGCACTACTTATGCGAGTGCGCTTAATTATCTGGTTTTTTTTTCCATGTTACAGACAATTTTGAGGCAACAGAAGGGCTCAGTATAAAGGGTTTTCAAGTTTTTATGTCTTGAGGAACCCCAGTATTTTCCACTGAAGGTACAGAGCCTTTCATAGGGAGTGCTTGCCTGTTGACAATAGCTTGGGTGCAATTTCACATTATATCTAACCTTTAGTAAATACAGACTTCCTTCAAATTATCKTTCCTATTTTTCCTGTCTTTCAAATTATTATTCCCACCTTCCTCTCCCTCTTGCTCCAGTTCCTGTTGTTTTCTTTGAGTTAGACCTAGCCATCATGTCAATGTACAGGGAGATGAACCTTGGAAAGTGAACCCATCAGAAAAGGAAGGATTTGCCTTCCAGTTGGGCAAGTGAGCTGGACTGGCCTGCTCTGTAGCGCCCCAGTTGCTTGACCTGATACCAGCCAAGCAGTGGGACTGTGACTGGGACAGTCAGAGGCCTGTTTTGGTGACAGCCTGCGACTGTCCCGGTGGGTGTAATGTGAGACACTCCCACAGCTGTCTTTTCCAGATGCCTTTGCAGTAGTCCCTTGATCCTCAGGGATCTGTAAACCACAGAGGAAAACCACTACTTAACTAATCGGATTATCAGCTAGTTCACTTGCTTGTAATACATATCTAAACACTGCTTAATTTAGGATATTAATTACAGACTGTACTGAAAGAGTGTGCATAAGTCTTTAATTATATGGAAATATGTCAAATATTTAAATTTGTGGCTAGAACTCTTATTGCAAGGGCTTAAGTTGGTGATTACATGTGATAAACATTTTATTCCGTAAATTGGCTTTGGCCATATACTGGCACAGTTTGCTCTGCACTGAGTGATGTGGCCAAATGCTACCCAGCCATCACAAAACAGACTAGAATTTTGTTAATTTACTATTTTCTTATAATGCTTCAATATTGTTCTACAAATTGTCTTTATGCTAGTGAATACTTCCACACTATTCACCTTGTCCTGTGGATCCCTTTCTGCCCTGGACTTAATCAATGAGGGATTGCACGCATAAAACATTGAGGTACTCGGTGTATGAAAATAAATACTGTATGTCTCAAGAGCAGCATTGCATCAAAAGAGCACCAACACTGATGTATTTGCTAATCTCACTTGCAACCCCACCATCTGTGAATGGAGTGCTAATACAATGCTGACACATGAAGTGCATCGTTCAGTTAGAACAAGTTGTGATAGTCTCTGAAAAGCTCTAAAATTATTCATTTCCTAGTTCCTGAAACACTTTGTCACATGGAAAGCTTGCCCATGCAGCAAAGCCAAGAAGAAGAAAGGAAATGGAGACGTCTTTTATAATTAACATTTAAGAACAAACGTATTCAGTTTTCTGTGGAGGACTGATGTCACTTTAGAGAGCCTTAGATAAATCCACAGAAGTTATTCAAAAAGTATTTTTTTGGAGGGTGAGAAAGAGTGAAAATTTTCTCTGGCATAAAATAATTCAAACAAGATTAGATCTTGCCTCTCAGCCTTTCTGAACACTTTTTGGCACTTRCTTACATTATTTTGAAGAAAAAATATCTAAATAAACTTTAAAAATATTAGGTGTAAATAAATATTTGGGTAAAAAACTCTGCTACAGATCCAGTGGGAAACACATAAGCACACAGTGCAGAAAGACAGTTTCAACCCTGCATGAGATTGTGCCTGGAATTTGAAACAAACAACATTTAGACTTCTACCTGATATCTAGTATTTAGAGGATATACTTAGACTTTTTGAGACATATGCCTAAAAAGCATATGAAGAGGCTCTTCTCCCTCTCTCACAGTTATTTCTTACCCAGTCTCGCTCCATTCCTGGTTTTCTTTATTTGAGAGAAWTTTTTTCCTTTTCTGCCCATCAGTAACCTGGACACAACAGTTACTCTGCCACATAATCTATTCTGCATCTGCCCTCAGCATAAGTCAGTTGTGCTGAACTTGCAGCATCATAAACATACTTTTCCCACGTTTTTGAATCCACTAACAAACCAAAGAATATGCTTTGGGTTTCTTGGGTTCGAGTCAGATTTTCAAAGCTTTCACTGAAATTAATGGCAGTATTGTTTCTCTGATCAATTTATGATAGTTAGGCCATCATGGAGTACCCTCAGAAATCTCACCCACCGTTATGCTTGTTATTTGAAGGAAACATCTTGTATTAGTAACAAGAGCTAGAAAGAACCCCATGTAGAACTATAATTCTGATTTTTATTTTACAATTTGGCAGTAAAGAAATACAGGTATTAATTGTTCAGTTTGTAAAGTAGTCATAATCTCCTGCTTAACAACATGATAGCCATACATTCATAGACAAGTCTTTCTCAAGATATTCCTAGAAAGAATGATTCTTGAACGGTCTGATGAGGCTGTAGGGGTGTAGATAAGGTAAAACAAAATGACTTTTTAGGAATAATCAGGGAAATCTTTCAGCTTTCTACCTAACAAATTCAAAATCTACAGAGCTCTCATGTTTTCTCTGAGTCAAGAAACATTAGCTTCAGCACCTCTTCAACAGGAGAGCTTAGATTGAAACAGGTTTTCAAGTTCTACATTTTTAATAAGCTGTTTATGAGTAATGTGTAGTCATATTAAAGTAGTTGACTTCATACTACAAACCACTCTGTGTTGATATAGTTGTGCTTGCTGCTAGAAGAGAAACAACAAGGCTCCAGCTGAATCACAGGTTCTAAAGAGAAGCAAAGCAAACTAATCTCCGCTCTAGTGCCACAACTGAAAGGTTGCCAGTATCTAGTGCGGCTTCTGAGTGTTCAAAGTTAACTTGAATGCATCTGTACTATGCTGTCCRTGTAAGATATTCTCCCAACACCTGGAACTTGTCTTTGAGAGTATTCTGGAAAGCTTGCCTCTAGTAGGCATTATCTGAACTGGATTATTTCTGTAGAATCATATCGGTTTGAAGGGATCTCCGGGACCTCTGGAGGTCTCTAATCCAATCTCCTGCTCAAAGCAGGTCCCATTACAGCAGGTTGCTCAGGGCTTTATCACGTCAACTTTTGAAAATCTCCGAAGACTGAGATTCTGCCACCTCTATGCAAACTGTTCCTTTATGCGACCATCCATGTGGTATATGCTTTCCTTGTATGGAGCCAGAATTTCTCATGGCCCGCCCTGTGTCCATTGCCTCTTGTCTTTCTACTGTGCACCTCTGAGAAGAGTCTGGCTCTTTCTTCTCTACACCTTCCCATTAGGTAGTTGGAAACAATACTGAGAATTCTTGTAGCTTTTGCTGAGACTGGACAAGTTCAGCTCCCCCAGCCCTTACTTCATATGTCATGTGCTCCAGCCTCCTGAGTGTCAGAGGGGAACAGTCACTTTTGCGGACCTGCTCTTTGCTAATACAGCCCAGAATGTGGTTGGCTGTCTTTGCTGCAAAAGCACATTGTTGCCTCACATTCCACTTGTCCATCAGTCCATCTACATGGACTTTTTGTAGTTTTCCTACAAAGTTGCTTTTAAGCTGCTCCCAGCAAACTTACTGTTGCATGAGGTGCTACCATAAAAGTGTTTCCRTTATTTTTGTCACCTTTTGAATATCTAATCTAAATATAATCCTTGTCGTGGCAAGAAGCAGGGATAATTGTTCTATCATCTCTATACAGTGCCGRTAATTCTCTAGGAGCATGTGAAGAGTAGTAGCAAAGCATGAGAGGCACCAGATGGCTAAATGACTCATGTTCTTCACCTCTAGGYTGATGACTATTGAGTGACTTATGAGAAATAATCTCATGTGAGTTGTTAGAGAACAGATGTATTATGACAACAAAGTGCCCTGAAGCTATGGARAGATATATCTTCATGGCATAACACAGCACTCAGCAAATCATCTTGTTTTTCTATCTCTGCATCCTGATTGGTAAAATAGGGTTTTATTTCCTATCCTTTTTATAAGCAAGCTTTATAAGATATGGGAATGCAATGTTTGGAAGTTATAAAGAACAGAATACGAGAATCAGTTTGGATTTAGGCAGGATTTAGGTACAAAAATGTCAGCACCTGACTATGAAGGTCTCTAAAATAGAACTAGTACCTTCTTTTTGAACGGCAAGTTCCTTTACGCAGTGGGTGTAGCACTCGTGTGGGTAAGGAGAGACTTCCAGGAAGGGAAGCCCATGTCAGCCTGAGGAGATTCAAACCGACAGCTCCACCACCTAGGATACTGCCTGAGATCAGATGGGAACAGGARCTGTGCTCCAGGACTACTTAGAGCACACTGAAGCCATTGTGCAGGAAGGACTGAGGGCTTCAGAGGCCCGGAGAGAGGGACAAGAAACAGTGAGGAGCCTGGCTTTGTGACTGTTAGCAATTCTGTGTCTTTTTGTTTTTTTTTCCCAGCAGGAACAGATCATACATTTTGCATGGAAGAGTCATTGAATAAAATGTATAAATTGTGCTGGCAGCAGAGACTTGTAAGCTCTAGGGTTATAAAGCTATAGAGTCAGACTCCTTCCTTTTGCACTCACTCTCTCTGGCCCCATGAATCTTTCATTATTTCATCTCTGTGCAGTGGATTGGCTAGTGAGAAAGGTAGTTAACTACCATGAGGCTTAAGTGGTTAAAGTGTTTGTAAAATGCTTTGGGGGAAAAAAAAAAGTCAAGTTAATGTTTTACATATTGCTGTGTAACAGAAATACGTTATTAATCATGTTTATCATGAGAGTGATGAAGCAGTAACCTTGAAGGACAGCTGTTGTGCTAGGCACTGTGCAAATTCAGAATTTGCACATGCTGCTGCTCAGCCTCTGTTTTAGAAACAAAATAAACAGAAAAGATAGGACTCACCTGGCCAAAAGCAGATAGATGTCAGTGTTAGACATGGTAAAATTGATTTTTCTAGAAATGTCTGTTTCTCTCTAGTGACAGGTCACCTCAGATATTGACATCTGAAATGAATCCTACTCCAAGAGAAAGACGGAGGCAGTACCAACAGGCACAGCTCACAACAAGCTTGTAGCAAAAACCATCTGCGTTGCTATAGTTGGGAGAGATGAAACATAGGTAGCATTAGGAGGACATAAGCCACACAGAAAGATAAGTGAAGGAAGAGGTAATACAGAGAGGGCCAGTACAGAGGAGACAGAAGCTCCAATAGCTGTAGAGAGAGGAGGCTCTGATGGAGGGATGAGAGGGGAGCGTCAAATTAGCTATTCAGTGAAAGCTATAAGGAGCTCTGAATTTCCGAAGATTTCTGACTTGGCTGGAGGGCACAAGCTGAGCTCCACTGCCCCACAGCAGACCCTTCTCCCAGGATAGGTCTGGGCCTTTCCTTCTCCATGTTGCTTTGGCTAGTCCCATAGATGCCTCTGCCAGCTGCTACTTTATGCTCCTGTTTAGTGCCTGTGACTCCATCAGATACCTGGCATCAGATGTCTTCCTTCCACTGTGTTTTGACATTAGCCTCGAATCTCTCTTTGTGAAAAGAAAGAGGAGAGGTCTCTTTAGGTTTAGATGTTGCTACCTGCCTTTAGGTGCTGTAGTGCTGGCAGCATTTGTGATTTCTCCTCTTACATCTTTTATATCTCCAGTCATGTAGACTTCAGACAGGGATATCTAGTTCACTCAGTACCGAGGCATCACTAAATGACTCCTTGTTTAGTGCACTCATGACTTAAGGTAATGGGATGTTTTACTTCAAGACAAAATAGCAATTGGTTTGTGCTGTCTGGAGGTACACATCATTTCCAAACTAAAATTTCAATCTTGCCCGAAGAGGGAATGTTATAATTAAAAGCACATGTCAGTGCAGTGTATTTTAAATGAATCTCRGTAAAAGAAATACAGAGCTCAGTACATTAACATATGTCTGACTTGCACTGACTCAGAAAACCAGAAAGCTGTCCTAAAAGCACAAGGAGAGAAGCTCAAGAATAATCCTGAAAAAATGCAGGTAGCAGGCAGGGAACAGGCAGTAAAAGGCTGCCCTGCAGGTGTAAAGGGGGAGGAGACTGCTGCAGATGATGATGAACTGAGGTGCTCCAGGGGCTGAAAGGTGGCTGCTTCAGCCCTCAGTTAGCCTTGGATCAGGCCAGCACGCTTGGCTCTAAAGCTCCTTGGCCCTCTGATCTCATTGAATATCCCAAGGGTAAGCCTAGCACAGCTGATTATTACATGGCATTCATTTAATTTAGGGTTTTGGAGTTCCAAATAGAGATCCGGGCTCCCTGTTCTGTACTGTCTAAACCGTAGGAGACCTCTCCAGGCTTCTTTGAAAAGACTGTAATGCATAAAGTAAGCCTGGAGAACTCAAATTCATAAATGTATGCATGTATGTATTCATGAATGTCTTAAAAGAGCAAATACAAGTTTTCCTGTGGTCAAATTGTAGATGTTAGTGCTTTTTTTAGAGCAATGGCTTTGATAGCACTGGATTTCATGTCTTTTTCTCAGAGCCTTTGACAGTTCACCTTAAGCCTCTAATTCTGCTTTATATAACCACAAGGTGACTCCATAAATATTGTTGGCTAATCTCGGAGTTAAAGATTCATGTGAAGTCCTCAAGGTCCAGAGTTTAGCATCAAATTCAGCAGCCRTCTGAGACCCTTACAGCAGCACATTTAACACTTTCTCCTTGGCTTTTATGCCATGGTTTGTGTTTTTTGCAGGTGGCTGGAATGCACTTGCTCTTCACRATGGTGTACAGGGAGGTGGGTTTCCCTTCCACATCTATATTATCCGCCCCCTCCCCTCACACATGCACCTTCCAGAGTTGCACTCCTGTTCTCTTGGTATATTCTTTTTCAGTCAGTCTATATAGTATATTTTATCATCACATTTTTTTATATTGTGTCTATTACTGTGGAACTGCGGGACTATAARCTACCTCAGAAGATCTGCAGAGTCCCACATGCTGAGTGCAAGGCTCACGTAGTTGTCTCCTGTCTCCTGCATCCCTGCGTTTGTAGCTCCATCACAGAGAGCCTATCCTGCTCTGCAGCCTCAGGTGCGACCCAGCAGCCTGCTGTGGCTTGCCAAACACGTATCGTGCAGGGGAGAGGCTGCCACGCGCTGCCACGCTTTGGGATCTGCCCTGGAGTGGGATGTCCTGGCAAAGGACACAGCCTCAGGCCCTGTGCTGCTCTGTGACCAGCCCGCCAGGCTTGCCCTGTGGCTGCAGGCGCCTTCGCACCTTTAGCACAAACCTTTCTAACACCAGCGTGTCCTCACTGTCTTAGGCCATAATAATCTTTTCTTTCACTCACTTTAGGAACAGAAAGAGAAAAATAGCACCAGTGAAACTGAACAACAACAACGTGCAAGGTTGGGGAGATTTATATCCCGTTTGTTTGTTTTTGTAATTAAAATAATACATTCTCGGTATCACGCTGTCATCTCAGAGACATCTGAGGAAAAAGTGTCTGCACTTGAACTACTGTTGCACGCTGGACTAGRCCGCTTCTTGGAGCAAACTCCAGGCGTATTGCTATTAATGCTTGGCCTACAAAGTGAGGATGKTCATCAGGATGCTAATTTTTCCTCCCCTCCAGCTTGTTCTGAGCGAGGCTAGAGCAAAAGAGTGTAAAGCACTTCYTATTGTCGAGTACAAAATGCTAAGCATGAAAGTGAGGTGCCTCTGTAAGAGATCAGCTGAAAAGCTCTTTGACCTGCAGATGTCTGAAAAAATAGTTTGTTCTTGTTCCATGCAGCAGCTTGCAGCCTGTTGTAATAATTTGCCCCAAAGTCTATTGCTGCTCTCTGTGTAATCAGGTAACTGAATCTGAAATGAGACATTTAGGAAATCATCTACCTGGAACAAAAGCTATGAGATTTTTTATTACTTTTAATAGCTGGGTTGCTATGTTTTTTTAGCAAAATATCTTTAATTAATCATTTTACTTAGCCATCTTCAAGTAAGAGCAAGAAAGCCAGCTTTCTACATTTTAGCTTTTTAGGATCCCTGTATAGCTTTGATATTGGTGTTTCTTTACAGCCACATTCTCTCAAAATATGAGATGTAATATAATGTGTTTTAAGGAGGTGCATTTGTGTTTTCTTGTGTACCTTCATACCTTGTAAAAGCAGCAGTTCTGGACCCAAGTGGTTACAGAGAGCCACAATTATCCATGCAACATTATCACTATGTTTTAATATTATATCAGATCATGATTTTCTGGTTAATGTGAGGAGTGCAAGTAATTTTTGGCTGCTGGTTACTGGGAAGAGGGAGATGATTARTTTCGATTTGTACAGACCCTGGAAGGGTTATTCCTCATGTGATTGCATTCTACCTGGTTTGATGTGACTCCAGTTTGCAGCTCTCAGTCCCTTGGGTACGTCTAATACCACAGGACTCAATTCGAGGTTTACTGCCTAGCTTGCTGTGCCTGAGATGTTGCAAGTGTCCCCAAAACTCTGTAGCCCCAGGAGCCGGGAATGAAGAAAAAATATATAAGAAGTCTGACTGTGTGCCCTTTCCTCACAATTTTCTACATCAGTGGGAGCACTAAGACTGTAAAATCATAAACAATCYACAAAGAGCTGGTTAATTAAAATAATCCAGTGCTGCAGGGCTGGCTGGCTCAGGTTCAGCACTCTGAACAAAGCTAGCACTCTGCATGACAACCTTTTTCTTACCTTTCCCTAGTTCCAGGGCAGAGGAAAAGCCAAGGGACTGCCTTTCAACCCTTCCCATTAATTTTTTTCCAAATTGCTGCTGGATTTTGCATGCTTTTCTTGGGGCTTTTTSTTGAGAGAACACACAATGAGCATCATGCCCCTGAGCTGTAGGCTTGTAGTAAGCCATGACTGGTTATGCTTTATCAGGTGAGGCAGCAGTGTCAGTGGTCACCCTGCAGAAAGACATCCACTGCGCAGAAGTGCGCATCRGAGTGACAGGCCAGTGACCGTATCAGCATGTCGTTTCCATGTCTGTTAGCTTAGAAGTGGCCCTTAGAAGTCCAGATATACTTGAACTGCCACTGCTGGTGTTATCTTTGCTTTCAAGATAAGATAAATAGCGAATTTGACGCTTTGGTGCAGTGAGTCTGACACTTCTCACAAGTGTTAAATTTATTCATTATTTATTGTTGTTGCTTGTTATTCGTGAGGTGCTGGCTTTGTGCTCCACACTTTGATGAATTCTGACTTCTCTCTTCATAAAATTTTCCAGAAATATGACAAAATGGAAAACAGTGTTTTTTGTTAGGGAGGGTTAAAAGATGCTGCTGAAGTGAAGATGAAAGGATCTTGTCAGACCCCATTTCCATTTAAAACACAATGTTTGAATTTATGATATGGTGCCAGAGAGGCATTTCCATAACTGTGCATGAGCATTTGGGGGCAGTACTRACTCTGCTGGTTGATGAGAAGGATCCAGCCAGGAAATCATAGATGCTTCTGGAAATTTGTAGTCTCCTGATTACCTCAGGGCAACCAGAGGAAATCTGAGGGAAAAATAGCATGCTGGCCTTTTTCCAAGTTGTCCATAGGAGCCTATTTACCATTTATCCTGCCCCCTAGTTTTCATTTCTTGATTCTCAAAGTTGGCCATTCCGGAAGCAGGTCGATGAGGAGCGCAGAGGCTGCGGCCAAGGGACTGATGTGACCCTGCTGGAACGAATCAGCAAGACGGTTGCCTATGATATTAGTTGTCCCTTCTCAGTGAATCTGTGCCGAACCTGATGAAAGGATTTCACGTTAATTTAACATCAGTGAGACTAGCTTCACTTACCTTATTCAATGGCCTCTCTTGGCTTATTATATCTTTCTCTTTGTCATACTCTAGAAGCATGACATTTTTGTCCAACAAGTAACATAACTATACGAGGAGAGAGCAGACTCTAGCAACACATTGCTTCAGCTCTTCTGTTCATGCCTTGTGAAGCAGAAAATTATATGGACTTTGCYAATGAGGGTACTAATTAGCTATCTGCACTTATACTAATGCTGAGACTAATTTTTGCATAGCTCCAAACTCCAGAGAAGGTAGAAAGGAGATGGACTCTGACTGTGGATTTTGATTCTAATCTCTCAGGCAGTTTCTGACTCAAAACTGCTTTTGAATCAGTCATGATCTTTCTGCACATCACAGTCTAAACACAGCTTTTGCATCTTGAATCCCTACTTAGTAYAGCCTGGATCAGCTAGAAGAGCCAAAGAGGTTTTAATCCTCCCTCTTTTACTCTTGTGTCTCCTGACTGAGAACCTGAGCGGCATCCAGGTGGGAATGGAGTGTCAGATGATAGTCAACAAGGAAGCTCAAAGCCTCTCCTCATCTAAGACACTCCTGAGCAGCAATCCTATCTCCCAGACTGCAGCACAAGCTAGAAACCCCAGACTCTAAGACAACAGTGTGATCTTGCTCTTGCCTGCCGGTGCTGAGCATGGCTTAGTGCCCTGTGGTTTAGGATTTTGCTGCATTGCAGAGGAAAGCTTGGGATACAATTAATGGAGCCCCTGTCACATCTGGGTCCTGAACACGCTTTAGTCTCCATCATAATGTTTGGCAGATTCAGGGCTGCATCTGACTCCTCGCACTGACCTAGCAGCTTCTCCTTTGTATTCAGTACATTTTAGATTCTGCTTCATTACACAGTAAACGCTCCTTTCACTGACCCAGGTTTGCCCTCRTTTGTCCAGGCGCCTGTTCCCAGAGTTTGGGGAAGGAAACTCGTGTTCAGTAGTAGATGTCTCCCTTGGGCTGAGGGCAATATTAGCATGTGTCAGTCCATGGCAAACCTTTTCTGCCTTTCATGGTGATTTCTCTCTAACTCAGTTCAGTCTGTGTTCATGAAGAATTCGAGTATGCATTTCGCCCAAAGATGACTATGYGAGCGCAACACATAGTGAAGGGAAAGAGTACAAGAGCACCTTCCTCCCAACCCTACCAGCTCCCTCACTCACTGTACGAATGCTGCGCACAGCACTGAAGGGTGGCAGGAGAAGTTGTGACTTCTGCTTCTTGCACGGCTTCTCTGCCTACTTGCTGCATGACAAAGGGAATACAATAAGGAAAGTATGGAGAAGGTCAGGATGGATTGAAGGAATACTGTTTTAGTGTGCTTGTTCCATCATTTCCCAGGGAGCTGCTGATATAGCTCAATTCCTAGAGGGTTGGCTGTGCAAGCCAGAGTGTATCCCAAAGCATTTCACTGTGTTTTTATCATCTTGATGACTATATTTCCCTGTGCTCCAAGGGCAACAGAACTTCTTAGTATATTTATACACCGGTATAAAAAAGCAGGGTAGTCTTAGGCTTTGCAAAAGAAAATTGCTCCATGAATGTCTTGCCTCTAAGTCTCTTAAAGCCCCCTGTTTTGACCAAGTACACTACCTACCACATCAAAAATATGAGCAAGGGGAGATGGGGAAGAAGCACATTTCAAGAATGGGTTACTCTGTGCCTGAGAAATATTAGGTGAAGGTCTGAAATTTGTCTGAAATTATCAGAAATCCTTCATCCCATGAAGSTAGACCTATGGGTCCAACTCAGATGTTTTATGTGTGTTTTGCATAAATATTTTTTCTACTAAAATGTTAACATATTTCTAGTTGCTACGGAGTCACAGAGAATGATAATTTAGTCCTTTTAAATTTGCCTTTTAGAGTCTCAGAGGAATCCTAAGCATATGTAATGTTTGCTGTATAATAGATCTGYGTAGATTTACCTGAGTCATCCTCCTCCTACTTATAGTGCTGTTTGCTTACTTAAAACCAAAGCACAAGCTCTGGGGAAACCACTGCTGCAAGCAGACTATAGCAGGTTTGATCTACATCACAGTCCCTCCTTTATAGGGGCCTGAGCAGTGTAAATTCTCATGACCACTGGCAAGCACCTTGGGGCGTGCCAAGAAAGGCCAAGTAAAAGGCACTAAATTTAGTGTTTTAAAGGAGTTCCTTTTCAAATAAGGACGCTTTTCCTTCCTAAGTCAGTATCATGCTTCCCTACAGTTTTCTATGTAGCTTCTTGTGATTTCAAAAGAGCGTAGGCTGAGTTCTTTCTTCAGAAAGCTGTCCCTCTGCAAAGGGAGCAGATGGTTTTAGGATGCTAAAGGCCTGTGTAAGGTAACGTTTGTCTGCTGGCAGTAGCATCAGTTTGCTYTGTCGTCTGACAGCTTGGCTGATCTGCAACTAAATGTGTGGCCCATCGTCAATGAATCCAGGACTCATAACACAGCAGAAAAGGGTGCAAATATCAGCCTGGGCTTGTCCATGTGGTTTGCAAAGACTTACACTTGCCTTGTAGAGGAGAGTGCTTATTTAACGGAGACATGAATGGGTAAACTAGGTGTGCTTCCCACCGCCACATACCATCCTTTTTCTTCTGTGGATGCGTGTGGAGTTGGTGCAGCCAGACTAGGCAGTGCTGGGGATCCCTGATCTCATTGAAGAGCTGACCAGAACATGCAAGTGAGCATGCAGCTCAGAGAACAAACCAGGCAAAAATGTCGAGCGAGCTCAGAGACCACTGAGCCTCAATTTTTGTGAATGGCGTTGAACTGCAAGGCAGGCAGGGCAAGCTGCCCGTGGAGCAGCGGCAGGTCACCCAACAGGGGAATGTGCCGCATGTCACCCAGGCAGGACGTCCTGCCTTGCAGGGTGCCACCCCAGASCCTGATCAGCAGGCCAGCAGTTCTGGAGCAGCACCGGCAGTGATACTAGCCTTGCAGGTGGCGTCCCCCTCCAGTGCTTTTATGATCTCCAAGAGATTTACTTTAGCTAATACACTAGCATTTCCACTGCTGTCATCAGCCAAGTAATCAAGAACTTCCATGGAGAAGTAAATATCTTCTGAATAGTGCAGTTGATTTAATCCGATTTTGGACTTAGTGAGTACACTCACGCAGCAGGACATCAGTACAGGTACAAATGGTAGATAGACTGCCCATAGTTTGTCACCAGTGTCAGAGTAAACAGGTTTCTGCCCTGAACAAGAGACTGCTTTGTTCTCTGCATGCTCTTGGTGGCAAATGCCAGAGGACTAAGTCCTGGCCTGCTCTGGGAGGTTCAATCATGGGCACCGCTTGTCCACTTCTTCGCTGCTGACCGAGAGCTGTGGGTGCGACATAAAACGTAGACCAGAGCCCACATAGCCATGCCAAAATAGCCACCAGCGAGCAGAACGTGTTCAGAGCCAAGCAGGATTGGTAATTCAGAAAAAAAGAAAATTCTCATGACTTCCTTGGAGTCTCCAGCAGATGCACCAGCACTTTACTGCAGCCCTGAGCATCAAAGACCTTGTAGGGTAGATTTGAACTGCTTCTTCTTTAGTCCTAGTAGGCCTCCAAAAATCTGAGCTGTAGATCCATGTATAGAAAACTGCAACATGCTCTGGCTTTCTGGCCATATGAACAGATAAGAACAAAGATCAACAAACTCAGGTTCAGCTGAAGCAACAAGGAGTAACTCCAGCACTGAGGGCTCTCCACCCGGAGCCCAGGCTCCAGCTGCCAGACATTTAAACCTACAGGCTGTGAGCAAGAAATGGCATGTCAAATATGAAAAGTGGCCAAGTTTATTTAATATAGTGGCTTTTCCACTGCTCTTTACAATGTTATCAGAGCACTTAATTTAGTTACATAGAGTAACCTGGAAAAATACTGGTAAGCATAAAATGAAAAAGCTACTTCCAAGAACAAATTAACTATTAGTCCCATAGCATCGCTAGAAAACTAATAAGATACTCCTTAGGCATAGGACTGATTAATTTAAAAATATGCTCAGCTTCTGCACTTATATACATATTGGTCAAAAAGCCTTGGGGTGGGACAATATGAAGTTATCTTGTCAAGACCTCAATGCTGACAACATCAGGCTTTTGGGGCTGACAACACTTTCTTGTGGTTCCCATCTGCCAGCTGAGAAATGGCCAGTTCCAGTGTGCTCAAGGGTCTTTTTTCTCAGTCATTGCTTTCAGGACTGGACCAATGTAACAGGAAGATCAGCTAATCATCATTCCYATATGAAATAGCCCAGCTAATGAGAAATACCAAGTAAGACCAGTCATGTGGAACACCCGGAGATGGCAGTGCACAACCCGGAGATGGCAGCCGCCTGGGACAGCAGGGCTTCCCCAGCTCCTCTCACACTGTGGCTGCACCAAGCTGCCGTATGCTGCAGTCCCTGCGAGGATTTACTATCATAGGCGTTGCACTGCGCATCCTGGATGGCATGCTTGGCAGCCTGGGCTTGTCCACGTGGCTTGCAAAGACTTAGACTTGCCTTGTAGAAGAGAGGGCTTATTTAACRGAGACTCGAATGAGTAAACTAGATGTGCTTCCCACTGCCACATACCATCCTTTCCTTCTGCGGTTGCTTGTGGAGTTGATGCAACCAGACTAGGTAGTGCTGGGGACTCCTGATCTCATTGCAGAGCTGACCAGAACATGCAAGTGAGCAATAGTCAGCTCCTTGCTCCCGTGTTGCCTCAAACCTTCACATAACTAAGATAAGTAGCTACTCACTACTAGTTTCTCAGGTTATAGCATCACAAAATGCTGTATGCATACACAAAATGATTTGTTACCTTCATTGTATTTGTAGCTTATAGACCCTATATGCCCAGCCCTGCACTCTGGCCCCTCTCTTAGGCCACGTTTTTGTATTACTGTTTGAACCGAATTAGCAACTCAGCATCGCCAAGAGTGAAATCCAGCTTCTTCCCCCTTCCTTCCCCTCACTGTTCTTCACTGTGCATCTTTGCTACTCATCATGGTGCCAGCTCTGGCACTGCTCTGATTACAGAGTAAGCTGATTCAGCTCTCCAAAGTGGCAGAGAACTAACAAGTGACTAGGGAGAAGGAGGAACATATAGCTAGAAATGGATTCAGAAGAAAAAGGAGTAGAGAGGACAATAGGAGAGAAAGACCTCCTCCCTTCTGTGGCAGCCAGCTTTTAACCCAGCTATCAGGTGAAATGCTGCCCCTGAGCAGCAGCAGCAATATTGACCTGTAGTGGGGCTCTCCAATACGAGCAAGCTTGGTAGGTTGACACCGTTCTTTCTGGGGACTAATGAAGTTGGTATCACAGCTGGAATTACATGCAGAAATATATCATGCTTAAAGAACGATGTTACGGTTCTGACTGATTGGATATTGCTGTGACACAAGAGGGATGTGCTTGGGAAAGCACCCAGCTTGCAGATTCTGCTTTTCGGAAAACTTTTCATCCAGGAGGAAGGTTCATGGTGAGAAGAGGAAATTAAAAACTTTCAGGAAAGACAGAAGGCAAACTGGTCTTTCAACTTGCTGGGCCAGCCTAGCAAAAGACTTGAACATCAGCATTTCAACATTTGAAAGTATTTTCTTTTTTAGAAGGCAAACGACTTTCCCTGAAAGATCATCCATCCCACTAAACAGGAAATGTAGAAAGTCACCTGAAATCCCACCCATGAATATTCATCCCTCTTTGAAGTATCACCCACTAAAGCAACCTGTTCAGAGCCWGCAAGAGAGGAGGAAGAATGTCAGCATTAAAGTATTTGCTACAAAATATAAGACAGAAAGAGGTGACATTCCCAAAATACTGCTGAAACAAAGCCAGAGGTGACTGCATTGGCCTGCTATGCTACGCTGGCACTCTAGGCTGGTATTTGACGCACCCTCATTTTCTTCCCTCCTCTGCTCCTGTGTATTTATCAGCAACCAGGAGGAAGTGTAAGCTGATGTCAGCATGCCTGGGCTGGGGTGGGAGCTGGCACAGGCTTCCAGGTAGAGTATCCGAGAATCATAAGGTGACCTGATAAACCAGAGAGTTTAAAGAAGGCAGGAATTCAAATGAAAGTACAACAGTGTGATGGAGGGAGAGAATTTAAGTTTTGGCTAGTTTATCCTAAAATGTCCCTGGTGGTTCTCTGGCAGCCTGTCCAGGTACAAGCACTACATCATCTGAACAGGCTCTGTGCTGGCTCCGAGCTGCAGGGCCAGGGACTACGCAGTAGCTTTAAGCAAATTAACCCTTGCACGGGAATTGTTCCTGCGTATGTCAAGGAAGAGCTTTTCTTTGAGAGGAGATGAGAAGTTTCCAGTGTTGTGCAAACCACCCATCTATACTCATCATGGTTTGTAAAGTATGCACTGGGGCAGATCTCAGGCTCCTCTAGGAAGCAGCAGTAACAGCTATTGTTAACGTGAGGCTGCAGCTGACCCACCTTACAATAACATCGTATTTGTCGGCTGAGGACTCCTCTGGGCTCTCTCCCCTCCCCACTGTTTCCTCCCAGGAAGACCTCAACAAGAGCTTGCTGCTAGTTCATGGCTGCACAGCATGAACGCTCTGTCGTTCCTGTGTGAGCTGGTTCCCYTCACAGGCTGTAGAGAATTAAAGAGAGAAAAAAAAAAAAAGTGAACCATTTTCTATTAGTTGAGGAACTGAAGCGGCCCATCAAGGTGTCAGAGGAACAACAGAGCCAGCATAAGCAAAGGTCCACACCACTGCCCAGAGGGGAATGAGGAGCCTCACTGCCATATTTCAGTGGCAGTAAGTGACTGACTAAGTGCATCTCGGGAAACCTCATCCTCAGTGATATAACCAATCATTTAGTCTCTCCCTGGCACAGTTCTGTGAAAATGATCTAGACTAGCCAAAATAATTTCATAGGATAATTTTTTTTTTGCAGATCGTTCTAACAGACAGAGCTGAGGCAGGATACAAAAAGTGCCATGATGTCAGCAGATCTAGGGAGATAGCAGTCTTCAGGGAAGTTGAGGAAGGACAAAGAAATAACTTGCTAAACTTTGCGTGTAGCCTGGACGACCTGGCAATATGTTTACGCTGGTCTAAAAGCTGGCTGCTGCCAAGAAGAGCCCTGCAACACCTCCCCCCTCCCACCTGCGTGCACTCCTGCCGCCTCCTTTGCAATAGCACCGATGCTTGTCCTGACTCTGTGGTGAGCAGTTCAGGGAGATAAAACACAGAAAAAACAATACAATAGGAAAAAAAAAAGAAGAAAAAGAAGAAGGAAAGTTTTATGCTCACTGATTAAGATAAATCAGCTAAAGACAGGGTCAGACAAACACTAGTTCCAGTGAATAGAGATTGGACCAGGACGTACCTTTAGATGGCATAGTGGCAGATCCACACCGTGAAAGAGCTGTGGGCTGCCAAGACAGTGCACAAGTGCTCCAGTTTGAAGAGACTGCCTGTCTCTCCAGGCATGGTGTGTCTATTCGGTACAGAGTCAGTGGAGTTCAGTAAGGTGATGTCAAGGCGTGCTCCTAAATGCCGTGCTGAAATGGGGCACAAGGGCATAGTTTAGAAAGCCTGAACAGGTAGAACAGCCACAAAACAAGTGCGGTTCATTGATGYCTGGTTTGTGTAAGGATTACCCATTTCAAAGTGAACAGGAATTTTGTCCTTAACTGAGCTGGTGTAACTCAGTATTAAGTTCTGTAGGATAGTTCAAGGACACCTATAGAAAATTCCGGGGTTTGCATTAAGGGATTTTTAGTTTCCTGTCTGCTTTATTTGATCTTTAGAGCTAAATAACCAAACTTCCCCACCCCTCTGTGCAACTGCCCACCAAATAGGTTGCTGGTGCACATAACAATATGAATAGATTGCAGATACATTGCCTGAACAATTAAGCTTTAAAAATCTAGACGAAAATCTATTGTCACACAAAATAGACCATAGAGATAAGCAGCAGGTAATCAAGACTGGTCTTTTACTGTCTGCACTTAACCATAAATGCTGGCTAGGATTCAGGAAGGATTAAATGTTTCTACAGGAACCAGAGCATTTGCAAACATAGTACTGAGCAGCTGCTAATGCTTTGTGCAAGCAGCTCATGGGCCACAGCCCATTTCTTGTGCTCACTTACTTTGCTTTCTGAAAYCCCATTATAAAGGGACAGGGGACTTTTCTGTGATCTGATAATAGTAATAGATCTTTAAGAGTAGTCCTAATACCATGATTTTGCAATATGCTGTTATCTCATGAAATCCTGGAGATGACATTGCCTTATCATCACACTTCTCGGCTATCTATATATGGTAAGGCAGCCTAATTATTATATAATTCCTGAGTAAACAGTCCAAGAAGGCTGTCATCATAATTTRTTTAAAAACAATTCAGAAAAGCAAAGCTAACTACTCGTAGGATGAACAGTATTGCATATTTTTGCCAGGAGAGGTATTTCTAGAATCCTGTTAATATTACCTTACAGAATGTGTGCTAGTTTTTTTTTAATTATTATTTGTTTGTTTTGTTTGTTCGCTTTCTGTTTATAGCTTATTTCATGGAACCTGGACTCATTTTACAAGTAACAGAGAGGATTAGTACTCACATTCTTGCTAACACAAGGTTATTTGTCCTTTTAGTGTGCAAGGTGTACAGAAATAAATCTATTTTACTTCTTGTAAATTGTATTTGTTATAATTTTTTGCTAGACGATCATATATTGAGTTTTTGAGTTTGTGAATACTCTGATTTTTATATACCACGTGCTGAGGATCGTAGACACTGAAATAGGTTTTCTGACCTCAAAAAAATGATATTTCTTAGGTACTTCTGTGGCTCCAATACAATAGCTTTTGGTGGCTTATAATCATAGGCTAAAGGATTAAAATTGTCCCATGACACAGAGGAAAAACATAGAAAGGCAGAGAAGGCAAGTTAATATTACATCTAGTCCAGTTCAGTAAGGGGGGCTGCTGCTGTGCTGCTGCATGGTGCAGCCCCATTGCACTGCCCACCCCTTGGCCCGCGCTCCCCTTCTCCGTTTTGCTTCATAGCAATTGCACAGCCCCAGCTAGGTCAGTTTAGCAAGGTGAGGAAATGGGGAATTACAGCTTTTTGGTGAACAGGCTTCCAACCGGATCAGCTCACTGAAACAGCTGCCTCAGTGGCCCCAGCACAACCAGATGTGGTGCAAGGCAGACGTAGACTGTGGCAAGGGATACACCTGCGTCTCATCAGGAGCAAAAATGTCAAACCCAGCTCTAATACAGCCCGTCCAAAATAGACCTGGCCAGAGGCATAGCTCACATTTCTTACTTCAGCTCTGTCAAAGCTACATAAATGTTTAAGTTGTTCCACGGCCTTCACCGAATTATTTATTCAAGGAGGACAAGAGGGCTGAGGGTCTACCTTTCTGAAGCTGTTTTAAAGTATTTTAAAAAATTAACCAAGCTTTATCTACTGAAAATGTTTTGTGTTCATATAGTCAACAAGTGCAAATTKCATAGCAGCATTTTTTGTGCCACAACTTTTTAAGCTTCATAATACCTATTAGTTCCTTAAAGCAATTATAACATTTAAAATGATACTTGTGTATTTGCTATCAGGTCAGGCTATTGGTTGACAATAGTCTGAGAAATAGGTACTGATGCTGGAACTTAATTTTTGAATCACTCTGATTTCATTTCAAACATATAATTAAACCTGTCCAAAGGAAGAACACTTCCAAAATCACAAGCTGTGATTCTTTTTATTCTCTTTTCTTTTTCAAAGAATTTTTGCATTTAAATGGAAGTTCAAAATGCCTAATGATTTTCAGCTATGTTCCAGCYATAGATGGCAAGGAGAAAGATGTAGATGAAAAAAATCTTTCTTTTTTTTTAACTTTGAGCCAAAAGAGTTGTATAATGTCAGGAAGATGAGTGTTACCTGGGTGGTGGGGGAAGATCGTGGTCACTTGTAGTGAGTCTCAAAGTTGGAGGGAAAGAGATTGCACCTTCCAAAATCCTAGATCTCTCATTCTCTATCCTSCTCTGCTGTTTCAAAGCTTAAGCACATATTGATAAATAATATAAGATTAGGCCCTTTAAGAGATCTGTAAGTGAAGTAGTTTTTATGGTGCAGCATTGAGTTAAAATGTTAAAATTAAAATGTTTCAGCTCTAAGGACCAAAGTGACTTTCGTTACTTAAAGTAACTCACTGCTACTTAATGCACCCTCCATCCCCATCCATTTGCAGCTGGGGCCAGATAAACCCTGCAAGGCAACTCGGTTCTGCACGTGCTGCCTGTCTGTGCCCATAGTCTAAATTAGCTGTGAAAGGGCTGGAGGTCTGGATGAAGAGCTACGTCTTGTGGCAGCGGTTTGGCGCAGTGGGTGCATTAAAACCGTTCTGGTCCCGCAGCCCAATTCTCTGTTCTGTCCGTCCTCCCTGGTGCCGGGGACTAACGCGCTCATCTCGGAAGGTTTCGGGAAGCAGAGCCTTCCTCAGGCCTCATTTGTTTCTGGATGCATGTATATGTACTCAAAGCCGATATCTGACCCTCTGTTATTTCTCCCACTACCTGCTGTGTTTTTATAAATCCTACTGGGAACTTTTAAGATTACTGCAAGCATCTCCAGAGGAATCTAATAAATATTTGTATGGATAATATAAGGGAAAAGGTGGAACATTTTGGGATGTCATTCCACGTTCCAAAAGTTTTACTTCAGTTCTGCCTCAAAAATGGGCCGTTTCTTTGAATAATGGATTTTTTTTCCTTTTRCTGGGTAATACACTTCCTCCATAGGGCTGTGAAGGTCCTTAGGTATTAGCTGCTGTAATGAAGCAAAGCCTTGGTCTGCGTGTGATGTCTCTAGGGTATAAACATTCACTCTCTTAATTTTTTTCCCTTGGACAARTAAAACTGCACAAACCAGCATGCCACAGCCTGGATAAATCTTTCCCATTCCGAAGTGCTTTAGGCAGCTTCTGAGGGAGCAAAACAAACCGTGTACGCGGAGAGCCGCCCGCTCGGGGCGGCCGCTCCTGCCGGCCCCGACCTCGCAGCACGGGGCTCTGCTCCCGCCCTTCCTCGTCCCCGCCTCGTACCGCAGCTCCTTCGGCCTTCGGTTTGCTCGCAGGGTTTTGGAATTCATCGTGCAAGCACATTTTTTTGGCGGCGAAAGCGAAGCCGGCCCGTAACATTTTCTGCTTCCTTTACGCCCACAAACTCCRAGTCTTCGAAAGCCGCGGCGTCCTCAGCTGCTGCTGGCACGCGTGGTCACCCTCCSTGGCCCGTGCCACCCCCCTTCGCCCTTGCTCCACCACCACCTTGGCACCCCTTTCCCTCACCCAGGCCCTCGCTGAGAGCACCCCAGCACCTCAGGCTCTGCAACGACAGTGGGTAGAAGGCAAAAGGGCTGCCCAAAGTCATATCTTTGTTCTGGGGTAAGACGTTCAACATTTATCAGGAGCTTTGAGTGTATTTCCTCCATACAAGCAGCTCTATTGCCCTATAGGATCGGTCAGCGATTACACCGATACCTGTACAAATTCTGGCAGAAAGAGGGTCATTTTTTCCCTCTTCCCTTTAACATTTCTTCTAATGACTTTGGGGGGGGGTTGCACCCATGAACTCAGTTTTGGGGGTGTGACAGTGGATGAACTAAGCTTTCTAGACTGTTATAAAGCTGAACTCTAAAATTAGAATATTTTTGTGTAGGGATTTGTCTACATGGCAAAGCTTATCCGTATAATTATGGCACTAATTTATACCTCCTCAACTCAAGCATGGATTTGCAATGGTGTGAAAGGGAGTAGGTCAGAGCCTACAGCCCCTTGCAGTGCAGCGCACACTTCATGTCAGGTATGGGGGATATACAGTCCCTCCAGCCGCTTCCTACACCAGYTTGGCGTCTGCCCCCAACGCTGTAATGGATCACGTGGAAACCTGCACTCCTGCAGAGATATCCACGCGGTGTGCTACGTCACTAGAGCTAGGTCAGTAGTTGAGTGGTCCCGGCTAACTTTCCTGTATAGTAAAGTGCCATGCTCTGGGTTGAGTCTCAGTCCTGCAGGCTTGTGCTCATATGTGACCCCATCACATCCAAAGCCCGTTGAATTCCCATCGATTTCAGYGGACTTTCATGCTCTCTCAGCTGTAGCTGATCTCGGAAATAAGAGCTCCAGGATCAGGTTCTTTGCTTYTGCCTCAAATTAAATTGCCCTAAAATAAACCTTGCTGCTAGGTGATACCTTCACTGTTGCATTCGCTTTGGAAAGGGAGAGGGCTGGGTAGCTCTCGGGTATGCGCCCTCGTGCTTAGATTCTTCCCCTTTTGTGATAAGAATGTCTCACGTCACGACGGGGGTGTTGCAGTGTCACGCTGCTGACTCTTGTATCAGTGTATGTGCTAGGGCTGAATCAAAAGCTCTTTTATATCTGTGTGCTGCAAACTGCCTGTCTCATGACAAGGTGGTCAAATGGGCAATATTATCTGAGCCCTGTGTGCTCCGACCCCCAAATATCTCTTTCCAGCAACACTTTGCGCTGTGCTCACACATGTTGTTTTCTAGGAGACTGGTCCAGTCCTGCTTGGCTCTGAGAGCAGTATTTATGTTCCCTGTTTGTACTAGATTTATCCCACTGTATTCTAGAAGCAGAAAAATCACATGAAGCTGCTGATTAAGAATTACTGACATTGGTGTCATTCATGGATGAAGGCTCCAGTCCAAAAATGGTTAGAAACATCATAACAGTTGTTACTTTCAATTGAAAATTGTTTTAAATTTTCTTAAGGGATTGGAGTAACTATGTCACTCTTCAAAATGTATCTGCAGCCCGAATTCAAAGAAACAAAGTATTATCAGTAACAGTCCCCTACATGATCTGCAGAGACTTAACCCACCTTTTTTTTTTTTGCCTGTTTTTATGAAATGGGACTATCATAACCTTTACTTGACTATCAGAAATCCCCAGACAGAAGCCTCACCTTCCTTCAATGGAGAATGAAATTACACTCTTCTTTTCTGATGGCAAACCTAAAGGAATCAGACAAACCTGAGGCTAGGATGTTTGATATTCAATTGAGACAACCAATAGATCACGAGAGAGAGTAGTGTATGTGTAGCCATGATCAGAATCTGGCAAAGGTTTTCTCAGAGCCAACATTAAATAAATGAAAAGATGCAAGTACCACCTTTCAGATGCAGGCACAACTTTATTTTAATGCTCTTGACTGTCGTGTAATTACAAAGCACCATACTGTCATCTCACAGAATAAGAATGCTTTCTTGCCGAGAACATAACTAGAGGTGACATTTTGGACTCTGACATGTAGACCGGTGCTAGAACCTAGACCCATGACAGAGACACCCGGATCTAACAGGAAAGATGAGAGCCAAAAAGCCATAGCTGTACTGTGTGGTGTGGAAACATGTCATACTCCAATCTAATTTTCCTATAGAAGATACGGGAATCTAGACAAGGTGTAAGGGAGCCGTGGACAGAGATTTTGTTTCCTTCCAACATACAGGATGGGCTATGCCTCCTTAAAACTTGTTGTGTGTCCATAATGCATCGCATTCCCCRTGCAAGATGTACATCAATGTCTGAGCATGTCTGGGAGTCCGTCAGGCTCATTAAAGCAACCACTGGGCTAAGCTGCCTGTCACCTAGACATCACCTGTTTTTCACACACATTTTTTTGTCATCTAAATGTACCCAGCCTTACTCAGATTCCAATACATGAAAACAAGGAGCAATATAATTTGACAGCCATTGATACTATTCTCCTCCTTGTTCCACATCTACATRCCCAGAAGGACATAGGTAGAACTCACAGCTTTACAAACAAAGCTGTCTAGCTAGATAAAAACTTGGTGCCTGTTAATGAGTTGAGTGAATATTTTCRGATAGAATATTCTCTGTAAAGAAAATTGATTCAAACCTATTGGAAACATTTCATGTGGCTATGTCAGAAATATATTTTTTTCCAAGTTTCTTTAAATTGTTATTGTTAGCATATCAAGATGCATTCTTTATATCTATTCCAAATCTTGGTGTTYCTACTTTTTTGGAAGAAAATAACAGCGATGGAATAGCTGACCACCAGATAAGTGATCCAGAAGTTTTATATTTCATGAAAGTGTCACTGTAGTCTAATTAAAGGGGACAAAAAAGYCAAACATATAAATATCAAGTGATTTTTGTGGGAAGGTTGGGACTCCTGGACACTRTCACCATAAAGCTTTTCCTGTCTGCTCTGATGGAGACCACCACACCTATAGCACTGAGCTGGTRAGAGAAGAAAAGGAAGTGTCCCAGMTGAGGGAAAGAAGTCTAGGTCTGTCAGGCAGACTTGAATAAAACCATAGAGGTTTTAATTAGAGGAATTTAACGATTTTTCTAGCTAGGTGAGAATTCAGTGAAGCTGTTTACAGCTGTGTATGGGTTTCTGTGGCATTACTGTGCAGTAGCAGTGATCTTCATCTGCTCTGTGGAGTGGAAGCAGTTTTTGAATATGAGTTGTGGTGTAATAAGTCAATGTAGCAGGAGTAGGCTCAATACTCTTCTCCAACTTGAAAAAAGCAGCCCTACCTTCAAGGAAATTAGTGTGTCCTTTGCACTGTTTGGTCATCATGCAGAAAATCTGTTCACATGGAGGACTAYAGCCTTATAGCTATATTCATTCAGGCAATGCATTTGAAGCCTAAAGAAGATCATGTAAGTCTCCATAGAGTAAAGCTAGTAGCCAAAACTGCACACCCTGAACCATTAAAATGTTATTTAAATTTAAAAAAAAAGAAAGAAAAATCACAATTTCTAATCTGCTTATTCAGATTTTTATTTCTAGATGTGACAGGTTTATCACTCTGAACATCTTTATCAGCTGGTAGCACTTATTAAAACAACCTAGATACTTTTCTGCAGAAAATTGAAAGACAATTTTTGTTCTATATCAAAAAATATGTTATGCTACAGTGATTTTGTTCTGTGTTTCTGAATCCTGGTCTGTCACTCCCAAAGACAACAGAGCCCTTAAAACATAAAGCAGGCAGCAAGGGCCACAGTCACTCAAGCGGACTGCAGCCCCTYGCCAGAGGGGAGGAAAAGGATTGCATCCTTACACCCTATAGCAAGTGATATCCTCAGGACACACCAGCGTTTACTCCTCCTGCTATATTTATTAAGACAGTCATATCACGTTTTCCTCYTCCTGCATCCCTGGTTTATCCCAGAAACTGCATGACCATCCTTCTCGTACCATGCACAGCTGCTGTGCCAGTCTCCAGTCATCTACTTCTTTTTCTGCGGCAAATGATTGCTCTTCACTGGGGACGAGGTTTCCCAGCCTTCTATCAGCCAACCTTGCCCTCAAATTGGCTATAAAATCTTACGTAGTTCAGAGTCAGACTAAAGAGGCAATTAATTGCCCAGGTCACCCACTCCCTCTTTTGTAGATCTAAGCACCACATTTTGTATTCTCCAGTCAGGTAATTGGTCTGTATTGGATATGCTCATTATTCATCCTTATTAAAGCATATGAAATGTCATGTTTCAGTTATTACCATGCTCTGGGAGAGAAATGGTTTTTTGCATTATTTGCTGTTTTGAGACTGTTTTTGCCGTTGTTCTTAAAGTACTATCACTGTATATAACAGCATGTGGTGCTAGAGGAGTTGTTCCTGGTACTAACTGAATTACCTTTAAGAGAAAGAAAATGGCTTGCAGGACCAAACCCTCAATTCACGTAAGTCAAATACAATACTGGTTCAACAGGAACACAAAACATGCCTTACCTTTGCTCTCAAAACTGTCATTATGTGAAGCCATGCAAACAGATATAAATAATATGTATGCCTTACTGTAATAAAAAGTTATCTAAAACACAATTTTAAGCCAGCTCCAAGTCAGAATGGAAGGCAAATTTCAATAGCCAGTCTGCTGAATAAAAAAAAAAAAATGCCGTGAATCTGTATGTGTTTATACTGCAGGCAAGTAGTACTAAGTTACAAAGGAAAATGTATTAAAAGAATTATATGACTGAGATATTACATCATTTAACCTCCCTCCATCTCTTTCCCTTCTTTGTCTCCCTGGCGAGAACCTGAAGAAGTAGTTTATACCTCATGTTAATGAGAAATAACAGAAATTTTCTGAAAAYTCAGCATTCTCTAAGATCTCCCTTAAGGACACTTAATCTTTAAATTGGTAAAGTTTCACAATGTTCCTTCTGTTCACAACTCCCAAAGCAACATTTGGTTTTGAATTGGAATAAATTTTGAATATGTTTTGTCAGAAGGGAAAATGGGAAAATTTTGAATCCAAGTAGACTGATCATAAATGGAGACATAACTGTACTGAAGAGCTTAGTCATTGGGCCTAATTGTCTTATGCTTAAAGTCTTTCCATATGCTTAAAATACTTTCCACTGTAAATGGTAATCCCAGGTATGTTGTTTTGTATGCAGACCATGCTGCACTGTTAACAACGATGGCAGCAAGAGGTAACTTCCTAATGCAGTGGTGTATGTGAAGACCAAACTTGGCATGATAAATGAAATGTTGTAGAAGAAAACAAAATGCCAGAAAGGGATAGGACATGACTATTAGAGAGATAAATGGATAGGCTGAAAATGGAAACTGTCCAAAATTGCAAGTGTTGTAACCAAGAGCTGCTGAGCTTTCAGCCTCTCCTGGAAGGTATAGCCATGCTTCAAAGTTCTCAGATCTGCTTTGTCAAGACACCGTGACATAGTGTGTATAATGATTCCTATGACTTGTAGAGAAGTCCTTATTAAGTGATTAGTTAAATTTGACCCAGAAGGCAAAGAGTTACTAAATAAATAAATAAATAAAATTAAATTCAGGATTTTGCTCCTTCCCTTAGAAACATACAAGTGTCAAAGCATCATGCACTAATTAAACAGAAAACCATTTTTTGCCTAGTATCAAAGAATTCATCAGAGAACTTGAGGCTAAAACAGTCTCATAAGGATGCTCACATTTGTACATTTGGGAAGTAGAAAGTGAGCTGAACAGTGAAAATGCACAAATTTATTCAAATGATTGACAGCTGTTTGGTAGATTATGACCTTTCTCTTGCAAGGAGTTTGTCCTTATGCACAGTCTTTACAAGTCTGTGTCCTAAAATTCWATTCAGAAACTGATAAATCCATGAAATGTCATCATATATACAGCTGATTCATATATTTAGACAAATGTTGTTTAGTGTTATGTGCTTGTTTCACTTTTTCTAACAGATCAGTGTAGCCTTTCCAGTAAAATTTGTCAAAACAATTGAGTCTGAGATTCAGATGAAGAGTTAAGGGGTACTGGGCACACAAAAAGGACAAGGAGAAGCTCTGTTATATACAGCGTTAGCAGCTCATTAGTCCTGGGTCCAACTAGGAGCAAATTTGGTCCCCGCTAACACCTATAGCTTCCTCCAAGCTGCTTGGTGGCTCCTGGCAGGGGTAGACGAAATGTATTAACACTCTGACAGTACCTACCCCTCGTGTCTGGGATCTCTCTCTCCCTGTTATATCTTTCCCCCGTATCTGAGAGGCAGTTTGAAAGTGTCTGAACTGAGGCTTTAATGGAGTCAGTGGGAACATCGTTAGTGCCTTTAAGTCAAGACTGGTTGATCACATCCTGGATTTTTCATATTCAATCAGAACGTCATATTTGGCTTTTCTATATTTTGTCATATTTCTTTGTGCTATGCAAACACTTTATGCTCCCAGAAAACATACTACATTTGATTAATTAAATTAAACAAATCCAAGAGCTGTTTAAGCACACTGTAGCAGGGTTTTTCTACTACATTGAGGACATCTCCTAATACACTCCTGGCAAGCAGAAAAGCATTGCTTTTCTGGGGTCATCTTTCCCACTGTTGTGTCCACAGGTAGTATTGACTCAGAGTTTGGCATGCAAGAACCAGCTGCCTCATACAAATCCAACTTCTCTTGCATTCAACCAAATCATCCAGTTGGACTAGGCTATTGCATTCTAGTTAAAAGTGACCTTGATTTRGCTGATCAGCATCAACTGCATATTGTTATACTTAGCAAGTAAGAAATTAATTCTTTGTCTTGGTTAGCTTTCTTCATTTTTTTTCCTGATGAAATTAAGGAGTAGATATTTTCATAAATTAATCATTCCAATGATAACTATTTTACTTGTATTCTATGGCTCCAGATTAAACTTCCCAGCATTGATTACATATTCCAAAGCTCTCTTTCGTCTGTCCTACATTTCCTATGATGAGAAAATAAAGAAGCCTTTATACGCATGTGGCAGTTAAAACTAAAATCTGTTCTAATGGTCAAAGTTCAGACATTTAACAGCTCACCTAACTTCCCACTTGAGGCAGGACAGATAGATACACTGAAGTTTCTGAGCTTAGCCCATCAGTTTCATTATCRTTCTCTTCTTTCTCAGTGAAGGAGACATCGCACTCTGCAAAAGATTCTGGATTMATTTTTGCCATGCCTAGCATTTCTGTGATGAGGAGTGTGCTTCCTTATTTTTGTCGTCTCCTACTTTGTTTTAGCTCCTAGTTACAGTAATTGCATGTTCTACTTGCATACAGARGAACTGAAGCTAAGAGCTCAAATGAATCCAGGATCAGTCCCTGCAGTAATACTGTTGCAGAGACTGGACTACAATCAAAATGCTGTTTCTAAGAGTAGATAACTCTGCCTCTGGTAAACTGTGCAAGTTAAAATGTTTCAGGCACCTACCAGATCAAATAAACAAAATTCAAACCTGAATAATACTGTGTTAATAATAATGCTGAAATGTCAGAATGCGCCAATTAGTAGAATAAAATTAATGCAAAACCGTTACAGTCYTGCACAAAAAAGCCTTGTTTAAAATGAAGCTTCTGTGTGATGCTATCAATTCGGGAATTACAGAGGTGACTGATGAGGACAATTTGGCTGATYATGACACTATGAAATGACTGTTTGAAAGCATTTTTTTTTAATAAATTACTGGGTTTCTGCAAAGTGCTGTAATAGAAATTCAAATTCACTCAGAGCTGAAGCAGTTCTCTTTTTCTCCTTGTCACTTGTTGCCCTTGCTCATGACAAGGATCAGCGTTTTGAGTACAATGATTCGGAACTGTTTGAAGTAAGCTATTGCCTTGTTCCGGTGTGTTAATCAGGACCTTGTAATTAAAAGTAACCTCCCAGCAACGAACCCACAGCTCCTTGGTATGCTGGGCGGTTTGTTGCTGTGTTTTTAGAACATTTTTATGTTACCGATGGAACAGTTTTACTTTAGCCATCCAGGAAGAAAATAGTTATGCTTGTTAAACACTTTGCTCTTACGCGCTTGTCACACAGACTGGAGGAAARGTTCATGTGGAGCCTGGTGCTTCCTGGCACACTGGCTGCTTAGGAGAGGAATGATGGATTTGGGGAACYGGTGGCACTCATCAGGAGGGCTCTGACTTCCCAGCTTGCAAAAAGTAGAGCGAGTAGAATACGTTACTTAAAACCAGAATAAAAGCACAAACTATGAGTAACATGCGGAGGAGCTGGAAAAACAGATCAAGAACAGCATGCTTTTGACTAATTCTTTATTTATGATTTACGTACTGCAATCACTGAGATGATTGTTAAAATTCAGGAAGCCCCTATTAGTGGTACAAGAAACAAGTGTGACCATTATTTAAATACTAAGATACAGTCCAAAAAACTAATTTGTGTATCTGGCTACCCTTTCTCTCAGCCCTTTCTCATTCTCTCCTGAAACTCATCCTTCCTCTTTGTTACTTCTCTTCTCTTTCAACACCACTATCTTCAGGGCTGGAGGCACCGAGCACTCAGCACCCACAGGCAGTAATAGGTTTTCAAACAGACACAGCATCTCCTTGACAGCAATATTGCRTCAAACCAAAAGGAATACATTTCACCCCATGTACAAATTAATTACAGCTATTCAGTGAATTATGAGGATATAGAAGCCAAAAAAAATAGTGAAAATAAAAAGGAAACAGGAAAAWTCATGAAGAATTGATCCAAAAGAACAATAAAAACCTGTGATTTAGGAAGACCCCAAGCTTTGCTTGTCCTGTTTCTTATTCTTCCAGCTTCCTCATCTGATCTAGTGTAACAGGTCCTACTTAACAACTTCCTCTTGACAATGAGATTTTCAAAATCTGGGTCAAAATCTTGCATTGAATCTTCCACTGCTTATTTCCAATGCATCTGGTTTATATTTTAAATATTAACATCTCCTCATCTGATATCTTTACTAATAGATACATTCCTTTTATGTTATCAACTCCTCCTCAACCTCTGCCTTAAAAAATTCCTTGCTCAGCAGTGGCGGTACTGACTAGGCAATGACCTCAGATAAAGGAGAAGGTTTTACATAGTCTTCCTTATGAAAAAAAGGATTTTATTATTGAAAAACATGCATAAATAGGTCTTGCATTTATGGATCTAGTCTGTGGCATGTTTTCTGCATGACAGTATAAGAGAGAGAAAGAGAGGGAGAGATAAAATTGCAGGAATGTTTCCACTTGTTGCAAAGAAATCAGACTTTCAGAGGAAAGAACAATGATGTTTTTGTTCAATGACAATTTTAGTAATCAAATAATATCACTTCAAAGTCTTACAGAGAATATTCCTGCATTGAGGACTTAGCTAGTACATCAGTTTACCTCAGCAGCAGCAGAGACATACCCTGCTCCTGGTCTGAGGAATTAATCTGAAGGCTTTAAAATACCGTTAAAAATAAAACAGAATCACTTAAACCACCTTTTCAGGTGACAGTTGCTAATCTGCTCTACTCTACATCTAGTGTCCAGGCCTAATTGCCTTGTACGACCTGGTGATGAACTGGTTTTATGGACAGTACTGTGCCTGGATTACTCTGCAATTGCTTACCTAAATATTTGGGGGAAGGATTTGTCTTCTAACACTTTCTGSTTTGCAATGCGTGCAATGTTAAGATTAAGGCATTTAATGTAATTCATATGACAACATGCAGATTTGCCTACTGTTTTCTTCTTTTTTAATTTCTTTCTTTGTTAATTTTCTGTGTTCCAAATATAGCAAAAAAAATAGGCATGAACTAATAGAAAGTGAATTATTATTCCATTCTTCTATATTTTCCAATAGAATTTAGTGCTATTGTAAAGTAGTGGGCCGCGAGCCCTAAAGGCCAACCCTTTTATTCACAGAACATATACTGCATGCGAAACATGATATGCCTAAACTTAAATCACCAGTATGAACATCTAATTATTAGCAGTGTGTTTAGTTTCCAGGCCTTTTGAAACTTTCTTTGCTTTGGTTGAAACCTCTGGCAACAGCTGTAAAAGTAGTAGTAGTTTCAGGAGAAGAAATGGTCCTTGGAACATTTTAACAGATTTCCAGTTAGCAGCAATGAGGAGTAGAAATTCTGCAGCCACCATAACCTTTACCACATGCTGGTCCTTCACTTAACTGGAATCTGTGAGAACAAATCAGAACATTTTCCTATTCCTGCTGAAGATTTCAAGTTGAAATGTCACAGTTCTTCTGTATCTTGCCTTTATCTGCTTCTGACTGCATTTTCTAAGTGCCCTAAGTAGTGATTCACAGCACAGGCACCATGGGAAACAAACACGAGGAATTAGAGGTTTGTGTGCAGTTTCAAGGCTATGATTTCATTGGGATCATGGRGATGTGGCGCGATAGTTCACACGAGTGGAAGGCTGCAATGGATGAGTACAAACTTTTTGGGAAGGACAGACTGGGTGGTAAGGATGAGAGGTTGCCTTTTACGAGCGAGAGCAGCTCCTACCGGCTGCCCCGTATATGGAGYTCTGCCTTGGTGATAAGCCAGCCGAAGGCTGCTGGGTCAGAATCAGCAGGCAGACCAACCTGAACAACGTTGTGGTAAGTATCTGCCACAGACCATATGATCAGAAAGAGGCCTTCTTCAGATGGTTGGAAGTAGCCTCACATTTGCAGGCTCTGGTCCTCATGAGGGATTTCAACTACCCCAGTATCTGTTGGAGGGACAACTCAGCAGGGTACAAGCAAACCAGGAGGATTCTGGAGTGCATTGATGATAAATTCCTGCCACAAGTGACTTGAGGAGCCAACAAGGTGATTGAGGAGCTCTGCTCCTATTCACAAACAAGGAAGAACTACCTGGGGATGTGAAGGTGTGGCAGCCTTGACCACAATGGCCRTGAGATGGTGATGATCAGAAGAAATTCAGGAGCTCTTCTAGAGGGGAGGGAGCAGGGCAAAAAGCAGGTTTACAATCCTGTATTTCAGTAGAGCAGACCATGGCCTTTCCGGGGATCTGCTTAGAAGAATCCCACGGGATACAGTTCAGGAGAAAAGAATGGTACAGGAGAGCTGGTTGACTCTCAAGGATTACCTCTTCCAAGCTCAGAATGGTCCATTCCCACAGACAGGAAATCAAGCAAAGGCATCAGGAAATCTGCATGGACAAACAAGAAGCTCCTGACTAAACTCAAACCTAAAAAAGAAGCATACAAGAAGTGGAAGCAGGGAAAGGTGACCTGTGAGGGATATAGGGACACTAAGTATGCAGAGATGGAATTAGAAAAGCCAAAGTCTCTCTGGAGTTGAATCTCATGAAGGAAATTAAGAGTAACAAGAAGAACTTCTACAGATACATCAGCAGCAAAAGGAAGACTATAGAAAACATGGGCCCACTGCTGGTGATCTAGTGACACATGACAGGGAAAAGACCAAGGTGCTCAATTCTTTCTTCACTTTGTTTTTGACTGGTAAGACTGGCCTTCAGGCATTCCAGATCCCTGACATCAGAGGAAAAGTCCTGGAGCAAGGAAGACTTATCCTCAGTGGAAGAAGATCAGTGGTCAGTTAAACCAGATATACATATGTCCCTGGGGCYTGATGGTGCTATTAGATGCACGTATTAGTGCTGAGGGTGCTGGCCAATGTCATTGAGAGGACRCTCACAAAGATCTTTGAAAGGTCATGGTGAATGAGGGAGGTTCCTGAAGACCTGAAGAAAGTAAATGTCCCTCCTATCTTCAATAAGGATAAGAAGGAGGATCTGGGAAACAACAGGCTACTCTGCCTTACCTCAATCCTAGGAGAGCGGATGGATCAAATCCTCCTTGAAACCATTTTCAAATATATTAGAACAAGAAGGTAATTAGGAGAGGTCAGCATGGATTTAAGAAGCGAAATCATACCTGACCAGCCTGATAGGTTTCTATGATGAATCATAGAATCATAGAATCAGTAAGGTTGGAAGGGATCTCTGAAGATCATCTGGTCCAACCTCCCCGCTCAGCAGGGTCACCTAGAGCATGGTAGACACGGTTGCATCCAGGTGGGCCTTGAGGATCTCCAGAGAAGGAGACTCCACAACCTCTCTGGGCAACCTGTGCCAGTGCTCCRTCACTCTCACAGGGAAGAAATTCCCCCTCACGGTCAGGYRGAACTTCCTGTGCTTCAGTTTCTGCCCATTGCCTCTTGTCCTGTCACATGGAGCAACTGAAAAGAGTTTGTCCCTGTCCCCTTGACACCCTCCCTTCAGGTACTTGTACACATTGATAAGATCCCCCCTCAGTCTTCCCCAGGCTGAACAGGTCCAGCTCTTGCAGCCGTTCCTCATAGGGCAGATGCTCCAGCCCTCTRATCATCTTTGTAGCCCTACGCTGGACTCTCTCCAGTAGCTCCATGTCTCTCTTGTCCTGGGGAGCCCASAACTGGACACAGGACTTGAGATGAGGCCTCCCCAGGGCTGCATAGAGGGGCAGGATCACCTCCCTCGASCTGCTGGCATCAGTCTTCCTAATGCACCCCAGGAGACCATTGGCCTTCTTGGCCACAAGGGCACATTGCTGGCTCATGGTCAACCTGTCGTCCACCAGCACTTCCAGTCTTTCTCTGCAGAGCTGCTCTCCAGCAGGTCAGCCCCCAGCCTGTACTGGTGCCTAGGGTTATTCCTTCCTAGGTGCAGGACTCTGCACTTGTCCTTGTTGAACCTCAGGAGGTTCCTCTCTGCCCAACTCTCCAGCCTGTCCAGGTCTCTCTGAATGGCASCAGAGACCTTGAAATGACTAGCTTGTTGGATGAGGAGAGAGCAATGGGTGTTGTTTATCTTTAGCAAGGCTTTTGACACTGTATCCCATAACATGCTCTTAGACAAACTGATGAAGTATGGACTAAGTAAGTAGACAGCAAGATGGACTGAAAATTGGCTGAACTGCTGGTCTCAAAGGGTTGTGATCAGCTGCATGAAATCCAGCTGGAGGCCCGGCACCAATGGTGCACCCCAGCAGTTGATACTGGGGCCAGTGCTGTTTAATATGTTCATTAATGACCTGATTGATATGACAGAGTGCATCCTTAGCAAGTTTTTTGATGATACAAAACTGGGAGGAGTGTGTGATAAAGCAGATGCTTGTGCTGCCATTCAGAGGGACCTCAACAGGCTGGAGAAATGGGCCAACAGGAACTGTGTGAAATGCATGAAAGGGCAATGTCAAGTCCTGCACCTGGGGAGGAATAACCCCATGCAGCAGTACAGACTAGGGATTGACTGGTTGGAAAGAAGCTTTGCAGAGAAGGACCTGGGGATCTTGATGGACAACATACTGAACTCAAGCCTACAAAGAAAGACAATAGCCTTCCCAGCTGCATTAGGAAGACTGCTGTCAGCAGTTTGAGGGCGGTGATTCTTCCCCTCTACTCAACACCAGTGAGGTCACATCTGGAGTGCTGTGTCCAGTCCAGGGCTGCCTGGACAAGATACAAGATACAAGAGAGACATGGAYGTACTGGAGTGTGTCCAGAGAAGGGCCACAAAGATGATTAAGGGACTGGAGCATCTGGCATATGAGGAAAGGCTGAGAGAGGTGGAATTGTTCAACCTGGAGAAGAGAAGGCTCAGGGCGGGATTATACCAACGTGTATAAATATCTGATAGAAGAAAGTAAAGAAAACAGAGCCAGATGCCTCTCAGTGGTATGCCAGCAACAGGACAAAAGGCAACGGACACAAGTTGAAATACAGGACATTTCAGGTAAAGATTTTTTAAAAACCCTTTTTACACTGTAAATAGTCAACCCTGGAAAAGATTGCCCAGGGAGATTGTGGGATCTCCATCCTTRGAGATATTCAAAAGCCATCTGGATAGGGTCCTGGGCAATGAGCTCTACATGACCCTGCATGAGCAGGGTGGTTGAACTGTGTGATCTCCAAAGCTGCCTTCCAACCTCGACTATTGTATGATTCTGTGARTAACAGGTGTTATCATATAATCCTGCTAGACTCTGCTCAACTGGATATCTGCTAGGTTTCTTTGCTTAGACTTTATAAAGCCAGATGTTTATATTTCTGTTGATCCTTATTTAAAATCTCTTTGTCACAATTTCAGACAGTAAAAAATAATATATGCAGTTTTAGGACAGAAGTCATTTTCCATTGATGTGTATCAGTCTATTTCTACATTGACTTGTGTAAGTAGCATAAGCCTATGATTGCCACTGATTTTGGAAAAAGATTCTTTCACATTTTATATCACAAACCTGGACAGAACAGAACAGAAAAATAGTACAGTGCAGTATTGTGCTTCTAAAAAAATCAGGTCCTTGGGCCTGAGAATTTCCAGTTTCCTGAAAATTTTGAAACAGGTTATTCTGACTGTGTGATTAATTGCTCTTCTGCAGATTCCTTCAGCTATCTTTGTTGCTCCTGCCTTAAACAATTCTTGACATGCATTAGAGAAAGAACGACATTAAACTGATGGCTAGTTTTCATTTAATAGATTTTTTTTAAAAAAATCTCTATCACTCATTCTTTCTTCTGGAGAATATTCTCCAGAATATTCTTTACTAAAAGCTGAACACTGTTTGTGTTTTCTGAGTACTTCACATTTTGGATGTCAGCATCTAAAATCATCAGATCAAAATCAGAAATGCTCAAAATCAAAGGAATTATTTGAAAAAAAATGAAATGTTATAATAGACATAACATAAGGCTTTCCATGCACATGTAAAGTTTAACTTATTCAAGTTTGTAAAGTCCTTGGAGATTCTGAGATTACAGGCACAGTTGAGGTACAAAATACAATAATCTATTGTTCTTGGAGCAGGAACTTCATCAAGATATTTCAGTTACTGAGTTGCTAAAACTAGACAGAACTCTGCWGCTAGTTGCTTCAGAAATTTAAGTGTTATATGGCTCTCTAAACTTTGGTGTGTCTTCTGTAACCATATTTGATATCCTAAGCATAAGCAAGGTTTCATGGGCAGGAATACCAGATGTTTATGGTTTGGAAGACCAAACCATGTCCTATCAGATCTTCTGTTATACATTWCTTTGTCTCCTACACACATAAGAGGGAGATATGCAGCTCCTACTGACCCTGAAGAGCATGAAGCAAGGGCAGTGGACAGTTGTGTGTGTGACGCCAAGCACAGCTTTTGAGATAAATGTAGACCGCTAGGCTTGTGTAGCTGCTCTTAAGGTACGCCAAGAAGGAAAAACAGGGCAGCACAGGCCGTATCTTTCTAGTAGGTGCAAAACTATCTACTTCTCCTCACTGCATTGTTCTAGCACTGTGATCGTTCAACACGGTACTTCCAGTGCCTTTTGCACACCAAGTTATTTTACTATTGTAGTCTGCAGCCTTCAAAGCCATAATTTAACCTTTGATTTCTGCCTCTGTCACCTGTTACAGTATTTGACCAGGTACAATTTTGGCATTTCATTCTGCTGCTGACAGCTGCAAGTACTAGAGCTAGAAGGTTAAGTTTTAAGGTTGCTTATTTTAATTTTTGTGGACGAGTGTTTAGCACATGCCATTTTTGCTCTTCCATTTTGTCCACCCGGTCAGATACAGCTTGCTCCAGGCAGACTCCAGCCAATAATAACCAACTCACAGGCTGCACAATATTTAACTGGGAATCTCTGCTTGCAACTCCAGGTTSTTAACTCCTTGACTGCTTCATTTTACATGCACCAGAACACTTCCCAAACTTTTGTTTTCCTATGGTAAAGAGATAAGAATATTGCATATGAGACTCTTGAGCACTAAGTGATTTTAATGAAATGCCCATGTAAATACGCTTCCTTGTTGTTACAGTTATTTTAGGTGTATGTTTAACTTGCTGATTTCACACACTGCTGTGCAGCCATTTGTTATATATTAACTTAAGACACAATCCTGCAAGGTGCTGAATGCTTCTGGATCATGCTGAGTCCCTTTCACTCCCACTGACACTGAAGGGAGTACAAGGCACTCAGCACCGTGCAGAATTCAGCCATGAATCCAGGCAACAACAGGCTCTTTCAAAAACCAAACAGGTTTTCTGGAGCAAGGTTCATACTGTAACTGTGCAATATTTCGTGCAATGGATTTTCATAAAGTTAAATTAAATCCTGTCCGGAACAACAGATCTCTTAGTTAATGGCTGCTGGAAGACATAAACATTTAGGTATGTACAGTGATAACTAATTATATTATACAATTATGATTTTATTAGTTGTTCCAGTTAAGTGCAAAACCGTTYGACTGAGACTAATATTTAATCTTTTGTGTGTTAGCTTCAGTGTGCCTTGCGCCTCTGCTGAAGAGCATGTGGTTTTTGCAGTTGCAGATAATCTGTGCAGTTCATCTCACAAAGCTRTTCGGGCATTATACATCGGTGCACAAAGAAATGCTTTGTACATGGCCAGTTAAAGTTGATTCCACTGGCATTTAAACTGAGGGGGGAAGATTCACTGGAGTTAGCCGTGCTTGCTGGTCTGCAGTCCTGAAGACATTTGCATGATCTTTTTTTGTTGTTTTTGGTAATCTGGCTGAGAGACCCCCAGCTGGCTGGCCTTGCCCAGCTCCTGGGGCAGTAAGGGTGGTCAAGGGTTTGGTGCTCGCCGGGTGCCGTGCGCTGCCCAGCAGGGTTTCTGAGAGGAAGGCATTATCGAAGGCGCTCAGCTGGCGGGCTGCTTGCAGGTTAGGAAACCAGAGTAAGTAAACACATTGTGGCAAGATGTACTTTAATGAGCTCAGGATGTTGTACACCTTGGGCAAACTACAGTATCACTCATTACTTTTTCTCTGAAACTTACTTCAGGAGAAGAGCTTGGCAGTGGTCCATGTTGTAAATTCAGACGTATTAGGTACGGAAAATGTGCTACAACATACTGTTTCTAGAATGCTATTCTTGTTTCACGTGTAGATGAAGTCCATAATCTTCCACTGTTTGCAGGGAAAAACACAGACCTGATCCCTTTAAGCAACAGGTTTTAATTCTGCTTACAAGCACGAAAATTTACTTCCAAAAAGGCAATCTCTCCCTTCTTTGTTAAAGGGCACTGCCATCACTCAGCATGCGCGGAGGCCATTTCTGCCTTCGCACCTGGAATCACTGCCTAAGTGCTAAATAGGAGCTACAAGCTAAATTTTGCTGTCATAGAAATGCATCTCCTTATCATAGGATCAGTAATGTTGGAAGGGACCTCTGGAGATCATCTAGTCCAACCTCCCTGCTCAGCAGGGTCACCTAGAGCATGKYAGACARGGTTGCATMCAGGCRGGCCTTGAAGATCTCCAGAGAAGGAGACTCCACAACCTCYCTGTCTCTCTGTCAGATTTAAGGCTGGCCAGAGACCTAGGAATAGTTCTGCTCTAGCGACTGCTGGAGGAATCTTACTTTAGTCCAACCATATCTCTGTGTTAATAATTATATCCTTTCAAAATAAGCCATCATACCCTTGGTCTTTGGCCTGCCAGGTAAATACCAATTGCACGAACACTTATGTATGGACTATCTCGTGAGATAGGGGAAATTTTAAGCATGGAACCACACTTGTAAAATCACAGCTTCAGTGATACACTTTAACTAAAATCAATACATGAAATTCGTATGCACATAGACTGCTGWTTGAGCAACTTGCTGACGGCCAGTTCTTGGAGTAATGTCAGTCAGCTTGGCTGCTGTATGATTCTGGGAAAGAGCAAAAATCAGGAGAAAGCACAAGAGGTTTTAGGAGTCTTTAGTACTTTCTGTGTACTTTTAAGTACAATTAGCTGAGCTAGCAACAGGGAGAAGTTAAGAGTMCTTTAGCCCTTAAAGGAAAGTGGGGCAGTAGGTAGAAGTGTATGTGAGCAGAGGGGACCGCTGACGACAACAAAGCATTTTCCAAACCTTTCAGTGTGAAATGAAGGCACCACATGATTTCATATAAGAATATCACAGCAGAAAGCAGTCACAAGCACTCAATATCTGCCCTGGGAAAACAGTTCCTGTATTAGGGTAAATTAGCCTGGGGGTGTATGCTAATTCTCTTTCATTAGTATGTGTTAACAAAGCCCTGTGCAAGTTTAATGCTTTCTGTAAACCCTGGATTTCTCTGTCCTCTCATTTAAGACCAAGTTAAATCTGGAATAATAAGCTCTCAAAAGCTTAGAGGTTCCAGTAAAATGAGATTTGGCTATTAATCACTTGTTGGTTTCCAGTAGTAACATTGTTGTAGCTTGGTGCTCTGAGTAAGAGGAACAAGGTTTGTAGAAGAAGAGAATATACTTCATTAGGATATCAAATGATATAATGACATTTGCTACCTCTTATTGCAAACCTTATATATGATCTCCTTCTCTGAAGAGCCTAAAGTCCCTCTCTCCCACTCTGCTTCGCCCTCAGATCCACGAAAAAAAATAATAGTCAAATTTGAGCTTTTACCAAGTGTTTATATGATGCATTTTATAAGTGTTGCAAAATCAAGATGTAAAATATTGCGCATGGAACGTGATGAGTTATTTAAAGGGTTTCTCAGGCAGCAGCATCTGTGATTTGGAGGACTGAACATTGGGTACCGAATGGGAACAGTTTATCAGTTGAACAACAACCGGCTTTCAGATAAATGAAGCATCTTCTCTTGAGCTGGTCTGGTAACTTATAAAGATGATACTGTCATTAGCTTGTTAAAACGGTGCAACTCTGACTGTGGTTAAAAAAATATATATCCATTCTGACATGTATTTATCTATGAATTTTCAGGACTTTCAGAGTTAAAGYTTTCATATAAATCTTGTCTGTGCTCGGAAAATTACCGGCTGCTGACAGGGGGTGTCACCAGCGCCTCGGCTGAACATGTGCTACGCACGGCTTGGCTGCAAGCGCGGAACAGGAAGGCCCTGTTCTCTGCTGCTTGAGGGACTAGGGAAAACAGGTTTTAAACAAACTGGTTTCAGCGTAATATTAAAGGCCAGTTTCTACACATTGTTCACCCTGTCGATGAAGCCAAATAACTATTCGAGCATAGATTGGTCTACCAATATTTTCTCTGCATTAAAAAAGAAAAAAGGGAATTTTAGGTGGCTTCTTTACTGAGTTAGTTTGTAAATAGTGCTTTTTGAGGTACACAGCAATCCCAATATCCTTGCACTGGTGTATTATGTCTGTGGTGAGGCTGGACTGGAAATTGAATTGGCATTTGAATGCAAAATGGATTAAAATCTCTTTATTTATTTTAATGRCTGGTTTTAATCTTTGATTTTTACACAATAGCACTTCATAAATCAACTCCATTTATCATGTTTTCGTTTTCTCACTTTTGCAGAGAAGGCACTTAAAAATACCCCCTGGTTGGGATTTTGGCATGTCATTTTGCATTTCTTTGTGTTTCTTTTGCTTAACATCTCCACCCACCACCACCAYCMCCAYGTCATACCCTCACCCTGTCACCCAGGGCACCCTACTGTATGGAAACACAATGCACATGGAATAAGCTGAGGGCCCTTCCACATCCCACCAGCCCTTCCCAGTGCACAGCACTGGTGGGCAGCTCTCAAGTCTCACCCTTGGGGTGTAAAGTCACACCTTGAGTCTGGAGCCACTTCAGGGTCCCGTGTTGYAGGCGCTGCCACCCGCCTCCATCTCCTCCTGCACTCTCCTCCCTGCTGCCTGGTATCTGCACTAGACTGGCTCAAGCCACAGCTTCTAGCTTCATCCCTAGAGCGGTGGGGGTTGCAGGAGAGGAGCTGAAGCACAGCAAGCGGGCTGCGGGCTGTGGCGGCATCTCCAGCCGCAACGGCATCTCCAGGTCAGCAGGCGATAACAGGAGACGGCCGAACAACTCTTCCGTCCCTGGCACCGAAATAGGAAGTTTGTSCAATTACGCCACGAAAAGCGAGAGGTGGGAAGAGACCCGACTTGGGTAAAGGCAGCCCCAGGACAGAACGGGTGCAGATTGCCTCCCTTTTAGACCAGAGTGGGAAACTCTGCTCATGAGCTAGAAACTCGCTGGGAACATAGCTCACACCTCTAGTGTGGTATTTAAATTATGCACCCCCGAACGCTGCGGAAAGGGCCACTAAGGTTTTCTGAATAGATTTTCTTATTCTGAGTTTTAACAAGGCCTTTGGAAAAGGGACAGTGTGAGTGACAGAAGCTGAAGCGCTCGTTTTGCAGCTTGGGGTTTTTAAGCCGAGACAGCTCATCAACGTAAATTAGCTTTTGTAGTAAGGAAATATAATCTTCCAGTTCAGAGCTACATCGTGCTCTTATGAGGCATAAATTATTAGTCAGGCCTGCAGACTCCAGTTTAGAAGATTAATAGGCATCAGCAAAATAAAAAAGGCAATTGGRTCTTGAAACAGGCAGTTCAGTCTGAACTCTTTTTGAAAACTGGACTTTAGCCTTTGTCTGCTGCCTGGGTAGATAATGTATTATTTTCCCCATATGCACACTTTTTACAGCTCTCATCACTGTAAGTATCAAGGTGCCAGAGGAGCACTGATGGATTCGTCCTCGCAGGCCCATAGGTTATAAGGTATGACTCCTATCTTCAGATTTTTTTAACATGCACGGCACTTAAGCCAAGAAAAGTATGCTGAACTGCAAAGGTCAGAGAGAAACAGGATCCAGAATTCCTCCTGCCCAGCCTCAGCCATGAAGACAGCTTTGCTGTCTGGCATGCGGGTTTCACTTTTTCAGGTAATCTAGCACTACTTTCGGGGTAGGTAAAATTCAGAGTTGTCTAACCTCTACTCACAGGAATATAGGTACATGTATACGTAACAAGCTCCATCTTAGTCTGCTTAAGTTGGATTTTCTCCCACGCTGTTCTTATTGGAAGACAGTTGCCTGATTCCAATGTTCTGATCTTTGAAAATCTTCTTTTGATTGCCCACCAAAATCTCTACGGGGCTTACACAGAGATGTACTCATAGCATGGATGAGTACTAACCAGAAAGCTCAGGGAATGTTTTCCTTCTTTTGCAGACAGCTTATCAGCTTTGTCACTTCAAAACAGTCCCCAAAAGAAGATGAAGCTCACAGAGACGTACACACATACTGAAACCACCCACCGCTCTCTGTACGTGACACTTCCCTAAAGGCTCTTCTGCAGCTGTATCACGTTTCACGCACCAGGTTGTGAGCMGCTCGGTGAGAGGCTCAGTTAGCCAAAATGTGCACAGGCTCTCGGGCTTTTTAGGGACTCCAGTAACACAAATGAGCGGTGCCAGTAGTACCAACACCTTCCCCTTGCATCCTGGTGCATCTCAACGACGAACTTGTGCAGCTGCGATACCTATAGGCCTATAGCAATATTTGTACTGCTTCCTAGAAACAGATTATAACATCAAAAATAATTTCTCAGGCTGTAAGAGGAGACTTGCTTTGCTACAGCTAATAAGGTGTCTAATGTAATATGTATGGCTGCTTTTAATGAGACCAGCGAGTTAATCCAAAATTTGCAAATTCGAGCATACCTGGTTCCCTGGCAGACAACTAAATACGTTTTCTGATGTGTAGCATTGTGAATTTTCTGCATCTTTAAAAATGGGTAACATTTTCTTGACAAAATAAACATGCAGTCATCCATGTTTTTAAAAATTGCTCTTGATTTTAGTGTTACTAATGAAGAAAGTAATTAGTTATTAGAGCACCAGCGAGACGGAGGGGTGAGTTTTAGATAAAAATTTCTCAGTACTCTGAAGATTTCAAGGAGGTTAAATTCAGAGCACTTCGTTCATTGAGAAGGCCTCAGCATTATTGCAGGAGATATTCCTAGCACATAAACGTTGTTGTAGCGCTTCGTTGTGATCCGCTTTACTCTAATGGCTTGTTTTTATAGCTCTTCCATTCTACAAGCTTTTCTGATAAAGTAGATTCCAACAAAATGTAGAAGTTATTGACAAACCAGAGATAGAAATAGCAAGAGGATTTTTTTTCCCCTGAAGTAGAAAGTGAAGCACGGTAGAAATGGAAATTCAATCTGTTGGCACAAGAAATGTGCCCGTGAGTGTTAATTGTTTAGAAGGTAACAAAGACAGTACGTTTGCGACTAAACAAAGAAAAGTGTTGAGGCTAACTGAAAAAAACCTGAGTGGTCCTCGAGGAAAGATGGCCTAGAAGCACAGAAGCCTCCACAAATTAACAACCCCCTCCAAACAGGCAAAAAAAAAAAAAAAAAAAAAAAAAAAAAAAAAAAAAGCCCAGGATGGGGTGGTGGGTAATTAAGTGGGTGGGGAGGAAAGCTGATAAAGAGCTCTTAATCATTCTTAATCATCGCTTCTACATATTATTACATCAAAAAAAAAGGCTGCAGGGCAGTCAGCCATGATGGTGAGGGGGGTGGTAGAAAAAGCAGAGAGGGGACAGAAAGCAAATGGCTACGGTGAGGGACAATTCCAGCTCTCTTTCCAAGTGTGTACGCTTTCCTCCCAGCAAGTGAAGTCCGTATTAGTGTACACCCATTTAACAGAAAGTCTCATGTAACTTTTTTCAAGGGGGGAAAATGGTATATATTGTATTGGAAAATTTAAATTTTTGGCTAATCTCATTTCCTTCCTAGTTCTGTCTACTTTGCATCTCCACGGGCATTTCCCTTCCTATTTCTTATACTTTGTGAGGCACAAAACAAAGTTGAGCTGGGCCTTCCTAAGCGCTAACTGGAAGTCCGCTTTGTGTTTAGACACAGATCTGCTTCTCGAAAACCGCTCTTCTGCGGGACCATCCATCCCCCCCGCCCCGTGCCATGAGTAAAGCCTCTCGAGGACGGGCAGAAATAACAGCGTCCCAGTCAGGCTCCGAGGAGCATCCTCGCAGCCRACACCAGCGCGAAGCCGCGCGCGCAGCCGTGGCGGGTAGGCGGGCGAGTCGCTTTGCGATTCAGACCAAATTGTGATAAACTTTTCTCACCCTCCTCAKTAATTGCCTTTATCTACATTGCACTGGCTGTGAGTTAAGGTCACGCAGTAAAGTCAATGCAACAGGAACTGACCCTTAGTGAMCCATTAGAAAGTAGTAGACCAAGTATCTACATAGCTGACAATGATGACTTTCATTGGACAAATTGAAAATTTACTCCAGCAATTTAAYCCAAGAAGCTGTTCTTTGAGTATTTTACTTAGTAACATGATTCATTCTTTTCTGGAATGGATTTTTTTTTTCAGTACCAAGATGACAGAGCTCTTGAATTTGGAAAATCCCTTTCASTTTATTATTCTTCATCTGGTTACAAATACATACAAATGGAAAAACCGTACATGAATTTGAAACAAGGSTTATATAAAAAACAGATTAAAATAATTAGCAGCATGCGTTGGTTTGAACTTGCATACACAAACATACTACTTTTCCTTCACTTCTACACTGTACAAATTGAGAGCTTGATCCCCCTTCCATTGAAGTCAGCGGGGGAGTTGCCTTTAACTTCAATAGATATATGAGTCAGCTTAATTCCCCCAGTGGGACCTGTCAATKCGTAAAGATTCCTGGGAGGTTAATTGCTTGCAGGATGAGAGTCTTTGCCTGGGATGTAAAAGGAACATGCAAATTGCAAAACTGCAGCATTAACTAAATACTGTAAAGCAGCCTGGAAAAGACACAATGATTTAAAGCAAAAGGATCTCTTATTCCCGTAATTCTACATCTTCACAATTAAATTCAGTCGCTCTTTAAAGTTTTTTTTTTGTTTGTTTTTGTTTTAACAAAGTCACTTCCCCTGCTATCTTGCCCAATAGCTGGAAAAGTATGACAAATGTTTTTGTCGTGTTTCCCTGAGATTTTTTCCTTTTCTTTTTTTTTTCTTTTTGCTTGCTCACTTGAAAGTACATTTTTAAACCACTATGTTAAAATAGACATTTTTAAAAGTATTTATTAAAGAACCACAAAATAAATAATAGAGTTGTGGGAGTGGAAGATAAAGTTTCTGAACTAAATAAATAGAATTATTCTCTTTCAGACTCAAAAAGTGAATGATTTTCTTACTACATAGTAACTCCTAAAATGTGCCAATTAATATTCTAAGAAAAGCTGAAAAGAGATCACAATTAAAAGTTTGATTTTTGTTCCTCCAGCAGCAAAACTCTTTATATTTTTTTTCTCCTATGTTGCATTTATCATAATCCTTTCCCACCTATATTACCCTTCAAATAATCCTCTCATTCCTTGTCACATGCACTTTAAACCTCTTTTAAATTACAGACCTAAAGCTTCTAAAACAAGCRTTTAATTTTTGTTGCTGTAAGAGTGATGACCATTGTCAAGCAGTTATTAATACTCTCATGCATATGCCAATCTAGAATTTATTCTTAGAGTTCTTCTGTTTATAAACTACTGCACTTGGTCAACCATAATTTAAAATCTTGGCAYGACTATTGAATCAATGGTATCTTTTTTACTCATCTAGAGTTAAACTATTAACCTGTATTTTTTTTCTTTTTTTTTACTTCCATCTTTTCAAACAGTGTGAAATAATGTTAATCCTCTCAAGAAAGAAAAAAGCAAGAGAAATGGCCAATATTGCCACTACATCTTGTTTCTTTTGAAATATTGTAAGAAACAGAAAAATGGTTCAAATTTGTAGCCAGAAGAGTAATCTGCCTTCTTTTCCATGGTAGCCCTGTAGATAAATTTAGCTTTGCATCATTTTATTAAACCTTTATGTATCTGCGCTTGAATACCATATACAGTTCTAGCTCCTAGCCTTTAAAAATCACATATTCAGGGTTAGAAAAGATTCACATTAACTATTAGTCTCCATTACAGGAAGTTATGCTTGTTCTCAGATGCAGCACCCAAAGCTTGCACTGAACAGCACGCACAGACAGAAGGACAGATTTTGACTCAATAAAGCTGCAAGAGTTAGAAGTAGGCTATATCGTGCTACCAGTAGAACAGTTACTACCAGCAGGTCTGGAAGATGCAAACTACAGCATCTACTTTTAGAAACTTGTCAAATAACTGACCAGATAGTGTTTGTTCAGTAATTGCAATTTTCCAAACATTCTCTTTATTAAATGTAATATTTACAGGATACTACCTACAATTATAGTCTCATCTCATTCTCTAAAGAGAATTTTTTAGCTTGTTCTCCTATGGAAATTAAGTTCTCATGAGCATGTTGCCAGTCTGTCAATACCCTCTCCTGTCATTTCTGCCCCAAGTAGTTTTTAACCTGCTGATGAGCTTCAAATATATTTAAAATAAGGGTGTAGGTYTCAAAGATGTTGGAATCTCATAAGTTTCAAAAACACTACTGGTTGGATAAAAGAAAGACCTGAATTAGTGGCTCAGTTCAGTACAAACTCAATAGCTTTTTCTACTTTGTCTTCTTATCTAGCYGGCAGACAGAGGACATAGGAGGATCCAGGGGTTCCCTTCTCAGATTCRGCCTATGGAAAAAAAGAGAATATTCAAAATGAATGTGATGGGTAGAGCCGAGATAATCACGGAGAGGAAGCTCGGTTGGAAATCGCATTTGAATAAGGCTGTTAGACATTTTTTAAGTGATCAGTGCAAAACCCCTAGAGATACCAGATGTTCAGTCAGGCAATCTGTGAGAGAAGTTTACAGTACCTACTGAAAGTGCTTTTAGAGTAGACTTCTGATCTACTTCTTGTCTCATATAAATGAAATAATAACTCMCTTACTGATGCAGCTTAAGTCATTCTCTTGGCCATTTCACTCCTTTCGCTGAGTCTCCCTTTGGAGACTTCCTAGCAAGGCTTGAAGCAGATACTTCTTGTCTGCACTTACGGGAGACCTTCCCCCAGGCAGCCCCACACTGACGCAGATCACAGACTGGGATCCCTACTGACGCTCTCCCAACTGCATCAGCGTTTCCAGCCTTAATCTCCATTTTCCCTTTGCTTCCCAGGTCCAACACTATAGAGCAACACTGTAGAGCTTACCCCCTTTCAAGTCACTTCTCAAAACTCACTTCTTCCGTAGTACCATACCATGAAGTAGAGCGCGGCAATAACCACGGCTGGCGGGAACCCGTGACCRAGGCTGCTGCATGCCTGAGAGTCCTGTGGTCACTACTAGGGTCACTTGCAACCTCTTTTGACCAACATCTCTTAATCCCATTTGTTTTCCTCATCCACTGATGACACCTTGCCTTTGAGAGTATGTCTACACTGCTCTCCAGAGGGGTAATTAGAGCACGTACAGTCACAGATCCCGCTGGAGAGAGTGTTGATGGCCCTGGATCTGTCCTTAGGGAAATTAATTTGCCGTGYGCTCTGAGTTGCCCCACTTTCATTGCACCTCTGACCTGCACTATATTAAAACTGGTTTAGTTATGTCTGCAGCACCAGCATAGGAATATTCTTACAAAGTAAACTCTTTGAAGCAAGGTCTACCAGTTGCTATGTCTCTTCTTAGGCATCATAACATGGGGGTGTGTAAGACAGACTCACAAACCCTATGTGTTTGAGCACTAAATAAAAATGCTAAGCAAAATACTCTTTTTACTGCTAACCAAAGTGACAAATTACAAAAATGTTGTCTGGGTTTGGGACAGAAAGACAGCCTGGGAAGCAAGCATGGATAGCTGAAAGATGTTTGTAAGCACGTYCTTCCAGCACTGAGGTCTTTTAAGCTGAACGGAGCAAACCACAATAGAGAAATATCCTATTTCATTTCTCCTCTRGTGAGAAATTTGCACAAACACAATAGCCTTCTGTACAATTTAAACACCAAATAAAACATGCTTTTATGCTTTAGATTGATTTGCTATAAAATATTCAATTWTCTGCTAAATAGATCTAGCTGGGGCAAAGAGCAATGAGGAAGAATCCGAGGCTTTTTTCCAATATTTTGGGTTTACTAGGACGYGCCATGCCAGCAAGGATGCTGCTGCTGTGTAACCCAGGGCCTCACGCATGGCAGCAGGAGCAGCTGAGCAGAGCAAGGCACCCGGGGAGGCAAACGGAGCGGGGCGCCGAGGGAAGGGGGAGACCGGGCGGGCGCCAAGCGCAACCACCGTGGCGTGGCCGC
>NW_028186879.1:2573166-2639260 GCF_003343005.1 Rhea americana
TTTCTTTTTTTTTCTTTCTCTTCTGCTCCTCTCTGCTGTCCTTCGTGTTTCCCCATCCTTTTCGCGTGCGCCGATGCGGTTTCTCAAAACGCTTCTTTCTCTCTGTCGAACTTTTTCTGCCGCCTCTGCCGTTCCCCCTCCGCCCTCCCGTCCCTCCCTCCTTTTCTTTTCCGCCTGGGAATCTGTAGCCGGTGCAGCGGCAGCGGTGCGGAGTTGCCCAGGAAATGAGGGAAAGGGGGAGGCTCGGGGCGCCAGCCCCCGCGAAGCCTGCGGAGGGGCCCGGCTGGGGCCAGCTCTCGCAGGGGGGCAGCTCGCCCCATTGCAACGGGGCAGGCTCAAGCTGTGACAACTTGAATGAGGGGGATTAAAAAAAAAAAAAAAAAAAAAAGATAAGGGAGAGATTTCAGGCGCCTCACTGAATCCTTTTATCCCCAGAAGGGAAAGAAGCTCCAAAACCCCCCTCATTTTGAAGTGAATTCAGAAGGCGGCACTAGCCTTACCCCAGACGGGTAAGAGTCTTCAAAGCTCCTGGGAGTTCAATGCCTTTCGCATTTGGCGTTTGCTTAGCATTTGAGCCGCCTCCCAGCCCGTGTCCTTGTGGTGACTGCAAGCTCCGCGGGGCTCGGGCATCCCCCGCGCGCTCTCGGCGTGGCGGCGGGTCCCGGCGCGGGAGGAGGGGGGGGCCGCCCCCCTGCCGGCCCGGGGCTCGGTCCGGCCCGTCGGGGCCGCCCCGCTCCCCCCGGCGCCGCCCGGACCAGGGGAGACAAAGAAGCGGCCGCGGCCGCCCTCGAGCGCGGCGCCGCGTTTTCTCTCTCTGTTTTTTTTTTTTTTTTTTTTTCCTTTTTTTTTTGGGGGGGGGGATCCCAACCCCGGTGGGAGCAGCGGGGGGCTGAAAGCGCCACTGAGCCCGCCACGACGGGGCGGGCGCGGGCCGACGGTCGGAGTGCCCGGGGCGAGCCGTGCGCTGCTGCGGCCGGGCCCGGCAGCGTGACGGCTGCTGCCGGCCGCGGGGCGGCCCGGGCCGGCCTGGCCCGAACGCAGCTTTGCACAAAACTCTCGGGGATTCGCTTCTRCAGCACGTCCCAGGCTCGGAGGCGCGGTGTCACTCTCCCAAATGCAGGTTTCGTGCCACGCAGTGGGCCATCTTCTAGCATTTCATGCTTTTGTACCTTGTTTTCTTTGGTTAGGGAAAAATACATTGTTGTGCCTTTGATCTAACTCCTAGGTTTATCTGCGAGAGGCCAAGGAAGAGAGTTGAGGTCATGCAGGTAGCCTTTCAGCAGCAGCAAGCTGTGGGGAAAAGAATAGGCATGTATCCTTTTACTGCTACTTGCCTGCCCTTTGAGGATCGGGTAGCACTTGGTGGACGTGCTCAGTTTGCTGGACATAAACCCGTTCTCATCCTGCGTCTTGGATCTCGGAGTTTGAGGAAGCCTTGGCTGCTGGTTCCTGCTGTTCTTTTTGTCTCTGAAATAATGTGTCTAGATTTTATTTAGTATTCTTATGTAGATGTGGCAATAACAGTACTGAATATAGTATCTTATTAGGCATTAGAAAAACAAGTGCATATTGAAGTTACACTGATTTCTAAAATCGCTGATGAATGCCATTAGACTTTGAGAGAGTTATTGATGTCCCCTCCTCAGCATCATAACATGCCTTTGTTCAGCTAAAAAGAATTCCTTGATTTCACGTATATATTTATTTCTGTCAGGGAGATTCAAGCTTCTCTGAATTGGGGCCTTTCAAGGAAATTTCTCTGATGGCTGCCTTTGTTTTCTTGATGCAGGCAGCGTGGTCTGAGGAGCTCAGTTCACCCAGTCAACGTGAAAGCAAGACAAAACAAGGTGCAGCAAATGAAGGGCAGGCGCCAAGGTCCACTGACGAAGACAGCAATGTAGATTTGAGCTATCACAGCCTCCATCTCCATGCATACAGCATTGAGAGTATGACAACATTTCAGAATGGCTGCGGAAACGGCACCACCGTTACTTGTATAGTTATGGATAATAAAGAGCCCCAAAATCTGACCACTTCAGTCAGCCGCAATGGGGGATACAACACCAGCAATAGTCATGAAGAGGAGATACAAGATGATAAACTTAGCCCTTCAAAAATCATGCGCTTTTTCTCAACCCCTAGGAAACGGGCTAATTCCAGCTCTGAGAGGCCTCGTTCTCTGATTTTGATGGGCAACTCTTCTACGTGGAATGCTTTGTCTTCCATCAGAAAAATGGGCTCTTTCAAGAAGTTAAGATCTTCAGTTCTCCAAGGAATTCAAACTAGGGAATGTTCAGATATCTTAAACGAGAATAGTGTAGGAAAGCATGGTTCAAATGGGGCAGTGGTGAGGGTTCAGACTAACAGGTATTCCTATTCAGGACCTCTACATGACTTCCAGAATGCAGTGGAGGTTTTAGCTTCTGATTGCTCCGATGCTGAGGAAGGTGATGATTCTTTTCTGAGGAACACTCATCGCTCACGCAGCATCAGGCGGGCTTATGGTGTTGGACGCATAAATTTGCTAGACACTGATAAAGCTCAGAGTAATCACAACTGTACTAGGCCAACATCTCCTGTCGTCTCAGAGCCAAAGATCTGTGAAATTTTAGTGAAAGATTCTGAAAACAACAAGATCATCTATCGAAGAAGCAAAAGTTCGGATAATTTAAACTTCCTGAAAAAAAGCTCATTCAAACGAAAGTCCACCTCAAACCTCACTGACCTCAAGGTTGCAAATGAAAAACAAATGCCACAAAGGACAGTAAGTGCTACCTCTGCTGACTTGGACAAAACCAGTGGAAACCCTGAGAGGAGGTCCAAACGTTGGAAGAGCCCTATCAGGGCAAAGGATTTTGACCGAGTTTTGAAACTTGTAAGTAATGTTACAGATGTGGCATGGAAGAAGGATGGCCCTAAAAGCACAGCTACTTCTCCCAGTGACCAATCCCAGAGAACAAGGCCAAACAGCAGACTGCACGATGACTATTCGCGCAGGGTTTCCAGTAGCACAGATCATGACAGAAAGAGGTGCACCTCCCCAGCATCTAGCCCAGACTCCACCATGCCTGGAACACCTTCACTGCAAAGCCCCACAGTTCCTCTGGATAAAGAGTCTGAAATGAATGTAGCTAGTGCTGAAGACAAAAGCATCAGGACATCATCAGGTATCCTAGATTCTGTTAGCTTATCACCTACTCCAAATGACATTGGCCCATTTCCTAACGAAGTGTTTTATACAAACTCGGATGAACCAAAAACTACTCGCCAGTTTACATATGAAGCTGAAAATCCTCATGTTCCTGTCAGGCCAACTGCTCCAAAACCTCAAAGTCCCAGTGCAGAGAAGGTCAAGTGCAATATGAATTTCCAGTGTCCAAACCATCACAGCACGTTATCCCTGAGCTCAGTGGAAAGCGAGGAGAGAATGGAGGTACCTGGGCCGAAGCTGGGGAGGAATCCTGTTTGCTTCCAGGACTCTGTKCAGACTGTGTACTATGACGATGGAAATGAAGACAGTGGCATAAGCAGTCACTCTCAGCTGAGCCTCAATTTAGCCTCTGGTACTGAAGAAAAGAAGGAAGAGGTAAGAAAGAAAGCAAACTCCTTYAGAAGTCGTATGTATATGTATCAGGTTTTGCCTTTATTAATGTAAAACAATGCAAGCCAACCTGAATACTGATGGATATTGCAGCTTGTTATTGCTAAAATATGCTGACAGCAATTATTTCTTTTAATATATTCTCTTTGGAAGCTAACGTCAAATTATTTTCCCTTATGCATTAATATCAAAGACGGTTTTGGCAGCAAAGCTATTCATGTACGTTTTCAAGGGCAGTTTATTACACCCTGCAGTTACACCATCTTGTCATGTGGTCTTGACAGATTTTACCAGTCTAAGCAGGGTCTAGTTATATTTCTTCTGAGCTGAAAGATTTCTAAAAATACCTGTAGATATTTAATGTGGTGTTGATTCAACAGAAAATACTTTTTCTGTAGAATCCTTGCAGAACATGGTAGTATTTGTAGAGCAGCATCGTGTGAAAGATACGGTATAAATCAAACATTCAGTTGTTACCCATGCTTTCCCTGTGCCTTGATGGCCGTGCTGGGTATAAGCCATTTGGATACTTGCCTGCGTATTTCAAACAGCAGTACTTTTTGCATGATGGGCTTAATATGTTGCCACTGACAAGCTGGAGAAAATGCCAGCCTTTCGCTGGTCCTCGTTTCTAATTTCATGCTGTGAGTAGATGGCAGATATATTGCAGCATCTCTGAGGTAAGTTCAGGGAATAAACCTGTGCTGCCTCTAAAACACCATGGGAATAAGCATGTGAGTTGGCACTGGAGCAGGTGCAGTGCTTTGGCAGTGCCAGTGAGGAGCTATCCTACGTGTCCTACTAGTTTAAATGACCATGGTCACCTCAGCCCTGCAATACGCAGTTATGTGGTTTTGCACATAGTTAGAGAAGAAGGGTTGACTATTCACTGGGAAAAATACACCAGGAGAAAAATCCTTCTGGATCTGTTTAAATATGAAAAACATTTACAAAATAAAATGGACAAATCTTTTAAGCCACCTCACATTGACTAAATGTAGCTCATATCTTGGGTTTAAATTAAAAACAGAGGTATTATTACTACTGTTGCTCAAACTGTGCTCAATGTGTGTGAAGCCATCTTACTTTTTAAAGCCTGGCATAGATTTTACGAACTAAATATAAACAGCTACAGAGCTAGTAAATGTTGTCATTCTGCTGGAGAAAAGCAAATTTATTTACTATGATGCCTACAGCTGCAGTAAGATTTGAAAAATAAACCAAATATGCATCAATGTTGGGGCTCTGGGATTATTCCTTATCTTGAGTCCCGGAGTTGCCATAATGGTCTCTGAAAACTTGYACTTCGAGAGTATATGCAAGGAGATGCTTTTGCATTGCCAGAAGRCAGGAGAGCCCTAGTGTGCATGAGTATGTCAATAGGATTTCTCACGAATAAAATGGGTAAGTAGTTCACTGGTAGAAATTAATGCTACTCATCTACCATCTAGTGGTGATCTGTGTTCATGACACAATCAAGTGAAATCCTGTTCTTCCGCTTGGCTCCCAATGAATCAGTATTGCCTTTAGAAGTTCTTAAGTGCATGCATACACTGGTTGGATAAAAATTTCCACGGTTTTAGTTTAACACTGCGTTTTGTTATTACCTAGTATAAGCTTTAAACGTCCTCTTTATATTATATTTTAGATGAATTGTCAGTACATTGCAGCGCTCTCTTCAGTTGTCTGTACTGTGCGTTGTGTGCTGGTGGCAGCTCTGTGTTTGTGTGYGGGAGCCAGGACAGTGAAGGGTGGAGCGCTTGAGGAGCTGGAGGGAGATGGCACCCGAGGGAGGGAGTCTTCCCATGCCGAGGGCAGCAGTAAGGGTCCACTGCCCGCCCTCCTGCACTGCCGCCGCGAGCACCCCAGCGAGTGTCTGTGGTCTGCACCTGCATCCAGCCCAGGTCCCAGRAAGCAACATCGCTTTGGGAGGTGGATGCAGGTGTGGACTGGAAGCTGGAGCAGTGCAGGGTCATGTTTACTGCTGTCTTACTGCACAAGGCGGGCAAGCTCCCTGCCCTCTCTGGTGTCCAGGGGTGTCCTCATCCCACGCGCAGCCCCAAAGCTGTGGCCCTCAGGGTGGGTGTGAACTAGAGACTWGTATGCTTTCTCCCTTTTCTCTGAAATTACTCATTGACTCCTCCTTTACAGCATGCTTCCCTCAGCGTGGAGGTAGCTTGGTACCTAAGATTCAGTCTCTCTATGCCAGGAATTTTTTTAAATTGAAGTTTATTCAGCCTGCAGGCRCTTCTATGAATTCCACATGTTCGTACAATGAGGTCACTGGGGTTTGACTATGACTCATTTTTAACTCTACCTTACACCTCCACGTTACAGAACTATTTASATCCAGAAAATTGTTTCTATGACACTCTTCCTGAGCAATCATTTGAAATCTAATGCTGAGCTACACAAATTGAAAATTTTAAGACTTTAAATACACCATGTTGATGGACAAATCTCCACAGTTTCCACATTTTAGGTATCATGTTATCATGTGTATTCCATGTAAAAACCAGCATACATTCCAGTACAGCCATTAAAAACTTTCTGTGGCTGGGAGACCTGGTTTAATGCAAAGGTTACAGAGTGCTAGTGGGGCTCAGAGCTGTTCTCCTTTAAGGACTGGCAGCAGTAGTTGGAAGCAAAACTAGTTAATTCCGTCACTTATTTAGTAGACTAGTTAACAAATGAAATCTTTGAGACTTTGTTACAATCTCTGTGTATTCCCAGATGTGAAAACTGTGTTTCCACCCCGTATTTCCCCAAGGATGTAAAGCTGATTCTGCAGTATTCACGCTAGGGCATATAGCCGTTTGCCTGAATTGCTCTTATAGGTTTTTACAGGTTGCAGGTTTTCTTTTCACTGTCATTCGGGCTTGCGATCCTGTCCCCGCTTCAGGTGTTCCTCCGTCCCGAGTGTTGGTCTTGCAGAGGTCCAGAGGTCGCTTCCTGGAGAAGAGCKAGTTAAAGGGCGCAGGGATCCATCCAAGGCTCAGCTCTTCCTGAGCTGGAGGCGCGAGTCACCAGAGCTGCGCCGTCACAGCCCGTGCCTCCTCAGTCGCTGCTTCGTGCCAGTGTCACTTACTAGTGATAGCACTAGGAGATGATTTTCAATAGCACTACGAGATGATTAGGTACAATTTCTGTGCTTAGGCTATTTTCCGTTGTCTTTTCTGAAGAAGAGCCCCATATTCCTGTGAATAATGAAAACTTAAACCCTTCGCTTTGGCCTGGCGTGTGTCAGCTGCTAAAGCTACCTAAACAACACACACTTCTGAATTYGTTACAAAAAAGATAACCAGATTTTTTGATATATTGCCTAGTCTTTCACAAGCCCATAGAGCACGTGATGTTTAAGTTGCCTTGTTGGCATCTGGCTTCATGGTACACCAGACTTTTTATAACTTATCTACAGCGCCTTATCTGCATAACTATAAATGAATGATAATTTTAAATTATAGTGGTAATTTAGAGAGGTAACTCTGCTGTAATTAGAGTCACATTTTGCTTGCAGACCTTATAAGTGCTGTGAGATCTGTCTGCTAACCTATTTATGTTCATGACATTTGAAAGTCAGTAGCCCCAGTTAACCCATGTTGTGCCATCGCTGAAGCTCAACTGTGTCCAGAGCCATCTGGCTGTCCCAGCACGCTGTCACACACTGCTGGGCTTCAGCTGCTGCTCTGCCACTGCCAAGCAGGTCTCTGGGCTTTGAACACTGAGTGCAAATGGGTTAATCTGGGGGAGAACTTACGGAGAAGAAGAGGAAGGAGAGCTGTATGGATGGGAAAATGGAGAGGATTCAGCTTGGTCCTCACTACTCATCTTCCCTACTTCTTGCTTCAAAATGTGTCCTCACAGTGAAGGAGCAAAGGRGCTGGGTATGACCATATTCAATGCACGTAACGATCCAGGAGCTGAGAATGGACATACTTGGTGCATACTGCAAACTCACAAGTACTGCAGGACTGGGCATGAGCAGATTTGCTGATGTTTAGTGGTTTTCACCTCTCAGAACTGCTATTTTTGGATCTYGCATTGACTTTTTGTCTTTCTTGAATAAAAATAGGTRACAGGAGAAAGATAGAGGAGAACACTTCTTTCTTTTTAGGGGTATGGAGCCCATTATATATRCAAAAAAAATCTTTGGAGTTGTTTGYATTTACCCAGTTTATTTCCTTAAYGCAATTTAGAGTGTGGCTTAATCAGCTTAATCTATAACTGAAAATGTGATGAACTGTGAAGAGTGGTCAGGAAAAGTAAATAGGGGTGAGCTCTTCTAAAACCAGGTTTGTTACTATCAGGAGGCTCGTAATTTGGAGTAGCATCCCTCAGTGCCCCTTGAGTTAGTCTGAGCGACTCTGGCGTGTGTGAAGAGAGCAGAGGAGCACTGTGATCGGCTCACACCGCTGTCCCTGAGGGCCAACAAATGTTTAGTTTGGAATGAGTGACGCTGGACTCACACTCAACCTTGAGCTATTCTGTACAAACCAGGGAGCGCTTACACACTGTTTCCACCCCTCACAGTTACTCAAAGAAATACTTCCAAGAGAGCTTGCCCAGAGCAAAACCAGAAACCACTGTGCATTGCTGCAAACCCAAACAACAAAACTGATCACTGAAATGATGCAGAACGGACCGCTCAGAGGACACGTATCTCTTCCTTCTTGTCACAGCAAAAGTCTCTTCCAACCAGTAGTGCCGTCTCCCATTCAGTACAGCCCATAATCATTTGTTGCTCTGTCCTGTACTAGAAAAACCCCAAGGCAGTGGTGACAGCCATCTGAATTCCAGATCAGCTTAAATTTTAGACCAGTAAATGTGCAGTGCTGCATGAAATTGGCCACTCCTGAGCACCAGGGGAGTAGGAGAGGTGGTACTGCTGTCCCTGCAGAGGCTCTGTGGATGCTAAAAGGGAGTCTTCAGAAAGACTCCATTGCAGTTAGCTCTGAGAAAGCTGCTCCCTTTCCGTATTACCTTCACGCTCCTCTGCCTTTCCGAAGAGCATTTGATATTTGATTCTGCTGTAGCTTCCCGCTGACGTGTCGGTAATACCCAAGTGCTGCTCGCCCTGCGATCACGAGCAGTGGTACCCCGGAGAGCAGAACGCTGCTTCTGGCAAGGTAATTYGGTTTACATGTAGAGCAGAGTGTTGAGCTGCCAGTACTGAAAATCCATCTCAACTTCAGGAGGCTGCAGTGTGCAAATTGAACTCCGGCAGCTTTATCGGTTTCCCTGAGCCACCTGCGCTTTTCCCGGCTGGCATCCAGAGGCTGCCGTGCTGCTCAGATTACAGAGCCCAAACTACTTCTGAGCGGGGTGTTGGTGGCTTGCTGGAAGAGTGGCYGAGCGCTGGGAGTAGATGGAGCACAGCAGGCTCAAGTCTTCCTAATCCAGGCTCAACCACAGCCACCTCACCCTTATGCCACAGTGTAGGAAGTGCTAGTTTGCAGATATAAAAGCCCAAGGCAACTCCACCCCAGGCATGTGGACAGCTGCTGGGACCTGCTGGTGACTGGGCTTGGGCTGGGAGAAGGAGAGTCTGCTCAAGGCAGATGGCAAGAGGGGGAATCAGGGGACCTCAGCACTGGAGACACGCTCAGACATCCAAAAGAGTGTGGCATTTTTTGTGTGTGCTTTTTTTTTTACATAAGAGTTCCATTTTCAGCCTGTAGTTATCATCTGGCTTTTGAGGTTGCCCAAAGGATGTTTTAAAGATAGCAGGCAGCCTGGAAAAGAAATTTGTTTATTTTACTAAATAAAAAGGAAATGAACTTTTTTTAGTAAAGTTACGTGATTTGGGATATTCTGAATCTTGATTTAAAATGATACAGGGATTTATTTAGGGATTATTAATGAGCATACATCTTCTAAAAATAGGCAGTACTACTTTAGTCAGRAGAGGCAATACTGCTTCACTGTATACTACATGCTTACCGTTGTAATTTAGATACCAAAGTAAAGAAGAAGCAGGGTGAGAGCATCGTCCAGCAATCACCAAGTATCAGCCATTTGGAAACTAATGTGAACAGTTTTCTGGCTTTAGCATGGTTGCATTTTCATTTGACTGATGAGACTGTTCCTGCAGAGCAAATTTATTGCCTGCAAACTCCCATATGCTAGTCAGAACTATTTCTTAGCTACACTTGTTTTTGGAAGCGGGTTAAATGACAGAAGCGAGGATGAAGAGGATCAAGAACAGGTTTGAGAGTCATGAGATCCGTGTGTCATTTCCAGTTCAGCTGTATGCTTCCTATGTGACTTAAATTACTTAACTGCTTTGTGTCTGCTYCTTATCTGTGAAATGTGAATATTATGAAGGTGAACTCGTTAATCTTTGTAAAGCACGTTGCTTGGATAGAAAGCATTATGCTCGTTGCTTATGATAAGCATGCTTTCAAGGATCAGGTTAAATGAAGCCAGYCTGCATTAAAATTGCCTTAGAAATCCAGGGCCAAATTTTGTTTGTGCTTGTATCCGTATAATGCTATTTTTAAATGACRTTTTATAGGTCTGTTGTTAGTTAAATCACTGCAATTGTTTTTATGTCAACAAATCCCAAGAGCAGAATTAGATGTATTTTCTTCTAAGCGAGGGCAACCTCTAAAAATGTGTGTTTACAACAGTAGCTTGTTTTGCTAGTGAGGACTGATYTTACCATATTGCAGTTTTTCCTACATCAAGGATAGGAGCTCGTACTAGTATTGTGTAGCAATATTCCTGTAGGCGTCCTCCTTTGAGGCAGTGTTTTGCAAATTTTTAAAATAAGGGCCTACTTTATTATTAGCACAGATTATCTTACTAATGATTTTAATGCCCAAAAAATTAATGCTAGATTTTGAATGTAGTTTTATTATTTTCATTTATTCTGTTTTGCTTGTTTATATAGGTATAAATTGATATGGTAGACATAAATACATATGATACAGATAATCAATAAGCTGGTTTAGTGTCTTCTCAAAGGATAATAAAAAGATGTTGATGGTAGAGGAGGCACGGGAATGAAAGGAAGGGATATATAGTGTAATTTGCATTCAACTAGAAAGTAATAGATGACAATTTTCTTCCTGTAAGTGAACTGTACTGATCTAATAATTCTGGTTAGCTTGTGRTAGAAGATGCAAACCCTGACAGGATCAGTGCATTTTTCTACCATCATTTCTACGGTAACAGCTGTTATGATGATACCACTGTTGAAAATTGTCAGTTTTGTTGAACCAGCAGGGAAATACTGGGCTAAAGCGATAACACTTTAGGATGTTTTTATGAAATTTGGAAGGAAAGCAATAAATACTTGTTCCCTGGAAGGCTGTATTGTAGCCAGAGTCTGATAATCTCTGTGTCTGCCACACTAGTGTGCAAATAAAAATATTGATCATGTCCTTGAAAGATATAACAACCTTCTGACCTCCGCCAGTGGTGATGATAAATGAACTTCAGCTCATGTTCCCCCACTGCTATTTAGCAACATGAAAAAGTGCAAAGGTTACTTTTTATCATGTAACTGGGTGGAGGCATGTTGCCTGAACTTTTACTGCGTTAAGTGAAGGTGATAAAATTATTTATGACCACTAGGTCATGATCACGTAGTCCTATACATTTTTGCTAGCTCATATGAATTGAAAAATCACTTCTGTTATTCCTACTGATTTCCTAGTGTTTGTGTATTCCTGTTTTATACAGAAACACCAGCTATTTAATTGTCAGCAATTATAATACTGGCATATATTTGTCATTGCTAGCATAGTAAGTTCCTATGTTTTTACAGAGACTCCTGAATGCACACAAAAATGTATCTGTGTATCAAACTCAGAAATATCTACATGAAATAGCACAAATACTGTTTTTTTTCCTTTTAGCACTCCAATTTCTGCTTTCCTTGTTATCTTCAGAAGAACTTGATTGATTATCCATCATAAGTTTTCACTGAAAATATGTAGTAGTTAAGGCTGAAATTTCTCAGCCTACTGATTATTTTTGAGTTATCTGCTTAATTTATAACACCTTTTTAAAGATTGCATTAGGAAGTGAATATGTATTTCATGTAAGGACATTATTAGGTTGTTGTTATCTCCTTTCTTTGAATTAGAAAAAGGCTGCTGTAGTTAATGAGGGGGCATTTCAGCCAGGTAGCTCAAAAGCAGATGAAGAACATAAGAGGGGAGATACACCGCTGCCCAACACGAAGCAAACACGACTTATTGRGGAGATGAGGGGGGCGAAGGGGGAAGGAGAAAGCGGGCCCGTTGCTCTAGCGAGCAGTTCCAAAACATCCCTGAGCTGCAGCTGCAGCTGCGCAGCCCCTGCACCGTGTCTCCAGCCCTGCCGCACCGCTCGCCAGCGGCACGCTGCTGCGGAGGGGAGGGAGGAGGATGGTGATAAATAGGTAATGGTAGCAGTAGAAATGYGGATGACTGAGCGTGGAGCCTTGGTAACGTACACCAGCAGGAGCATGTTCATAGAGCTGTGCTTTTATTTTCATTAGGGAGTTTACTGGCATAACTACATTAGCAAAAGGTCGCACAGGCGTTGCTAGTTGCCAGCGTAGTGATGGCACCAATATATCAGCCGTCACAAGCAGCAGATTGCCCGGTAGCAGGCTGTGTGCAGGGTCAGCCATTTATGGCTTATTGTTTTTTCTGCTGTAGAGTATGACTGTCAGATGTATGATGAAATATCATTCATCTTTGATATAACTGTGTCAGCAAAAGTCCTCCCATGCAATCTCAGGCACTGGCAAATTTTTGCCATTTCACTGATTTAAGTTGCAAGTGTATAAGGAGCACTTGCTAAAGTGTTGTATGGGTGGGATCTTACACTGATTGAGAGAAGTATCCATCTCTCCTTGGGCAAAGCTTCTTKGAAAACAATTTTTGGTGCCGAATTTATAAGATACACAGTGTAATCTRAGACATAATTGCAGAACTTGGCTCTCATCTGGCTATAAAAGCCAAGCTAAGACCTCAGTGATTAAACACCTGATGCTGATCTTGCTTACATTGGTATTAATGAGTAACAGGGAATGCCAGCAGCAGTAATACTCCATTAAATGAGACAGGGTTGTACCAGTGCCAGATCAAGTTGAGTGGGATCATAATCAAGTCCTTGAAGCTGCTGTACCTTGCTTGTGAAAKCAGCCTGGGTCCAGACCAGGGGAGATTGGGTCCAACTGATTGGGAGTCCCAGTAGTGTTACTGGCTGGTGGTGTATACTGGCTAAAGTAATGCTACAGCATTTTCAGTTCCCTGAACACAGACACTCGGTGCTATTTGAGGTGCCCTGGGCAGTTCCCCCTCATCTCCAGATGCTGCTCCAGGAGGCCTCGGGCCCCCTGTAGGTCCTGCATTATRCTTACATGATATGTGATATACACAGATGTTTTAGATTCCCTAGATTATTTGAAATGTTGCTATGTTGAAGCAACAGAATCTCACCCTGGTATTCTACTGATTACAAAGAGCTTTAGCATCTGGCTAAAATATAGACACATGTATTGTAGATATCAAAATTTAAATGTCTGAATCTGAAGCTGAATTCCACCCTAAATGTTAAAAGTGAGTTATTACATACGGACAATAGCAAATGAAAGCCTGGATCTAGGTAAATCTTCATTTAAAATGATTGTATTTGTAGAAATACTGCTGTCATTAAAAGAAGGCTATGAAAAYAGAACAATTTAACCAATACTTCCTGTTAAGAATCTAGGTGTCCAGATAATCTTTATTCATCTGCATGTAGTGCATTTAAGTAGAGCTGCCTGTRTTTGCAGTCTCATAAGAATCTTAAGTAAATACAACTGAAAGGACAAGATGAATAATCTTGTTTAGTYTTCAGCATACGTGATGCTGTGCTGTTGGCTAGACTAGCAAGTGTGAATTTCAGAAAATCCAGTGGGGACCCGGCTTTAATTACCTTTACTTCTCAGGAATGTTGAAATTCCTTGAAAATTTGATTAATGGTTTTAGTGCGTGGCTCAGTGCACATTTCAATTTTTATCCCACATGGAATGCCCTGTACAGCTCTGCCTGTGTCTGTAGATGTTATTGGTAGTTGTTGTAGAATATAAGCCCCATTTCAGCTATGGTGGATTAATCCAGAGGAGGTCACTTGAGGTCAGTGAAGGTGTACCACAGTAAAGTCAATAATCAGTGAAAATATCCTGCAAATTATTTGTTTGTCTGATTTTTTTCATTGATGTGAAGCATCATACTTATGTTTAAGTATTTGCAATATTATTTGCAATATTGGAGCCTATCAGTTTGCTGGATTTATTCCTACTAGTAAACAGTCATTTGAACAGGCCCTCCTGCTTGAGAAGGTAGGTGGTCACTTRTAGGAATGTGAGGTTATCAGTGTGGTTTCCTCAGATTTTTGCTTTGAGAGGATAATGTTCTCTGTTTTATTAGTATTCTTCAATGCAGACTATATAGCTAAGCTTAAAATAGGAGTTCTTCAGACCTGTTTATTGCAATTAAGCAGATTCTCACTGTCATTTGGATCAGCCACTGTAGGTGGAGTGCTGCAGAAGGAGAACAGTCCTCTCTTCGCAAATGTTATTGCTCAAGATAAGGGTGTAAAAAGCAGATTAGGAGATGACACGTGACGTGTCCTTTCCTCAGTCTAAAAGTACAACATCATGAGATGAACTTTGCCTGATTGGTCATACAGAGAATGTGTTCACATTTGTAGCTGCTAAAGAAAAGACTTTGCAAAGCAAAAACAGAAAATGACTCTAGTGAACTCCATTCTCAGCCACTGTGTGTGTGGAGATCCTTTGCCTGTGTCTGATTCTGAGGTAAGAACCTTATTTTACCTGTGATTTGCCGCTCTGACCTCCGAGGAACTGTTTTTAAGAGGCTGGCCTCGGTGGCGCTGTGTTAGTGCACCAGCTAGGCAGTTGCTCTACTGAATTGCTTTAACTGTTAAAACTAAAAATGAGCTAAAATCTGCAGAAAAGTTGAAGCATTACTGGGTGACAAGTGAATGCAGTGAAGTTCAGATTTATGCAATTGTTTTGTTTAGAATAAATGTCATGTTGTAAATAAAATAATGTAGAACAGTACATGACTGATAACTTTTCATACTTTAATTGTAGTAATTATGTTAAAATGCATAATATTTAATAACTCTGCCTACTAAAGTGGTGCATGCAGTAAAATTTATCTTGAGATGTCAGTCAAAAAAAACCCAGCAAAATCTGCCCGCTGTGAGGTGGCTTTCTAAAAAAGACTAATCAGAGTTGAACTAGGCTGGTTGCAAATGGTATGCAGAGAAGGTGACAGAAGATAAGGCATCTTTTACAGACTTTGCTGTAAAAGGCCCGTTCTAGGCTGTAACATTGCTGAATATGCAGTGCTTGAAATGCCTTGATCTGGTCTAAAACAGATGAACAAAATGTAACCAAGCAACAATGAAAATGATGCCTCTATTTTTGGAATACATACTGGCTTTGAACATTATTATAAATGTATTTGGGCGGTCTAAAGATATCTTAATAAAGAACCAGACTGTTTGCTTGTTTGTTCTTTGAAGACGGAATAAGTTCATAGTTTGTGTGAGAAATGATAGCAGGGTTCACTTGCTCGACAGTGCCTTGGAGTTTGTCACTCATGCCATTAGGCGTTCATAAAGGTACCACCCAGCCCAGAAACACCCGTCTTCCTCTTTCTATTTCTTTTCTGCCCTTAATAGAGAAGCCAGAAAAAAGTCAAGGAAACACTGAGAATTTGGAAATTTGAGGGAAAATTGAATGTAAACTTTTCTGAAGAATAATTTCTCTCAATATAAAAGCTGCAGGAGTTTTGCTAGAAAAGTTTGAAATGAGATTATCCCAGTGCATTGAAATCCTTCCAGGTGTTCTCTCTGACAAGTATGTCACTCGTGGTTATTTTTTTTTCAAACTTGCCATACTAGCACAGTTATGACATCTATAGATATTAACCTCTGCAGGCCAGATTTGTTGTTATATAGAAATGACAGGCTCATTTTCCGAGAATCTTGTCTGAAGACATTAGTTTTTCCCCTGCATTTGTTTTATAATATTCTGTCACCACTTCTGCTTTGTATGGCTAGAACCTTCCTGATCTGACAGAAAACTAGTTTCCCCCTTCCAAAGTGGCTCAACTCGCTAAACCCATTCACCGGTGGCCACACGATCTGTAGATCTGGCCCAGGAGCGCGGGAGGGAGCGAGTGGGACTGCCCCTTTTGGCATCAGCGTGGAGTCGCACAGGATCATCAAACAATTAAACTGCAGCCTTACGTTTCTGCAGTGCTATCGATTTTCATTGCTGAGTAAAGTTAAAGCAAAGGAAGACGTGTTGATTGAATTTTGTTAAAGATGTTTACATGTAGCATGCTCCTTGTGCACATGAACAAAGCCTATGAGTACCATAAAAGTCTTTTTAGGACCTTATACAGTGAATTCAGTGTTTATGATAGGGCTGGTTGCTACTACAAAAGTAGTAGTTGACTGATAGTCTTGTTATTAGACATGCTGTTTGCCTAAGATGTGCTAACGATCAGGTGTTAACCTTAGCACAAACTGCATGTCTTTCTTTTGCGGAGTTACTTTCTTCCTGAATTGTCAGTTGCATTAGTTATATTTATTRTAACACTTTCTTTTTAGCAATGTTAAGTTGATCTGCCATATCAAAAACTCACAAATGCTTAAGCGTCAGAAAATTCTGTGGCTTATTTGACTTGTTCACATTTAAAAAGGTTGTTTCTGATGACCACTGGAAGAAGTCCCCAATCCAGGATGAAGAAAAGARAGACACACAAAAGGTCACCCCCAGGAGATGGGGCTCTGGAAAAAGATCTCGGCCCAGGCCTCTTTCAGACTATGGCCAAATGTCAGTCAGAAGTTTCTCTATACCAGAAGATGCGGTTGCTGTGGAGTCTCAGAAGACAGACTGCTTGGATGGAGAAGATCAGCCAGGATTGGCTTCTGTTGGGTCTGTGGTCCAAAGCAATACAGTAGGCTACCACAGAGGGCGAAAAAGAAGACCCATCTCTGTGATAGGTGGGGTGAATTTCTATGGAAGCAGCCCGGCAGAAGAAATTGAAGGTCTGCTGACACAAGTAAGATAAGAGATGTGCTCTCTGCAAACTACCAAGACCCTTTCACTTCCTTGTCTCTGTCTTCAACTTAGAAAATAGAATGGATGATTCCTTTACTTTCTTCCCTGTTGTCAAGCTGATGTCACATACTTACACTTCTGCTTTCCTTGTCACTAATTACTTTGTCTTGTTGTTGAAAAAACAAACGGCATGGAATAAAACTGATACTGACTTTGGGGTAATCTTGCTCATATTGTAAATTAACCTTATTTCTTTCTTGGAATGCTCATTATTTCTAGCATTGGTTTATAATGTTTATAATGCAGCTGTGTATGTAGCCACCTTACTGTTTGTAGGTCCCCAGGAACACAGGACTACAAACAATATGATAAATATGAAATCTGATTATTTAAAGTTCTCCAAAAATAGGCCTGGTCAAAACCTATGGTATTAGCTGTGGTATTCAAAATCTTAGTGTTAGCATATCAAGCACACTTAAAACTAATGAGGAAGTTGCTGGAGAAAATTAGTAATATGAAATTAAGAAAATAAATAAATAAATAAATAGTCTAAGAAAACTGGTAATATAGAAAAGAAATTGAGTCCTTCCAGGACTGTTGTTGCTTGTTCACATATGCCTGTTCGTATACTGCTAAACTGACCTTATGGAACATAGGTAACCTGTAAGAAAATAATTAGTGGTTAAATTTGTAATTGAAAGGTATGCATATACTTACTTGCCATTTCTGTTGCCTTGGCTAAGAGACCAAAAAAAAAAAAAAAACTTTAGATAAAGATAAAAATAGCTCTTTCTTTTTTTTTGCTTTCCTGGAGGCAGTCCTGAGCTGGTACAGTACGTAGAGAAACCTCCTTTTCTGTTGCTAGTGGTGGACCTGTCTTGTAGTCAATTATAGAGCTTCAGTCTCAAGTGCTTTTAGTAAAGCTGCATTGAGCAGAAGTTCTCCACTTCACTGAAAAGCTGGAGGGCTCCTAATARATTGATTAAGCAACAATAACAAAAAAAGCAGTATTTACACCCTAAAAAATTATGAAGCTGTCTGATTCCAGTGGTTATTAATAGAATTTGAATCCTCTTAATCTTCCTCATGCTGCTTGGCCTCCTGCTGGGAAGTTCAAGGCAGTATCATTTGTGGTACAGTACCACCTTGAATGAAATCAAATGCTGACACAATGATAGGATTTTTAGTCTCCTGTGGAAAGTAATTTTTAACATGAACATTTTTTCTTGTCATATTGCACATTTTTTCATTATATTTTCCTGATGAAAAATGAATCCTGAAGTCTATACCAGCAAAACTCCAACTTAAGCCAGTGAAAGTTTCACCTAGGCAGAGGCAATAAGTTCAAACCCTATGTAGCTGGGATATTGTTTAATTAATTTTATCAATACTTATGCCTAGAGTGATGAATGTATCAAAAATTATAGGCCATCTTAATCAGAAATAATGGATGGATTTCAAGGGAAGTGCTTTCTRAGATCACAAGAACAGTCAACCAACTTTGACAGCTGTCCCTTGCATTTTGATACGCATTAAGAGTACCAGCAATATATTGTCTTTAAATCAACCCAAACAATCTGCTGTACTGTCAAAGTTACTAAATGTCATCCAAGCCCTTAATTTGCTGCTGAAAACAAATTAGTCTTTTTCAAAGCTTGCTCACATCGGTCTGTTAACCAAGGAATATGCATCAAGTCAGCTGGYGAAGTTGACTCTTTACTCATTCTGATGCTGCCATGAGGCTGGGATTAAATGAACATATTGCTGAAACACTGGTCAAAGATCAAACTATGGAGCATCCCCACCAAGAGCAGTTTCATGCTCAACGATGGCCATCCAAGGTCTGCCACTGAGAAACAGCAAGTCCTTCTCAGGCTGTGGAAGGAATCTGGACTGAAGCCTTAAAAGAAAATTTTAATTGCCCAGAAATAAATACATATGTTTAAATTAATCAGTTACTTGCCTAAAGTAATTGGCATTGCTTCTATTTGATGCAATATATTGAATTTATTTTTTGTGTTGTGATTCTGTGACAGGATCCTGATATATTGCTAAAATACTAAGGAAAGGAGATTTATAGAATGAGGTTTTAGTTAAATCATGTTAAAATACACATTGAGGTTTTTTTGGTGGTCATAGTTAGAAAGTAGATTGAAGCTAAAATGTAAAAAGGACTAATGAACCCAKAATACATACACTCCAAGTATTTTATATGAGACTTTCAAAGGCTGATCTTCACGTTGGTGATTTTTTCTTAATAGCTTTGAAAACCCAGGGGAATATTKTAAAAGTGTAATGTTAAGTCCTTCTTTATTATGTTTTGTTATGGTCTGACAGCTTAGGTGTGAGAAAAAGTTTTCAAACAATACTAAATAATTAGTTTCATAGCAAAGCATCGACAGATGGTTCATAAAAAAAAMCCCTGATGTTTCAGGTTATTTTCTTGAAGAGCCTGTGAGTACTAACAACTGAAAAACTAAGGGGAGATCTAAAGATTTTCTCTGCAGTACATATGAAGAGGTTTTGCTGTTTAATGTGGAATGTTTATGCAAGRTCATTGAATCTGGCCAATAAGAGAGTAGTTTGGAGACAATGTAAAATTAGACTCAGTTTGCAAATAGTGGTGGTAGGTTTTCTAATCATAATTAAACAAATGAAAGTTTTAACTAAAGAAAATGGCTTCCAGATAAAGTAATGAGTAAATTTAATAGCATCTTTTCTTAATGAGACTACTGGGATCTTCCAAGCAGAGGATGATATGAACAACTATTTTTGACTTTCTTGTAGAACATACTTATTTTGCTTAAAAGCAAGACATTTGAAGAAAGAAAGTATCCCAGGAAATGAACACAACTTCCCACTAGATAGTTTTTAGTCATGTTTTCACTTTGGGGCTTCTCTTCAGTTATATTTTTACAATGTCAGTRGTGCAAACTGTTCTGGAACGAGTTAGCTCCCAGAGCACTTAGGCATAGAGTATTATATGCTGAAAAGTATTAGAGTGTATCTGATCATAACAGAAGGTCTTGGAGTTTTTAATAAAGCAAAACACTCATGTTATAAAATATTGACTGCGGTGATGATGGGTGTGTTGTGCAGTGTTTAAGCAATGCTACAAGTGCTTGAAGCAGGGCTGCTGAGTGCCCCTATAATTAGCTGAAGTATCTGAAGGAACCTCACTTCACCCCGGGGTTCTGCTCAGTTGGACTTGCTTGCAGCGCTGGTTATTAATACTGACTTTGCATCTCTTCTCTGTAGCCAGCAGCCCGGCCTCCGGTGCCGGCCCACCAGGTCCCCCCGTACAAAGCGGTTTCAGCCAGGTTCCGGCCGCTGACCTTTTCGCAGAGCACGCCCATCGGCCTCGACCGCGTCGGGCGCCAGCGGCAGATGAGAACGTCTAATGGTAAGATGTGGAAGTCTTTGTGATCTTCTGGAACTCAACTTCATAACGCAGCTTGGTGGCTGCAGGCATATGCAATGACAGCGTAGCACACAATTGCCTTTTCTTTATAACTTTCTCRATAGTAGCTTTTCTTGCCATGTCCATGTAAAATTCCTTTATCACATCCACTGATTGATAAATTCCTATGATTTATTCTTCTGTACCATTTTCACTCCTGTATTTTCCACTTTCTATATTCATAAACTTGCCTGCAGATATTTATAGAGTATGAAGGAAATAAAGCCTAAAATGCTTTAGTTCATACCTGAACCATGGACATTTTACCATTACAAGGATGTATGCTCACACCACACAAGTTATTTTAACTTTTTTCATTCATTCAGCTTAATTCCATAGATAGAAAAGTGTTAAATAATCAAAGAGCTTGCTCCAGGGAATTGTATGCAGTTGCAGGTGATTACAGAGGGGTGAAATAGTCCAACAAGGTTTCTGGTACGTGAAAGACAGATGCTTGGAAAAGATTGCCTGTTTGGAAGCAGTACCTTTTACCAGACCCTCTGATATGCCCTGTGCATTTTTTTTCTTTAATTCTGTTCACTGTTAGCAAGCCATGCTATGTTGAGTTAATAGAAAGGCATATTTAGTATTGGTGGAACGTTTCTTGGCAGATGATACTAGAGAAATCTGGGTTAATACCATTTGCCTTCTTTTGGACAACAGCAAGCATCATCTGAAGACTTACTAATGTTTCACTGACAAGAAATAAAAGCAAATAACAAGAAGTAAAAGCAAAATTTTCACTTTAGATCCTTCACTGTTAATAGTGAACAGAACACCAATGGGAACCTTCATTCTGTTTCTCTGTGCACCGAATCAGTAAGGAAGTCTTCAGCTGCCATGACTGAAATGGGAAACTTAAATAGCATTTTCAATGTTTCTTTAGCAAAATTTAAAAAATACACATGTTTACTAGTCAGTATTTTGTTGGGCTTATATGATTCTAAGCCAAGTTTTAGTGATAATGATACTCAGATTCTGCTCAAAAAATCCCTCAATTACAAATTAATTTATATGAGAACATTTTAAAACTGCATTTTCCAGTCCTCAGTAAAATATGCAGACTAACCAGTTGTCTTCAGAAGATGCTCTCCAAGGAACACAGTTTGAGAATTTCTGATTACATCAAAGATGTTATCTGCATTATATTATTATTTTATTTTCATACTACATAAAAATGTTGGGGACTACTTTAAAAGTCATGTCTGGAGTGTATGTCCTTTTGTATGTACCTCAGTATATTTCAGATTTGGGTTAGATATTAAGATAAATTAGACATCTAATTCTGCAACCATTGCTGAGAGTACTTGGTATCTCAATCCCTGAGTCCAAAAAGACTGCTCATTGAGCGATGTGTTAATTCACCAGTTTGGAAAAAGGAGACTCTTTAAGCACACAGAGTAGGAATTTCTTTTTCATTTTTAGCTATCCTTTCCATTTCATGTTGGAAATAACATGAATTGACATTAATTAACCTAAATAACTGCCTGAGACAAGTTTATTTCCTGAAATTTAGCTTTACAGTGACTGTTTTCCTAAATGAAAGCATGACAGATAAAGAAAGCAAGATTTCTGACACTTTTCAAGATAATGTCAAAGCAATTTTGATTATACTAGTTGTGATTTTTGTAACTCATTATAATTATAATAAACATAGAAGTGGAATAAGAAAAACTTCTTATCCATATCTAAACCAAAGCCCTGAGAGCAAGTGGGGATAACATGGACTTCATAGTCTAATGGTGCTTGCAAAGATCTTTTKAGTAGCTGCAGTGGAAAATAACATAGTTAAGTAACTAATGCCACACATGCTGTCTCTTCCTTTTTCCCTTAAATTCATGAGGCATTTCCTTGTCTCTGAACATGTGTGAGTTTTTTGTTTGCTCATTTACAGTGAAATTTGATAACACAAAAGCTATTTATTATAGAAAGAAATTCTAAACTCTGGCATTGAAAACCAGAGGTATCTTATTTTAGTTGCTTGATAAAGCCTAGTACAAATGCCGTCTGTCTACTTGTGTAACAACGGGAGATAGAATTGGAGATCTGAATTGTTAGAAAAACAGCTATTACAAGTCTGTAAATCGTAATGCTATAGGAGACAGAGTAAGAGCCGGCCAAGGCCTGAGGGAAACGTCCCTTGAGACTAATACTGCAACTCYTGTGCTTGAAGGGTTACAAGTTTTCAATACCAGCCATCGGATAGAGAGCTTACCTGTCACAGTAGAGCAATCTTTTTATAAATACTTTAAGAAGTAACCCACCCCCCCTTTTTTTTTGCATACAGTGGTGTAGGACTCAAATTTGGTGAAAATCATTGGTGAACTCCTTTAGATAGGCTCAGCTCCAAGTGAATGGGTTGGGATTCAGCTCAAATTTAAGCCACCTATATATAGTCTAAGTGTAGGTATCTACATATGAACTAAACATCTGAACACCCCCTACAGGCAGTGGAGGGCTAGGGCTAGATTCAGCTACCTGCCCCACGTATCTAAAGCTGTGGGGGATGCCCAGGATATCTGCGTAGAGCTTGCCCATATGACAGCAGACCTATGGGAGACCCATTTTCCTTATTGAGTGGTAGCTGGAAGCCGGTGGACTATCTGAAATGCTTAAAATGGTGCTGAATATCCGTGTTTAAATGACTGATCTGAATCCGTGTCATGGTCCACGAAGCTCAGAGTATGTATCTGMTTCAGGATGAGATGAATTGCTCTCTCAGCTGTTTTGTCTGTGTCGAATCTCTGTTGACCACAATGGGAGTTTAGATGCATAGTTCAAATGTGGATTCTAGCATTTGGATTCATAAATTTAAATGTGTTTAATGTAAGCAGTATCTGGTCCTGGATGTGTGCCTGTGCACAACACACCACCAAAATTTTCCCAATTCATCCAGGTTGGTACCTGAATAGATTTCAGCTTGTGCTGAGCAGAGCCTGGAAAAYGAGGAGCAAACAAACTGGCTGTTGGGTAGAGGAGGTTTTCAGATTCTTTATCGCTATTGCTGATCAAAACAGCAGCAACAACAAAACAGATTATTGGCCATGGAAATGAATGAAAAAGTTATTAATCACTCCTCTGAAGAAAACAGTTCCCTACTTGCTACCTGTCTTTGCTCTCCCTACCCAAAAGAGAGAGGACGAAAGTAGAACAAAATGCAGGAAATGCAGTTTACYGCATTGAGTACCATATTTACAATTACCAGCAGGTGGGTGACATGTATGTCCGAGGCTAAGGTGGTATCTGAAGAGCTCAGGAGGAGAAAGACTCAGTGGCAGGAACTTAAAGGGCATCACAAAAATCCACCAGCCCAGWCTAAGAAGTTCCAGTATTGCTGAGAAGGAGAAGTCTCTAGTGGACGATGGCTATGTGATCCCTTCACGGACGGGAATCTCAGCTGACAGGGAAAGGAAGAAACTCTCGTGGCAGGTACTGCGATTGCCRGTCACCGAGACGGCCGGGTTTGTGGTGCAGACGGGACCGAGCAGTCTGCTGGGAGCAGCCGGGAGCAGCTGGGACGTGAAGGAGACGAGCTCTGGAGGCAGAGCTGAAACTGTCAGGTGAAGCCTAGATACTGGGAGCTCAAAGGTAGCCATGTCTCAAATGCTCCCTATACTGTGTGCCGTGTCAAACAGAGGCCTTCATGCATGGTTAAGAAAATTGTGTAATTAAGGAAATTTAGATTACTTATGAACTGCRAAATGTTTGATATAAAAAGATCCTTTATTTAATAAAGGGTGTTTTTTGAACCAAAACAAAAGCAGGCTGCTAACATGCAAATCAAGAGATTATAGAGCAGTTTCTAAACAAAGAACTAGGGAAAAGCTGGCAAGATGAAACAATACGGAGTTTGGGGCAGTGCATCCTTTATGGACGATGTCGCTACTCACTGCATCCTTAGATGAAGAATGGGGCTGAAGCTGGCAAAACTCACACAACAAATTGCCTGTAGCAGTTGAATAAATCCTGTTTAAAGAGGATGTAGAAAAATAGGAAACCCTGCCAATCATRGTGGAAGGTTAAAAGGTAAGGTGGGGGTATTTTTAAAGGAGCTGGCTGACATAACAGATACATCAGAAACTTGGTGGAAGGAAGATAACCAGCAGAGCATAACCAGCATATTACCATTGTGCAAGCTGTGCAGGAACAACAAAAAAGGTTGTACCAGTGAAAGAGTGTCTTTTCTGTATTAAAGAAAAAATACAAGTCAGATCAAGGTAAACAAGTTGACTGTATCAGCAAGTGTCACAGGATCCATGGACTGGAATTCCATGCCTGCACAGGGAAAGTGTAGTATTAGGATTAAATTACAAACTACCTCAGATGACCAGGATGCTGTTAGTAAATGTGGCATACTAAGGAAACCAGAGAGGTTGCAAAGGCAGCAAGCAYAATCACAAAAAGGAGAGTTAAATTACTGTTGCCTGTATTAGATGTTGTTACTGGGCATAATGCTATGTTTTTAGGTACAATAAAAGACGACTTCTTGATGCAGCTAATTGAGAAACCTACAAGAAGAGAAGCAATTCTTGACTTTTTTTCTGTGCTATGTTAAACACATTAAAGAGTTACTCCACAAGGGTGGAAGATGTCTCATCAAACTGTAGATGTCTGCAACTSAGCTAGTTGATTGCTTCCGTAGTTATGGCTTTGGTGCAGTTTATTGACTGGATATAGACAGATCACAAATTTTGCCCTCTGTATCCCTAAGGCACTCAGAGCCTTGCAGGAGTGAGGAGAGTCAAAACATCCAATACAGTAGGTGTTAATTTAAAGGATAGAAAGTAGATAAAAATGAGAAAGCTTGTCTCAAGGAAATTTAAAGGAATAGCCAAAGGTGATGTATGCTTTCAGGCATATTAGACACTTAGAACAAATTCTTATCACCTATCAAAAAAAGACTTTGGAAACACCAGAAAAGGGTTCTGTCATTAAACAGCAGGGGAAAGGAAACTATTAGAAGAAGAAAAAGGCATCCCTCGGATTGTTGAATTGTATCCAAATAGAAAAAATCATAAACTCTAGCAACATAAAAATACGGGAAGGTAGAAAGAATTTGCTAAAGGTATAAAAATGTAAGTCCTTTTTCAGAAATGTTAGAAGTATGTAGACCACTAGATAGTCTGTAGGTTTTGTAAGTGACTGAAAAATAAAAGGATAGTCAAGTTAGATAAAGATTAGAGGTCTATCTCAAAATGAGATATCAGCTGAAGTTTTAGAATAGCTAAATGAATAGAAATAAATTGCCAGAACCAAGACTTCTAAAGGGATTTAAGAATGAAATTGCTTAGCTACTGTCTTCAGCATGGAATTTATTGTTTAAAATTACATCGGTACAAGAAAACATGAAGGCAGCAGTGTGAAGACCAGTTTTGAAGCAGTATCAGGAGGGATCCAGCGAGCAGTAGACCAGAGAGCCTGACCTAATAGTACATAGAAAATATGAAGAATATATATTGGACTTACAAACTGTAACAGAGAAYAACATCAACAGCCTGATGTATCCTTATGATAAAGAGGAGTCAAGATGCCCTTTGTACAGGAAAGTTGTGCCCACAAATCTATTAGGTTTTCTGAAAAAGTCACTGAGGATGTGAAGAGGATGATTCAGTAGTGTACTTGGATCTTCAGAAGGCCTTCGACAATATTCCTTATAAATGTCTTTTAATAGGGGCTTGGAATAAGAGGGGAGATCTCATGCATTAACAAATGGTTATACACTAAGAAACAAAAAGGAGGAAAGTGGTCAGTTTTCTGAAGGAGAGAGTGGAGGCCTGTGAGACACTCTGCTGGTCTTCAGGTGTTCAGTGTTTTCACAAATGATGTGGGAGAGAGAGGAATAGAATGAAATTATAATTTTTTTGCTTATGTGCTAAATTATTGAGGGTAGTAAAATCACAAGCTGAGATTCGCAGAAGGATTTCGCAGTACTGAGGCGCAGTGCAGTARGTGTTGATAAATGCAAGGTAGCGCACGTGGAAAAAAATGTGGCTAGTATGCTTCTGGAAGAGCAGACTCTGAACTAGGTATTGCTGTTCAGGAAAAAGATCTTGCAGTTCTACTAGGTAATTAAAATGACAGTTTAGTGCTTAGTAAATAGAATGGCAGGAATTTCTAGGAAGAGAATAGAGAACAAAACAGCCTGTTTGTACCACTGTAATTCCATGATGCAGTATGGGCAGGGCATCTCCCCAGTCTTTTCTACCTCAAAAGGCTTTAGTAGCACAAGAGAAGATACAGAGAAAGGCAAAAAGAATAAGGGAAACTACTCAACACCTGTATGTGAGAAATGAGTAACCAGGCAAGGGCTCTTCATCTTAGAAAAAAAGGCAGTAGGGGAGAACTATCATCTGATGGCATAGGAAAAAATGAGCAGGTGATAGTTATTCATGGTTTCCAATAATGTAAGAGCGAAAGAACACCAACTGAAATGGTCAGATAGCAGATTCAAAACAAAACACAGTTTTCATATGCTGTAAAACTAAATTATGAGGCTAATTGCTACACAAGATGTTTCAGATGCCAGAATTTTACAGAAATTCAGAATATGATTTGAAAAATTCTATTCATTAAACATGAAGATATCGCCTCTGCCCCAGGAAGAATCTGAATAGGATCTGTGAGCAGCTGGAATTTAGGAGAGTATATCAGAAATATACCGTTACGTGCCTCACCTATGTTCTGCCCTAGGCATCTGCTACTGGCCCTTGTCAGAGAGTGCTGGGTTGGAGAGACCTYGTCTGCCCAAGGGTGGAGGGTCCTGTGTTACTTTCTTCTGCAAAGTCCCATTAGAACAYTGAGGAAAGGAATAAAATAGGATTTATTGCATGTTCTGAATAATGGCAGACTATACTTACTACAGTCTAAATTGTTTAAAGCAAACAAAAAGTACTATTCAAACTTTCCCATGTTTGTTGTCAAACCACTGAGCAGGGGGCAGTCACTAGAGGGRTATCTAGAACCAGATTTTGCTGAAGTGGTGAACTAGATTTTAGCATTACTRTTTTAGTATCTGCAGCCTTTTCAGAGTTGCCCTACGAGTTGGATAAGCCAGCTCAGCATGCATTTGGACACTGTAACTGTGGACTGCCACTACAAAGGAGGGTCTGCTCTTCCTCCTGTCCCTGGCTGATCCAGCAAGGAAACAAACTCGCCACCAACTTGCCCAAAATAAGCACTTTTGCAACGGTTCAGCTTATGGCTGCACAATTGCTGGATGTGACCGTGCAGAGGAGGGAGAACAGCTCTCCCCTTCTGGCAGCAGCCCACAGTTATATTGCATTAGTCATCGTGCGAAAGCACACATTCCCTGCTGTTCTGCAAAAGTCAGACAAAATGACTGTTTTTCAGAAATTATTTTTTTAATGTCTCTTCTATAAGAATGATGTGGGTTTTGATCTAGCYTTCCTTTTGCAATACAGTTGTTTTTCCCCTAGAAGTAGGAATTTGCCGTGGCAGCGAGCTTTCAGCCTGGCTGATTGAAAGGGTGAGCCCTCTGCTTGCAGGTCCCAGGATCATCAGCACTTGCATCCCCTACATGAAGGATTTTTTCCTTAACTGGTTTMTGTTTGCTGGGGTTGCTTTTATTGATTTGTACTGTGAAGAATATGTGGGTATCTTCTTCTCAGAATACGCAGTAGCTTATTTTTACTGTGCTATCCAACAARTCTCCTTGCGGCAAGAAATAATAGYGAAGTTTGGGGATTCAGGCAAGAGCTTCTATTGGTCTCCTGTCCAGAGTGCAGCAGAGACTGGATCTTAGCGGGAGGATGGCATTAATATTGCAGCGTAATGTCTGGCATTTCGTTCGCCTTCTGAGGCAGCGCTCCGGGAAACCACGTGCTCTCGGTGGGTGTTGAGAGATTGCTGTGTGCAGAATGCCTCAAGGGTTTTGTGAACTTGTCGCTGGAGGAGGCAGTCACCAGTTAAAGGGCAGGCTCAGCCGAGCAGCACAGTTTGCAGGTAAAGAATGATTCCTAAAGGCTGTAGGGCTCTGCAGATCATAAGTGGAGTGCTGTGCTTGGAAGCAGTGCAGACCCAGGTTGCAGCAGGCTTTGTGCTCTGCCTTTAGGAGCAACTCCTGCATTTGCTTCCAGTGTGTGAACTGATGCAGTTTCCCTGCAAAACTGTGTAGGATGCAAGAGTGGTAAACACTGAGCTCCGGTGCGTGAGTGACCCAGCGCTCTGACTGGGTCATTTGTGGTGTGTGAGTGAAAGCTGAGATATCTCCCTACTTCATTCTCTATTTTCTGGATCTGGATTAAGTTAGTAACTTGAGTGAGTAATTATCTCCATCCTTTCTTTTTCTTCTCAGAGCAGTCTGCTGCAGCCTTAACATTTAGGCTGCCCATGCTCTTAATAAAGATATGTCATTTACCTGGGGAGCAAGAGAAGTGTTAATAGCTAAGCAAAAAAATAGTTTCATCTTTCATCCCCTAACATTTTTACTGTTATAAGATAAAAAGACTAGGCTGCTATTCAGAACGGTGTTGCAATACAAGGAACTCCCAGTTCCCTTCGCTGTGAATTGCAGTGATTTCAATATAGATCGAAATGACATTAAGCTGCTTTAATGAAAAACAAATGCACTCGTTGGCATTCTGTGCCGGAGGTGTTCAGGTGCTCTCGACACATTCGTCCCCGCCGTGCCCGCAGCGGCTGTGCGGGAGGCTGCAAGCCCAGCCTGGCTGAGGCTGTGCAYGCAGGTTTTGTTTCTTTGCCGCGACTTCCTCCCTAAGGGCACCCCATGATGTCAGCGAGCCGCCGCGCGCCCGGCCAGCCGGAGCGCACTCGGCTGTCAGTTCCCGAGCAGGCTCAGCCCCGAGCGCGCGGGCAGCAGCTCCGAGAAATGAATAAGCTGTTTCTGCCGTTTCGGTAGCTCAGAGCCGCTGTGATTCTCCGTGAAGCCTTTAGGACTAAGCTCTTAAAGGTCAAACCCTTGCGCAGCCTGTTGAGTCTGACGGCAGCATGGTGGCCAGGGGGGGGATGGCGCGATTTTGGAGCCTGGAGAGCCTTCAGATGGGTGCGTGTGAGTAGAACATGCTCGCTCTTTTTTTTTTAGTGTTTCTAGACTGAAATGATAAATTGTGACAGTCCGGGGGCTTGGCTGTGACTGCGTTTATATTCTGTGACCCCCTGGAGTCAGCAAGAGTTACACTGGTGGCAAAACTATTAGGGGATCCGAATCGGTCCCACATTGTCCTCGGAGTTTTTGCATTCCATTAGAGCATCCAGGGAAGCCCTAATGTGCTTACTGCTGCCTGTAAGCGGTAGGGGAACGGCTGCAGAGTGCACAGCAGAGGTTTTTGCTTGAGCCTAATTACCAAGACAATGTAAGCGTGTTAATTTAGGAAAGAATAATGAACAGTTGTCAGTCCTGAAATTACAGTTTTTCGTCTGTAGCTAAATGAATTATGAAATTTTGGTGTGCCATCGTTACTGCAGAAAACCCACAGGCAGTACTGATATTACAATGGGGCTGTAAAAAGGATCACCGAGATGAATTTTCGTGTTGATTTTTAGCTAAAAATTGATTTCATGAACTGTTTCTTTGCAGGTTTAAAACAAAGGATTTTCAGTAAGTTTCACAGGAGTATTTTAAAAGTATATCAGTGTTCAGATTTGGGAGCCTTTTCGGGGAAAAAACTCTTTTTTTAATTGGGAATTCAGCAACCTCCCTGGTTAGATCGATTATGCCATTAAAGTGAATGTATATTTACAATGCTGAGGAACAAAATAGAGTTGTGTAATAACCAYGTTCTTTTATATCAAGAACAGAAGATTCTTCTAAAGAATAGAAAATTCTTTCAGAGTTTTAGTTAATCTGTGCTGCAGATTTCTCTTAAAAATTAATTCCTAAAATGACTGAAGATGCTAGCTATGGTATGAGCACCCAAAGGGAGAGGGCTGAAATGGTTCTCCCAGTATGGTAAATAACTGGTAGGCTGCAGTGTGTGCAGGCACCTACAGCTGTGCAGATGCGTGAAGTAAAGCCAGGAGCCATCTCTTTGCAACCCGCACACATCCCCGGTCCGGAGCCAGGCACGTGGCCAGCACCAGGCTAACAGCAGGCTGGAGAAGAGGCAGGGGCAGGGCCGGGCTGCTGTGCCTTGCGGTTAAGTGCAAGTGGGAGGTTAAAGAATTCAGCTTAAAGATCCCTTSCCTTCGCTTGGGAAAGCAGAGGGACACGGTGCTCCTTCCCACAGGCCGCCTGGGAACTTATTCTGGGACAAAGTAACCGTTAAAAAGGGAGTTCAGAGCTCGCAGCCCATTGCGGGTCTTAGAAACTATGTACCAAGCTGCTGCATTTCAAACCAAGAAATTTTCCATGATTGGAGAAATCAGAACAATTTGTTTTTTCAGGAAGTTCTGTCCTGTTCAGCCTGCACTACCTGCTGCCTCCGTCCACCCCGTCKCTCAGTGATTTCCAAGGCTTCCCCGGCATACGGGAGGCTTGGAGGAACCTGGATTGTGGTAGTGGCTGCTGCAGGCAGGCTGCCCACCGCCCTGGTGGCTCCCCGCAGACGGGGGCCGGATACGGCCTGGCCTGGGGGGACGTGTCAGGAATGTCGCAGCGCCGTGCGGGGGCTGACAGCAGCCCCTCTGACCGCCCCGGCCTGTTGCAGCTCCACGTTTACAACGTGGGAAACTGCATTGATACCTCTGTTCTGATTCAGATTATTTTAGATTTACCCTGGGGTGGGGGGGGGAAGGTTGTAATTCTTTCTATTTTTCATACACAGAAAGAGGAGAATATCTCAGTTTCATCATATGCTAAAAGAGGATTTTACTAGCAAACATCAAAAGTATATCAGGACTGAAAAGTGGTTTTCCTGAGAGCTCCRTTCCCGTGTACCTTTGCTGTTATACTGATAAGAACAAAGGCAGTTCCTAAGTGACTCCACTTTTACTGTTTTTATGAGTGCACACTGGTATAAAAGTGATCGACAAGCCACTGTTCCGCCCTTGTTCTAGCTGCTGCAGATGGTGGAACTGAGTCTTCAGCTTTGGTGGATGACAATGGCAGCGAGGAAGATTACAGTTATGAAGAACTCTGCCAAACCAGCCCGAGATACCTGCAGCCTGGAGGAGAACAGCTAGCAATTAATGAGGTATGATCCTGTGCTACGGTCAGGTATGGTGAATCTTTGCAGCGCTGTAGTGAGGGAGTGGGTGTTTTCTGCAGGTATGAGGTTTCATATTAATAAAAAGCGTGGTGACTGTAACCGTCATAACTAAGAATCCACCAGCCGCAGCATCAGGCCTCTTAACAGGCCCAAGAGCAGATAGGTGCCAAGAGAAGAGCATAACGATAGCATTTTACTTCTTGACTAGGACTAATCTGGGAGCTTAACTAGTTAGCTGAGCTAACGGGCATGGTGTAGGACTCTAATTGTTCTCAGATTAATGAATGTATGTACAGATTTCTGAAAATGTRGAGTTTGGGTTTTATCCTGTAATGGGATTAATCTAGGGRGGTTTAGTGATGCATTTTGATCTTTAGTTTATAAGTAGCTGATTGTTTATCCTTTGCCCATCACAAACTCTTTTTCTTCCCATCTCAGCTGATAAGYGATGGCAGCATTGTCTATGCAGAAGCTCTCTGGGACCATGTGACTATGGATGATCAAGAACTGGGCTTCAAAGCTGGAGATGTCATTAGAGTCCTAGAAGCTTCCAACAAAGACTGGTGGTGGGGAAGAAATGAAGACAAGGAAGCCTGGTTTCCAGCTAGCTTTGTCAGGGTTAGTCACTCCGCATGCTTCTGCACCATTGTCACCCTAGATTCCTAGCAGAATTAACACAGCAGTGACCATGGCATTAAATTTAAATTAAGGGCCTGATCCGCAACATCTTTGCATCTGAACATCAGTGCTGCAGCTCCTGATGACTTCACAAGGGAAAAAGTATTAAAGAATCAGATCCCAAGGTTCTTTAGCTCCTCTGACACATTTTAGTCTCACTTCTTTCTTTGTGAAGCCCTTTTGTAACCAAAGGGATTTCACAAGAAATGAGGGCAGCAGAAAATTCAACCAGGAGCAGTCAGTGTATACAGAAAGGACCCAGCAGCTTTCATAAGGGAGTAGGCAAAGCTATACTGCATGCCGCTTATTATCTACAGGGATTTTTTGGTAAAATGAAGTTATTATCTCAGCTTGAAGTTGTTATTTCAGCTTTCTGTAGTAATCTGGTTCCCAGAGAACTCCTTAGACCTCTATCGGATTATCATGACAGTATAACTCTTGAGGGTTCTAAAATTGAACTTTATTAAAGTACATTTTGAGATCCTAGTGAAATTTGGGCTATACTGCATTAAGTAAGTACTGCACAAAATTCAAGAGATGGTTCCTGCCTTCACCCTCCATRAGCCTCCAAAACGGGCAATCAGACAAAAGGGCAAAAATAAAGTGCTGCTATTCACATTGTACAGATGTGGACCTGGGACAGAGGGAAATTATTTAAAAGTATTGGAGTGACTTGGCCACTTTGGAAATTTTTTTCTGTAAGCTGACTTGGATAAAATTATACATACGTTATTAGTTAGGGTGAGAAATAAATGTATGTCTGCAAAAAATACAGGCTACATAACATGGTGTCTCTACGATCTGTCAGCAGAAAACCATGTATTTAATCAACTAGACAGAAATCTCAAGACCTTTTTTGAATAGCCAGTGAGTATAATGAGATCAATCTTGTTGTGGAACCCTCTCAATAAAATAGGAGTGGGAACATTTCTCTAACAAGTCCTCTCTTAWCTATAAGAAGTTTGTAAGTGTATTGTCACATTTTGTTTAGTGCTTTATCTAGTTTGCCTTGTTTCTTCTGACTGCAGCTGCGAGTTAATCAGGAAGAACTTCCAGAAAACTGTGGGAGTGTCCAGGATGAAGAGCAAGATGCTGATATTAGCAAGCATCGTCAGAAGATGGCAGAAAACAAGGATCAGATGAGGACCAATGTCATACAGGAAATTATGAACACAGAGCGAGTCTATATCAAACATCTCAAGGACATCTGTGAGGTATGTGCTTTAACCTGGAAGCATTTTGCAGACCTAATGTGGACGAAACTTCCCATATGAGTTGAGAATTGAAGAGGTTTGTTTATCAAAATAGTCCTAACTGCACATGAGAGGCTGCCAGTGAGATCCATCTTGTGCACTGTTCTGACTCTCCTCTCCATAGATTGCCACAAGGCACCACTTGCTTTCTAAAAAAACATTCCACTTTTGACGTGGAAAAAGTGCTTTGCTTATCTGACCACTATTTCCATAAATATGAGAGAGAGGAAGTCCAGTTTATTTAGTACTTTTTATGAGTTGGTTTTGGTAGAAAATTTTCAGTATCTTTAGTAAATTCTATTACAGTTCAGAGATGAAACATTTTGAAAGTAACCTGGAAGGAGAACTTTTCAGCTGGTGATTTCTGCTGGGTCCTTGGTAGCTAAGAAGAAATTTTTAATCCCTTTCCTTGTTTCGAGATCCTTGTGTTAAGAATGTAGTGKTTTTTTTCTGTTGTTTGCTCAGTTTTTCTTGGAGGACCACACTTGGGCTAGRAACTTCTTAAAACTTTCACTGAAGTTTGCCTCTTCTGAAATGGACTGTGATGCATCTGACCTGTATTYGGGCTGTATTTGTGGTTAATAAAAGCCACTGGAAAGGTGCTAAGTAGCCTGCCGAAATGTTCCTTCTACCCTCAGTTTGCTGGGCCTCTCTCTGTGTTTGTCACGTTGTTATCCTTTAGTCCACCACTCATCGTAAGATTCTTTAATAGAAAACACAATAGACAAAAGGTGAACTTCTAACATCAAAAGACAAAACTTAYTGATTTTTTTTTAGATCAAACCTTTTTAATGGATTTTTAGGAATAAAAAAGGGAGAACAAATTAAAGGACAAATTTTGTTAATTTGCAGTCCATTCTTTAAAAAAATGTGAGTTTTGTGATTTAGATGCACTCTTTACTTCTGCTAGAGTAAGTTTGCCTGAAGTAAAAAAATGTGAGTTTTGTGATTTAGATGCACTCTTTACTTCTGCTAGAGTAAGTTTGCCTGAAATATCCCAGAGGAGTTTGTACATACCGGTGTGTCTCTGTCACGGTTGCCTGGGTTCTAGGACATGACTGTCATATTTTACTGGACTATTAATTCTTAAATTGATATTAATTATTAAACTTCTCTGATACAGGTCTCCTATAACTCTTTCTTTAAACGAGTTTAGAAAACCAGAGCTAACACATATTTCCAAGTGGAGAAGTGGTATTCCACATTCAACCAGTGGGGCAAAGGTGGTCTGCTTTCCTCAGRGTGAATCAGTATGGTGGTGCAAGCAGGACATAAGGCTGCAAATACACTCAAGTAAGACTGAGTCAGAAAAGATACTGCAGATGCTAATCCAAACATACAAGTTCTGCAGAAGAATGCATCACTAGCACTGGTGCAGTCAGGATTGTAAAACTGGTAGTATACCCAGGAAAAGATTTTAAGTTCAAAAAATTGTTTGCAATCCACATTTACAAGAGCTGCACAGATCATTTTCTTTGTTGGCGTCATCCTCCTAAACAGTAGCAAACCCAACAGCTAGCTTATGTACAGTATAGCTGCCGCACAGCTCTCAGAGCAGATGGTTGTGGAGAAGACAGGAATATTCCTAACAACACCAGCAATATTCAGAGTTGCTTCCTGGAAAGCCTCACTGGAGCAGCTGCGGATTTTTTTCTGCTGTCYGCACCCAAAGAGATTTGGGAGAAGTTTGCCCCAGAGTCACCAGATGGAGAAGCCTGGCAGGTAACCCTGGCACAGCCGTTAACCTTTGCACCATCCGTACCCAGGTGCCGTACATGCTACAAGAGTATGAGCAGAGCGGACGTTCCCTGACCTGCAGCTTCTGCACCATGTGCACAGCAATGTGCCCCTGTGGCCAGGAAGGCCAATGGTCTCCTGGGGTGCWTTAGGAAGAGTGTTGCCAGCAGGYCGAGGGAGGTGAYCCTGYCCCTCTACTCAGMCCTGGGGAGGCCTCATCTAGAGTACTGCGTCCAGTTCTGGGCTYCCCAKKAYAAGAGAGACATGGAGCTACTGGAGAGAGTCCAGCACAGGGCTAYRAAGATGATCMGAGGGCTGGAGCAYCTGCCCTRTGAGGAACGKCTGYGAGAGCTGGGCCTGTTCAGCCTGGGGAAGAGAAGACTGAGGGRGGATCTTATCAATGTGTASAAGTACCTGAAGGGAGGATGTCCAGGGGACGGGGACAAACTCTTTTCAGTTGTCCCATGTGACAAGACTAGAGGCAACAGGCAAAAAACACAGGAAGTTCCACTTGAATATGAGGAGGAACTTCTTTACTGTGAGAGTGACGGAGCCCTGGCACAAGTTGCCCAGAGAGGTTGTGGAGTCTCCTTCTCTGGAGATCTTCAAGGCCCRCCTGGATGCAACCCTGTCTAACATGCTCCGGGTGACCCTGCTTGAGCAGGGGGGGGGGGTTGGACTAGATGATCTCCAGAGGTCCCTTCCAACCTCAACCATTCTGTGATTCTGTGATCAAGGACTTGSGGCTGCATGTGGCGGCTGCTGCTGAGTACCTGCGCCCCTGAACCTGTTAGAGCCCCCAATCTTTCCTTTGCCTCATAGCTATGTAAATACTGATACAATCTAATGTGGATTACTGAACGCAGAGCAGAATTTGCCCAAGKGCATTCTAAAACTGGAAGATTTGGCCAGGTAGCTACTTAAGGTTGGATGGAAATGAAGTGATCTGGACCCATGTGATGCCCTTACAAGTAAAGAGAAAAAATGGAGAAAGCGATGATGTTTTTCCATGCAATCTTGCCAGTATTATTTACTCCTGCCAATGTGATATGGATTTTACCAAACAGTAGCATGCTGAATGTGTTGTAACATGTTTCTAATTTAGCTCCACTGGCTTAGACTGGGCCCTGGTTACATACCGCTAAGGAATCAGCACGTTAGCCTTGGCAGAAGGTATCTTTATATTAATTATTTAGGATTTGTTCTTCCTCAGATAGAGAAGAACTGTTATGGCACAAGAGGATTACAAAGAAAAGCACAGCAGCTGAACTAGTAGGACACATGGGGCCTTACACCAGGCCTCCATCTGGCTTGATAACAGGAAGATGCAAATGAGCTTTATATATTATGAAGGTATCTGGTTCTCTGACTCATCAACTGTACTGTGAAATAGAGACTGGATTAGAAAAAAACGTAGTGTAACATTGAAATTGYACGTCCAGTTTTGGGTGCAGGGTCAGAAACCAGACACCTGCCCTGGGATTACAACATCTAATTGCTGCCAGTTTAAATGGGCTTGTTCAACGTAGAACCTGTTTGTGTATCTTCAGACTTGATAAGAAGAGGTTCTCTTATTTCAATTCCAGGGTTATATTCGGCAGTGTCGCAAACATACAGGAATGTTCACCGTGGCGCAGTTAAACACCATTTTTGGGAACATTGAGGATATTTACAAATTCCAGAGGAAGTTTCTGAAAGATCTTGAGAAGCAGTACAACAAAGAGGAACCTCATCTAAGTGAAATAGGGTCATGCTTTCTTCAACATGTATGTCACAAAAATTCATTTTATTTATGACATGAACAAAATACAGTAAGAAAAAGCTAAGTTACCAGATAAGGAGGAGATTTTACTAATCTATCAAATGCTAAACTATGCATGTATAGCATTTTAGAATTCAGAGTGTTTACAAGTAAAAAGTAACTTGAATGTTTTAGATTTCTCCTCATTAAATGTGTATCTCCACACACATTTAAGTTTCCTTTTCAAAATTCTAGTGATCACAGATGAGCTGGACTATGTCCAGCGCTTTCAAATTGTTCAAATCGGCATGCAAAARCTACATTAAAAAAMCAAACAAACAAACAAGGAAAGAAGGTGGTGGGGGAAGGCTCTGTTTGACTGTGAAAAACACTTGCTGGAGCCATAGCCATCAAGGCTTTCTAATTTCCAAGATTCCCCAAAGAAAAGGACTTTTTAAAGTGGATTTAACTATTCTGATTCAATGGATCCCCTCTTTTTGCATTCATACAAGGAAGGTACATAGYATTAACAGTTACAAAGTAGATTTCTGTGTGGTTTCAAACCTGACTTTTACTCATTTATTTTGGAAACAATTTAGGAAGTAATTCCTAAATTATTTCCTAATGCAGTAATTACTATAACTGCATATAATAGATGTTACAAAAAAAAGTCAATCTTTATAAACAAATGCTTTAAAGCTTTGACTTTTTCTTCCTTTTTTTTTTTTGTAGCAAGAAGGTTTTGCTATTTATTCAGAGTATTGTAACAATCATCCCAGCGCCTGCATTGAACTTTCCAAGCTAATGAAACAGGGCAAATACCGCCACTTCTTCGAGGCCTGTCGCTTGCTGCAGCAGATGATTGACATTGCCATTGATGGTTTTCTTCTCACGCCTGTTCAGAAAATCTGCAAATACCCTCTGCAGCTTGCTGAGTTGCTCAAATATACCACTCAGGAGCACAGGTGAGAGGATTAAAAAGATAAATCCTAAACAGCAATAGCACCTGCTTACTCAAGCTTTCTGACAGTAATAGGCAACACTGAACTACACTGAGGCTTTTGAGAACAAAACTCCCACTGACTGCTGTAGACAAGCATTCCTCCTGGAACCATCAAWATATTAACAMAAATAGTATCTGTAGTGTAGCGTGRGGGACTGACAGGGTGCCAGAGAATGAGGAATAAGTGAAAGAGGAAGAAGGAAAAAGGTGCCAAGGAGTGGGTTGTAAATCAGAGTGAAGAAAGCCAATATGTCCAAAGAAATGAAGAGGGAAATATGCAGAAGAGATGGGGAAGCTGCATAATCTTATGGGCACAAAAAAAGGTAAATAGGGTCTTAGAACAAAACACAGTCTGAGTGATTCTGTGATTTTTATTTTTGAAACTTAAAAGTAATATACACTGCAGAAAAAAGATGTGGGAAGAAAATTTCTTAATCCCAGTAAAAAGATGTAGTTAGAAAAAGTGGGAATATAGCGAGAATGAAGAGAGTGAAAAGCTAAGAGACAATGATCAATAAAGGGAGAGCACAAGTAACTTAAAATAATTTTATAAGAAAACATTAGCGAACTCTTGTTATTCAAAAGTCATGCTATTCAAGATAGCAACAAAGGATGTATAAATACCTGGGCATGAGTTGCTATCTTCTAAAGAAAAATGCCCCTAATGATAGAGACATCYTCCAAACACTCGTCCCCCTAAAAAATAGAATATTTTGGGATCATGTGACCATGACTCAAGTCATGATTCATATGGCTAGTCATCCATATTCAGCATTTACTTTGTTACYGCATTTCTGCTTACTCCTTGCTCTGTGTACCCTTTCCCAAGGATATTCCTAATATTTAATTTTTTTTTTAATTTTAATTTTCTTGACTTTGTAATTGTCCTGACGTCTCTTTCCCTCCTATTTTACCCCAGAATTTCCTTAATATCCCCTCAAAAATTTGCTATGAGGATCTTTGTTATCTGTTCCTTCTAGACTTCTTTCTATCTGAGTCATTTTGTCAACTCAGTGTGAATATCCCAGTCCCTCAAAACTGAACTCTCACTAGAAGACAGCAGCGTTCCCTTTTATCTCTGCCTAAGTTGGGATTTATTACTGATTGTAAATAATGAAAACYGGAAAAAATAATAAATCTAGGTGGAGACCATAACAGAATAGGAAATATATCATGAAAAAGAGCTTCTCAGAAACGAAAAACTAATTTAATAATTCTTCCATTTAAGTGACCAACATACTAACTCTTGTTACATAATTAACCTATATAATGCATATACTGTTTTCAGGTATTAAAAGTTATGTAAGCATTATCATAGACCAGAAAACCATAAGCATTATTCTGAGCATGAAACAGACATATTGTTATTGTAAAATCTAAAATTCAGAATTTGATTTTGATTCTCAGAACTTTCTGTTAATTTAAGAAATGAATGACTTTCCACTCTGTGTAATTGTACAGACAAACCAGAACCAGCCAAAGCTCAGCTGAAATTCAAATGATCAGTTTTGTTATGAAAATATTTTTTTGTTTAGTGTCTGCTAGAAAGCTTAGGATGCTAGAAGATAAAGGTAAACCTAGTGTTCTTCCATTGCTCCAAAATATTTGCTTGCAATATAGCCCAGACATTAGATTTTCAGCTGGGATAAAAATGAATTGCTCCACCGTAGTTGCAGGTTATTAGCTGTTCTAGTATACCTGTGGGCTGATTCACTCTTTGAATAAATTAAGATTTTATCTTTAAATGTCTGCCTTTTTAGCTTGTATAACTGCAAGAAAAACACTATTGTGCTCCCCCCTCCCCCACCCCATGCTCAAAGTCCAATCGTGTCCTGAAGCGATGTTTCACGGGCCAAAGTCTGCACTTTTTTAACCTTGAGAAAACTCCCCTTGGAAGCAGTGGGATTTTTGCTAGCGGCTGTAGTCCAGGAGCTGCGAGTTACTGACGTTCAGATGTGTAATGCCTCTGTTCAGCTCTGCAGCTGGCTTGGAAGCCCAGCAGCAAACACTAACATTAGTGGCTGTTTCACTGCTCGTAGTTTTAGGAGGATTATTCAGTGAGCTACTRAACCTGTAGATAAAGCGAGAGCAAGATCTGGCCACCTTCGCCCCGTACTGCTCGTTTCCCCTCTTTGGTGGCACAGCGTACAGAGATGCCTTCAAACACGCAGGTGCTCTCAGCGCGCACGCTGCTTGCAAGCGCACGCCCACGCTCGCGCAGAGCCTTGGTGAAGCTCCAGGCAGCTTGTTTTTGCAGCTTCAGAGTGATGGTCTTTTGTTCTGTTTTCATACAAGGATTAAAGACACGAGGTGCACTGCCTGCCGTGAAGGCCACAGGTTGTGCAACAAGTGAGGATTTATGTCACACCAGTAAAGCAAGAAGGAACTGAGATAAGGAAGGGCGAGAGTAACAGTGCTAATATCATGCAGTCACACTGCGGGACATCTCCCTGACATCAGGAGGATCCTGTTATTGTTAATCTCACTTTTTGTGTACAGCGTGGCAGAAAAAGAGTTTCCAGCGCTAAAAATAAGAAGAAAGTAACACGCAGGGGAGAAGGGAAGTGCATCCATCAGCAGCAGCAGATGAAAATAGGAACTGAGACAGAAGCAGATAAAAAGGCCACTGAGGCTGACCCTCCTTACAGGATTTATTTCTAGCTCATACTGTTTTCAGTCTCTGGCTCCATTTCTGAGTTGCTCGTATAAAAGTGGGGAGGCAGCTGCTCTGCTGGGACTCTAAGGCCTCCCTCAACTGGTTTAGTAATTTGCTCCTGGACCAAGCGTAGCAATATAGGAGCGCTGAATTGTACAGACTACTGTATAAGCTTCAAGACAGCTGAGAATCACCTATCTATCTTATTTAAATACTCTGAGAAGAGGCATGATTGGGTAGTGCAGGCTAATATACTTTAAGCACTAGGTTATGTCAGTAATTGCATCATATCCACTGCGTGAGTGATCTTTGAAATGTGCCTACGTTTCACAGTGATTATAACAACATTAAAGCTGCYTATGAGGCTATGAAGAATGTAGCGTGCCTGATCAATGAGCGAAAGCGAAGACTGGAGAGCATAGACAAGATCGCACGCTGGCAAGTCTCTATAGTAGATTGGGAGGTAAGTGTTGGCCTGGCCCCTTCGTGGGCAAAGGTCCTGTGTACGGTACCTCCTGTCCTCTGGAGGATGTGTCGTGCTGTGCAGAGAGTTTATGGTGCCCACATTTCGGCTGGTCATTGCTCAGTTAAAAGTCCAGCTGCAACCTCATTTGCAATGATTGTGTTACTGATTACCTTGTTTATTACTCAGGAAGAGCAGCAGATAGTACATGTACACATGCACTTGAGATAACACTGACATGTAGAAAATGACAAAATGGATTTTTTGTTAGAGCCGTAGACTCTTGTTTTGACTTTTGATGGTTTTATCARAACTTGAACATGCATCACTGACTTTAAGAATCCTCTTGATTTATGCAGAGATAAAGAACAGAATCACACTCACTGAGTTTGTCTGTGTAAGATTATCTCCGTTCCAAGACACTTTCAAATCTAATAATGAAAATATAAGAAAATTGAATGAAGATAAGACTAGTTAGTAAAATGAGAATGGTTAGGCACAAAGTAAGATCTTAAAATATTATTTACTTGCTACTATGTATAAATATGTATTTTTTTAGGGACCAGATGTGTTAGCCAGAAGCTCAGAACTGATCCATTCAGGAGAACTGACTAAAATTTCAAAGCAAGGCAAAAGCCAGCAGAGGACTTTCTTCCTTTTTGACCATCAGCTTGTATTCTGTAAGAAAGACCTGCTGAGAAGGGACATCTTGTATTATAAGGATCGTATGGACATGGATCAGATGGAACTTGTGGACACAGAAGATGGCAAAGACAAAGACTTTAACATCAACGTCAAGAATGCTTTTAAGATTATAAACAGAGCAACCGAAGAGATTCATTTGTTCTGTGCAAAAAAACAGGAGGATAAGAAGAGATGGATGGAGGCATGTGAAAATGAAAGGAGGAGAGTTCAGGAAGATAAAGAAATGGGTGAGTGCAAGGTTTTCCTCTCAGAAGCAGTAAAAATAAAGAGGAATGTTCTTGCTTTTCCCTTTTCATGCTCAGTGCAGATGTGTACTCAACCCTCTGGGACTGTTGTCTCTTCCTTACCAGGCACGGACTTCATCTGCGTAGATGAGGGCTGTTCAGGTGTGTCTTCCTTGTGGGGCAAAGGCTCAGAGCAGCTGGCTCTGACATCCATGACACAAGTGTTACTGATGAAGACACTCCATAACTTTACGAGATATGAAAAGATTCATTTCACAAAAAACAGTTAATAGTAAAATTCCATGCAAAATCCTGGTGCTGTTGTATGAAACATTGGCCGCAAATGCCTGTTCTTAAGAGACACTTAATTAAAAAGCCAAGTAGCAGTAGTCATAGGTTTGTACTGTCCATGTTATATAATGGCATCTGCTGTGCCCAGGGTACCAGTACAGCTGCATAACGTCATTAGTTACAGGCCAAAGCATAGCACTACCAGCCAATTTACAGAGAAACAAAGCCCCAGTCTTGCGTGAACAGGGAARAAGCTAGGATCTTGCAAATCCTAGGGTCACCTTTAAACCCACAACCTATGGGACAGTCTAGGGACAATAACACCTGTGTGAATGTATGTTTAGAATTGTTTCTTAAAATTGTTACTTTCATAGTTTCATGCTGGGTATAATAGCTTCCTTTTAATATGGTCAGTGGCAAAAGGTCCAGCAAAATTGCACTGGGAAAATGCACATTAAAAAAAGCAACAGTAATAACATAAAACAATTTTTTGCATTTCCAAAGCATTAAGTCAGGTTTTTGTGTATGYGTTTGTGTTGACTGCACAAGAACTTCTCCTTTTTATAATATTACCTTTATGAGAAAGAGAGTGGCAGAATTCATAAGTAACACTCTTCAGGCTTTAGGTGACAGCAGGTTAAAATCTGTAGTGCTCAGAAGGGGRGTGACATAATGCAGAAATTATTAAAATTTTAAAAAGATGACAAATCTTTTCATGTTYGCTCAAAACATCTGTTCATAAGGAATAGGAAGACAGGAATAGCCCTTAGGCCGCAATTTGCTGATTTCAATGGCTTCCTCTTGTTTAATGCTGTTTTAAATGTGACAAAAATAAGGCCTCCTCTGAACATATTGCAGATAGTTGGAAGGCTGTTGTTTTGTGTCTTACTGGGCATTATTAGTTCCTGGCACTGAAGTTATCTTTCTTTTAATTCATAAGGATAAACTTTATAATCAAGCTATCATTTAAGAATCCAAAAATAATAATGGGAATATTTTCAAATTATACCAATTCTTATCCTAAAAAAAATCTTTACCCTTCCCCATTGCACCAACTGTTGCAATTAAACCCAGTCGWCTTGTATCCAGAATAAACAGAGAAGAAGCAACACAAACTTTCTCTGAACTTTTTAAAACAAACTTTCCTCCTGTGCTGGACATCCAAGTGTGACGTTAGGAGCCTGTGAGGCACAACACTGATGGCTTTCCCAATGTGCTCTGTGCAGAGCTTGTTCACAGTTTGTGCTCAGGGCCATGGGTGTTGGTTGTGTTTCCCAGTTAGCCTAAACAGAACTCTAAAAAGTGGCTACTGCAAAAAGGTGAAGATGATTGGAAAGCAATAAAGCAAGGCACAGGATTCGATGATGGATGTCCAAACTATCTTGCTTGTCATAACAAAGTTACTAAAAGTCTCAGCGCCAGTGGACAGTGAGAACAGTAGGTCAGTCACACTGAAGGGCAGGGGGACTCTAGTTGCACAAAATGCAACGTTTGTCCCTCTGTCCAATTCCTCCTGTCCCGTCTCTGCAGCTCCATGGAGCTTGAATGGAGCTCCTTTTTGAAGGAGTCTGAGCAAAACAAGATAAAATACAATCATTTTCCATTCCTCATCCTTTCTGAAGAGTTCTCCTGAGCTCTACCAATCTGTATCTACACCTCTTTCTGCCATGGTTCCTCTCTGGAGCAYTGGGAGAGCATGTTGGGCACCCAAATTTTCTATGTTGGGATACTTCTGACGTTCACACCAGTATCTGCTCATGGTAGCAACAGATGTGGCTTGTGCAGGCAGTGGTGTGTTACCATTCTTTGTAGGTGGTGCTCCACCAGAAAACCCCAAATATGAGGAAACTGCAAAAATGTAACAGCTACAACCCTAAATATAATTGTTCTATTGGGATGTCRTGAAAATCAGGATGGTCACCCGTTTTGAGATGACCCTTAGAAAGAGTGGTGCTTCAACAGTTTGGCAACAGCAGTGGTAACAGTTTAGTATAATAGCACTAATCCTTGTTGAGGGCTAGGTCACAAATTTCCATGATGCTGAGTGCAAGGATTGCAAGGGAGGGTCCACAGTAYGTTCTGTTTTTTAAGATACTGTGCAATATAATGAAGAAAATCACTGTATGGTGAGAAAATTTATTTTCTATAATGTCATATATGCACAGGCAGCATTTTGTGTCCCTGAATGCCTGTATAAAATCCGTCCTTCTGGAAACTAATGCTTTTCAAGTGTAACAACTGATTATTCAGATTTAGGGTACCTGTTCTCACATCAGCATCTTGAACCAGAAGAAAGATAATTGAGTTTTAATAGCCAATGTCAGTTGGTCTTGTGAGTCCCAGTGAGTGGATTGGATGTATTCTTCGTTACCCRGCAGACATAGATTTCATTTTTTGACATAGCTGTTAGCCAAAATCTGTGGAAAGGTGCCAGTATTCTCAACCTCAGATTTAAATTTATCTTGTTGGTTTTGTAAGCAGTCTTGCTGGAATTCAGAGGAAACCGCTAACCATCAAAGAACAAATCTTCAAACTCAGAATTGCAAATGGCATTTTACCTCTATTTTCAAAAATGCTTTAGTGCGAGTCATTGTCTCCCAAAACCATATCAAACTTTTCTTAGCTTCTCTGAATGTATGTGAAGAAAAGGCCATAGCCAGAAAATCGTTCTCTAAAACCACTAATAGTAACCCTAAGAAAATGGTCTGAACCCTGTTGATGAAATTACTTTTTTTTTTTTTTTTTTTAGTTTTGGCTGTTTCTTTGTTCCTATGATTGAAGAAGTTGCAGAAGAAAACATAAGAATCCCAAAATTATAGCTAAACATTGTTGTATTATACATATTTGCTGATTTCTAACAGCTTCTTTATAAGTCCAGGTTAAAAAAAAGTGCAGGTTAAAAAAAAGTAAAGAGGATCTAAAAAGTATAACAAAGTGAAGGAAAACRCAAAATGGAACACAACTGGCATCTTTGTTCTTTTGACTTTGCATTGCAGCTTCTGTCCTGTCCTGTCTTCTGCTTGTGCTAACATCATATCCATGAGTCACGTATGTCCTGAGCAGAGCGGGARGAAACTAGAGTGCTTGTACTTGTGCCCCAGCACTCACCACTCACCTGGTGACCTTTCATGGTAGATGTCTGCCTTCCCTGTACTCGRTATATGGCAGTCACACCTATCACATGATACTAAGTTGCTCAAGGTTGACCACATACTTCAGCATCACATCAGTCATACAAGTATGAGACAAGTAAAGGAGAAATGGGGCTGAGAGGGAGGCAGCCCTGGTGCGATACAGCCACAACCGTCTCAGATGCTGCTTCYGTGCCTGGCATATTAGATGACACCGTCTTCTCCGAGCAGAGGCAACGCGCCCTCCTTAGCCTTCTGCTGCATCAGCACCAGAGACTCCTTGCTCCTCGCTGGCACACATGCAACATGCTGTAGGGCAGGGACGTGCATCTCGTATCTCGTTCACTCAAGGACTGTGCAAAGTAGTTAAAACAATTCCCGCTTTATGCCAGCCAAAAGTACARACTTACACAAACGCCCAATCTGAGATAACACCCTGGAGTTTGTTCAGAGCACAGAAAGCTTTTTCAGCTTTTAAAATGAAATCTTTTATCCCATATGGATCAGRAAGTGAACTCATTAAACACAGAGGGTGTAAGCAATGAAAATGTGGAAGRAAAATAGGTAGTTTCCTCTTACTGAGCAAGGTGATTGCAAGATTACAATAAGATTGGGTATTTCAACATGAAGATACCAAGAGTTTAGTTTTCTYTTGTACCAAGTTTGCACTACTGCTATACCAATGRCTTCAGCTTGTTAAGCCAAGTTAGCCTGGAGTCAATGAAGAGAATCAGATTCTGCATCTRCTMCTTTGTGGCGTGTAGCTTCCAGAAGTGTAGTTAAAAAACTACATTTTTTAATTTGTAGTTATCTGGAGTTATCTATAAAAAGAACATTTTTGCTAGTTAGTTCCCCATCGATTACCATTTGCTGGAATAGGAAAACAAGCTTTTCCCACTAACCTATTGGCAAGTTAACCTTTCTATTGTTATCCCAGTGAAAAAGTTTGAATCTTTAAATTTCTTTGACAAAGTAAAACATGCTTTTGAAAACTTAGGGTACATTGCTATTAAAATTTTCTTAAAATTACTTAAAATTGGTTAAAATAGTTTACTTACCAGTTTTAATTTAATGTAATCAACTATTACAGTATTTTTATACCAGTGCCTTTTTTTGCTCTTGACATAGGAATGGAAATATCAGAAAATCAGAAGAAACAAGCCATGCAGAATGCCCGAAAGTCAAGGCATGGAAAAATTAAAGGTGAATATTTAAGAACTAATTTATATTCTTATTATATTCCACTGTGTATTATATTAGGAAGTAATACAATCTGACTGTGGTTTGAGTTTTTTTTTTTTTAATTTTCATTGGTTTAGATGGAATCACATATTTCCCTTAGCCTGTATTTCAGTTTCAACCTATCCACTGAATCAGTTTCCTAGTCTCCTTCAGAGAGGCAAGTCAGTGTATTATCTCTTTATTAGAAAAGAAACATAACACATAGGGCAAGTGTTTTTTGAAGGATGTAAAAAAGTGTGTGCAGAGATTAAAGATAAATGAGAGTTACTGTTTCCTTCCATGACTCTCAGTCTGATAGCTTGCTCTTCTTTAGTAATTATGTGCTTTCTGTTTAAAATATCGTAGTGTTCTTACTGGGAGCCACATGTTGTTGCATTGATAATTACATACTCTAGACAGCTTCTTTTTATCTTCCTGCTAATTTGTAGAGATGAACAAGAGAAAAATGAAAAAAAAAAACTTTCTATTCCTTTTCTCTCTCAGGAAGTGTATTAAGATTTTGTTCTTTTCAGTCTTAACATCAAATTTGTCTAAATTTCTAGTATGATGAGTGAATAAATTGAGCAACTGGAACAGATTAAGTCTGAATTCAGGAGAAAAGGATTTGTATTAGGTAGTCTTCTGTTTCCCATAATCAGTATTATTAAAGCATTTTCTCTTTATCAGTCACTAGATGCCTACGAAATAATAGTGGATTATGAACCTGTCTGGATTATCAGGGAGTGGCTGCAAATAGAGATGAGGAAATTATATTCCAAGTGCACAAAGGCCAAAGTCTGAGACATTAGACTAGAAAAGTATTCTCCAAATTGAAGAAATGTATTTTTATTGTTAATAATATTTTACCCAGCCTTACCCATGAACTGACTACAATGGCAGTGTGTACTTTGAGTGTCTTTCCTTTGAAATAAATAATAATAAAAAAAAAAGTTAGTGCCAAGCTTTTGTGAAACAGATGCTTATTTTTGATAATTCTGTAATGTTATTTGTACTAGTATTACTCTCTTTCCTTCTTAAGCCACAAGTCTGAGATTACAAAGGATAACATCTAGTAATGCTTCCATTCAAGTTCATGGTGGATTTCACCTTGACTTTACTGACTGTTGGGTTTGTCCCCCGCTATTGGGCTTAATTTTTCCCTGTGTTAGTTACTTTGCTAGGTGTCTCATACACATCCGTAAACTGTTCTTTTTGCAGGTGTAAGCTATAATGGGTGTCCTATGCCTCCTCCACACCAAAGCTTGCATCCCATTCATCAGCGCCACATCACTGTGCCTACCAGCATCCCGCAGCAGCAGGTTTTTGCCCTGGCAGAGCCCAAGCGGAAACCATCCCTCTTCTGGCACACCTTCAATAAACTCACCCCGTTCAAGAAGTGAGAGGCCATGGGCCTTGGAAGGACACCAGCACGGGCAAAGAGTTATTCCAGAGAAGAACACAGCTAAGCTTATTTGAGCTCYGTGAATCCTCAGTTTTGGAGGGAAAAACTTAGGCTCCCTTGAGCCAGAAACACCACCTTTGTCTGGAAGAAGAATGAAGTTCATCACCACTGTTTGGAAGCAATGTYGGCAGTGCCAGTGAGCGTTGCTGGTGAAGAGCAGAGTCCCTTCTGACAAAGACAAATTGCTGTTGTTCTAAAGCAGCAGTATTTGATCTCTGTTTCTTAGTTATCTTCAAATAATGATGGAACTATTCAGGTCGTTGTAACATTTCATTTTTCTTGATCTTATACTGATGGCCAAATTTAGGTTAGGGAGGAATTTTTCCCTAAGGGTGTATCAGCAGGGAATCTTAGGGGAAGTTTTCTCCTTCCTTTTGGAGCATTGAGCAGGGACCACCCRTTAAAATCAGGTGGAGAGATCCTATATGACTGATGTGCTGTTGCAGAATTTGGCGAACCTTAACCCTTCCTGTCTTTTTTTTTATTAAGTTGCCAAATAGCAGGAAAAAGTCCCGCAAGGCCTTACCATATTCCAGATTGGAACAGGGAAATTTTGTTCTGTCATATAGRAACATGAACAGAGTGCAAAATGGACTATAAAGATTGTGCATTTACTGCATACAAGTTAAAACAAGAGGAGCCACGGCATCTCTGATTACTTTCAGTCACAGCAATATACCACAGGCATGTACACTCTTCAGTATAGAGCTTTTGTATGACTTTCTGTGCACTTCTTAGCATAGGAGATGCTTCTTTATACTTCTCATATGCTTATTTCTCAGCGTAAAAAAGTATTTTTTTATTTTTTAATGGAGATAATGTGAATGTACAAAGTTAGAGTTGAGAAAGTATGAGACTGCTGGCACATAATTCTCACACTTTGTACTCCCTATTCATACAGCTTCACTTAAAAAATGGATGAATGGTAATATAAATCTCCATTAAGTTCCTGAAGCAGTCTGAAGCTATGCTTCTTACGCACAGTCAATTGACAATGGGTTTTTACCAGTTTCTTCACAAAGAAAGAGAAATCCTTACTGGAATGGACAGAGAAATTGTGTGGATCAGAAATGGATTTTTGTCTAAGAACTATCATGTTGTACTGGAAGGGGAAGGACCTATCTTGATGAAGGTCAGCTCTGGCTAGTGTCTGCAATACCTAATTTGCCTATCACAGGAGGTTGATTTGGGAAAGTAACTTTTAAAAAGCCACCAGGAGGAAACAGGATCTTGACTTACGCAGCACTGATCATTTCTGCTTGATAATTTTCATTAAGGGTGGCAAGACTGTTGTTGATATGGAAGGAAAGAAAGATTCCATATGTTTCAGAACCTATTTGTTATGAATGTCTTTCAAATATTTTATCATATGCTGCTGGTTAGGGGCATTATCTGATGATAAAGATGGATCCAAGAGTATTCTTTGAAAATGGACACAGTCAGCTTTGTCATGAATCTGTAACATAGGAAGAACAAAGAGAGACTAGAAGCSAAGCATCTTACTGATAATGTAAAAAAGCCTTATTTTAAACATATATTTGTTCCTACTACTGTTGTTACCTCCGTATTTTTATTTATCATCAGTGTTGTGGAGCCCACTAGTCTGATGATTTTGTGATATGGTAACTGTGGTAACTTCTGCAAAGCCCAGGTTTATAGTTTTGGTTTTAAACGACATCTGACAACTGTACATTTCAAATGCCTTGTGTATATAGCTCAGCAGTGATGCAAAGTCTGGTGATGCTCAATTGTATTGTTCACTGCATAGTGAACTTCTTTTCTTGTGCTTTTCCATAGTGATGGAAGATGACCTGGAACAGTTAAGAACTGGAAATATACATTTACATTTTCAACAATCCAGTTTAAAGAAAGTACACAAGAAAGTTAGTGAAATAGCTTGCTGGGTTGTCTGTTTCTTTTGATGTTTTAAACAAGCCATCTCCTTTCAGAATGTTTTGAAAGATAATTCTAAATGTTCAACTTAAACACAATGAATGGACTTACAAATGAAGGCATGGATGCATGTTCTTCCTCTTAAATAAGCAACCCGTGTATAAGTGTTTCTTATATACCCATTTTTCTGGGTACTTGCCATGGAAGTGAAGAATTTTTCATAATTACATTTTGAAATATTTGTTCTAGATTTTTAAAAAGATCTGAAGTTGTATCGCAATGCATACCCAGCAGCTTTCCCAGCTGGTCAGGTTTCTCTGCCATGTTCAGTGGGCCTGAAGACATTATGAAATCCACACTTACTTACATACTTGTCTTTGATAAAACCTTCTCCATTTCAGGGCTAGGTCCTGTGGGATTGTTGGAAAAAAATACAGATTTTGGGATGTATCTTCTGACATGTCAGTGCCCACAAAGGCTCTTCCCATATAATAKTGCTGGTGCCTTAGCCCTAAAAATGAACAGAAATGTTTGCATGTGGTTTGGGATGTATCTGGTTTCTTCTGAAGAGAACTTAATTTCAGAGAGATGAAAAGCAACTGTTTCATCGTGCAGATTACTCAGGAAAGTTTTATATATAATACCCTCTATGTAGACATGGTTCTTTATAATATTCTCAGTGTCTTTATTTGAAATCTGATTTTGCAATAGGTTAAGAGGAGACCAATATGATAGGCATTTTATTGAGTTCTTTATTTATTGGTCAAGGAATGTGCTGGCTATGCAGGGAAGACTGATAAAATATAACAAGATAGTACAAAATACACCATGATCTTTTGAACAAATTGTAGTTAAATGAAAACACTCGATTCCATTATCCAACAATTAAAGCAAATACTTACTGGGAGGTTCAGCCTGATTTTGGAGTCTGTGGAGAAGACAGTTGCAAATAAAACGTACAAGTTTGTACTTTAGCAAGTCTTCCCTTGAGCAAAATTCAAAAGTTCTGATCCTATTTCTGATGACAAAATTTGCCTATCATCCAAAAAGTGTGAAGGCAACATCTGTTCTTTTCTTCTTTCTTTCACAAGCTTTAAGTTACTATCAACTGTTCTAGGGCAACTACTAAGCACAGTTGTGCCTCATTTAGATAAAGCACAGCCAGAGCCTTCCTGATGGCCTGCTGAGCAAATAACCTCAGACTTTWAGCATGAGATGCAGTAAAACATAATTGTCCTCAAATGTGTTCCTACTGGGTTAGGATAATGCCAAACCATAATTGCATCTAACTCAGAGCATTTGATGTACAAAATAATAAGATTGTTTTACAAGTGGCTTTTGCCATGCTAAATTTCACATTGAGTTTTAGTGGTCAGTGTAATAAAGGAGTTCAAAGACAGACTACTCAAATGTTCCACATTTTAGTTGTCTTTTGAAAATAATCATAACAGAGTTTTGGAGCCAAAGGTCTTTAGCCATAACTAATACGATATCTTTCTTTGACTGCCTTTCTCCTTTTTTTCTAAATGTGTGGCATTTGTATGTAGGAGATGCCTCCTGAATGAGCTCTAATTTAAAACTATTTGTTGTAAATACTAGGGATGACTTGCATATATGTTTTATTTTGACTAGTGTTTTGTAACATATCTTGCGTATATTGCTTTGTGCATCTTACCATCTGTGTGCTGTTACACATGTTGTAAATCAAGCGTTATGGCTACAGAGCAGATGAATTGGCTGTTGGCAGCTGATGTACCTGTATAGAACTGCAGTAACTTGATGTGTATTGCATTACAAGGTTTATTTACTCTTGGAACACTGTTTGTCAAATGAGTCTATTTTCTGGAAATAAGTACAAACTTACATTCCCATTACTTTTACTGTACGTGCTTTAATTAAATAATGTACAAAGCTGAAGTTCATCAGCTGTGTTTTATAAAACTTTATTGTGCAGTTTTAAAATTTTTTCAATGTCCACAAAATCTCTTCTGTGAGGCAAAAATATATCTAATATCATATTTATTTTATTATCTTGAAGCAAAAAATGTCACACTTTTTTACTGTTTTTTCAGTAACAGCTACAGAAATTCTCAGCACTAATTCATTTTAACAAACTACTTAACCTGATTCTGGGGTTGAACATTCAGGCAAAAGTCATCCTTGTTACTGTCCCAGCCATAGGCATCTGCCATCATTGTGCTTGTCCTCTTCCCAGCAGACAGTTCCTACAGTGTCCGTTGGAAGTAAATGTACATGCAGCTTCTTWTATTAATAAAAGTATTGCTAAACAGAGGATGGGGATTTAAGTTMTGTGACTTAAGTAAGGAGGTTTGAATTTTGTTTTCTCTGGAACAAAAGCAAAACCTTTCAAAAGGGTTACTGGAACAGAAAAGTGTGTTCTGCAAGTCTGTAGGAAAGAGGCACAGAGCGCAGACATGCCTGTTTGCTGGCCAACTGTCAAAGATGTCAGAGATTCTGCTTACTGCTCCTGACTGAGGTAAGTTTTTCGTTTCTGATGATTCTGACAGAGCAGGGGCCTGATCTGCTGTATCTGAAAGATATGCACGTGTCCTTCCTGCTCAAAGTTGTATTAGAAACTATATGTTTGAAACACATTAGTTTTAACAAAATACCATTTTTTGCTCAAGTCTTTTCATTAAAAATATTTTTGYGAGTTCAAATGCTGGCAGGATAGTTGGGCTTGCAGACTTTTTCAGCGTCCTTTCAATGTCCAAGCTTTTATTTCCATTTTTTGGTTCACCTCAAGGTTCAGGATTTCTCAGGCCTCCCAAATGCCATTGCTGCAGCGAGGCTTGTGTTAAGTGCTCAGATATCAAAGGCACACTGTGAACACTTAGGCGGATTGAATGACAGAAAAATACATGTTGAGTGAACATCAGAGTAGGATGTTGTAATCAATGCACTTTCTGAGGCTGAAATTCATCTGTCCACAGTGAGTTTRTTTTGTCCCATGTTCTGAAATTCAGGCTCAAACCTGTAGACTGTTTGATGTTGTCAACTTCTAAGTTCTTTAAGAGCTGATCTAGTAAGTGGAGCTTTTAGTTCATACAGACATACACAGCACTGGTTGGGTTGGGTTTTATTTTAGAGGCTATATGATTGTGGTTGGTAACATAGACAAGGATTCAGATGTTTTTGTGTCACAATATCAAAGCAAAATGAGAAAATTAGAAATGGAAAACAGCATATCATGTGATCTGTAAGGAAAACAAGTATTCAGTAGGTTTCTGAATATTTTTCCAAATTTAGTTATTCTCTCCTGACTAGCTGAAGAATCCATGTAGTGAGAACGATGAGAACATCTCAAAACTGTACATACTATTTATAGGCTCAATATGGCACTGTCAGATATGGCTCTGCGGCACTTCAGCGATAACTTGATCCAGACGCAGTCACTCCTTCCCAGTGTTTGTGGTACATCTTATATTTCAATTGCKCGTCTTGGTATGGGAGGCCTAGGCAAGGTTTTTCCTGAGTTATTCTAATATTTTAGGTATTCAGAGTGGGCCAAGAGTGTGACAGACAAGCCACCCCCTTCAGCTAAGTGAGGGTTCAAATGCTTCTGCTTCGCTAGAGTCTGGTGACATCAAAGTTCAGCATGGCAAGTCTGAGACGAACTGAGGTCGGCAAGGAAAGGCATCCTGCTGCCCCTTCGAGGCCTGATCCTCACTCAAAGCAAAAACATGCTGATGTAAGATTTATTGACTTTTTGTCCTTGCTTGTCTTTTTTTGGAAGCTGAAACTGCTTCAGGAAAACGTCCAGGGGCTCCTGAGGGACTTGGCTGACAGAACCAGGGACACTCAGAATTCCTCCCTGCTTCCAGCACATAAGAACACTGTAGGCCCAGTCTCTATAGTAAACTGTGACAGTAGGCAAATTAGCTGGGCACTTAGCAGTAGCCTGAACCTATGACCATACCCCCGACTTAGGAGATACCTACCCATGAAGGACCAAAGAACTGTCTAGAAGCCACTCTGCTAACAAGGCTGGGTATATTTTCTCCAATTAACCATCTGTCTCATGGCCATTATTATCATATTCAGCTCCTAACAAAGGTAATTAGCACAGCAGCCAATCTAAGAAAAAAAAAAATCTGCATTTACAGTCATTCAGATGCAATGTTTAGGAGCAAATGATGACCTTCTGCTACTGTGTAATTATTCCAAGGTTTTCTTCTGTGATAACACCAGTGTTTGTCTTCAAGGCTATTGCCACAATACAGTTTTCCTGGTTCCATGCTAAAAAAATCATTGCTTGCGACTAACTTCAGATAAAAGWTAGATGTTACTAATGATTTATGTCAGATAGACTGTGATTGTCTCTGCAAAATTCACAGCCTCTTTGGGGACAATATCATGGCCCTGAGTGCACTCCCTTTTCCAGGGCAGGGCCAGCACCGCCAAGGGTGGCCCCGTCCCACAGTGGCCCAAGGAAGGCTCCCTGGGAACTGCTTTTGGCTGAGGCTCTYAGACCTGGTCCCCACCTGAGCTGCAGCCCCTGCTGTGTTGTAGCCATGCCTGGCCTGGGTTGGCCCTGCCTCATCACCGTGAGCTTTTTGAGGACCATAGGGCTGGGGCTGCCCAGCTGCCCCTGGTGCCCTGCTCCCACATGGGCAGTGGGACTGGCACTGGCAGCGAGGCTCAGCCCTGCTGCCACCAGGAGCCCATGCTGACAGCAGCCCTGGGAGCCCCTGGCCCCCACGGCATCAGGACATTCAGGAAGGATAGGCAATAAAGCTGGATTATCTGCATTACAGGATGCTTCACTGACACCAGAGCACTAAGCGGGTCGGAATGGGATATTTTAATGACTCAAACTTTTGAAGTGTGAAAGGAGACAGAGGATTAACAACCTTACAAAATTTCAGAYGGCGCCTATCTAATAGGTAAAGAGAGAATGAATGTTGGTCGTTAGCTCCCATTTCTTCTCATTAGCACAGCAGTAAGGCTAATATGGCTAGAGAAGATCATTCAAGGAGAACAGCTCACGGCTGCACATTGTCCTTTTGTTCCTCAGCACACAGAATATGCAATATCCTAGATATAAACCAGGGCACTATAAACCTTGCAATATTTGTTATTACCACAGGATGGTAGTGAAGACCTTAGTGAAACTTCTCACTGCTCAATGCTAGTATAGCTGTTCTTGATCGTTTTATACTGAAAAATATGGTGCCTGATACACAGATTGTACATGTCCTGTCTTTGCAGTGCTCCTTGGACACAGCACTTTTAGGCACTTGCACCACCTGGGTGAATTAAGGCCACTTCTCGTAACACATTAACTCCTGTTACTGCCTGTTTATCCGTCACTGCTCATGATCAACATTTATGGAGCTGCTGCGACCCTCAGTTGCCTTACTTCTACCCCTTAGAGACCAGGGATTACAGTAATTTCAAGAAGACACTATTAAGAATCAAGTTATAGCTTCCTTGAATTTAGTCATCAATAATATATTTAGTAGCACAAYAGCTTTGAATGCTGCTTGAATGGATAGGCAGATATCCTGCTAATTAGGCATTAAAAGCTTTTTGTCATTCAGTTCACTTACTTCAAGTTTGTTATTTCTTTTTTGTAGTCACCTAATATTTGTAATGCTATGTTCACAGTGRTGCTATTTTAATATCTATAGCCCTTTTATCAGGCCTTCCTCGACTTCCACTGTAAATTGCTTGAGGCAGAGGCTAACTTTATTAAATTTTTTGGAGCACAGTGATGGCATGAGACCTGCTTTCTGTTCTACAGACCATCCAGTTAGACAAAAGCTAACATTTGTTCAATGTATGTGTATAACTGAACAGGCAACTCAAAGCCTTGTTAATCCCTTTTAACAATTTTCTTTCACATAACAGTGGTAAAAGCCAAAGTGCAAAGCACTTCAGCTTAGTATTTAAATAAATAAGAAGATTCTTGTTTAAACTTCTGTTTTAATTATTGAACAGCTCTCAAAATTAAATCACTGACCTTTGAGAATTTAGTGACCAAACAAGTGCTTGTCCCAACAGCACATTTGGTGCCTGCATTCCTTTACATGAAGGTTTTACACTCTGGTGAAAGATGCCCAAGAACAGCACAAGTACAAAGTGAATGAGGTAAGACTGAAAATCCTGTAGATGATGATGATGATGATGATGATGATGATATCTCATGGTGAGGAGTGCATGTATGAGGACCAAATGTATATTCCTTAGGCAAGAAGCACTGCCTTACATGACTGGGAATAGAGTTTTTTGTCAGGAAACAGGGATCAGACTTTTCCACAGGGTGCATCATATCTTAATGGCTTTCCACAAAGCACTTCTCCTTCCTTTTGCACTCCTCTGGAGTCTTTTGGCTAAGACAGCAAACATTTACATAGTACAGAAATAGCAAGAAAATGTTTGATCTATTTTCAACTTCCTTCATTGCAAAGTAGCAGCAGCAGGAAAGAGATTTTGCTTGTGCATGATCAAATAGCTCTCTATAGACCACTGGCAAAGCCACCATTAACAACACTTCCAATAATTGTTGTAAAATTGTTTCTGGAAACAGAATGAAAAGTTTATGGAAAGTGTCCCAAAGTTAAGACCTTTCCCTATAAGTTAAGTTAAATGAATATTGAGTTTGAATATTCCTAGCAGGGTGTAATAATTCTTAATGATAACATACAAAAGTATCTCTCTTTTAACATGGTATCTGTGTTCCTTGTTCYGTAAGCTTGAGAAATGACGGTAAAGAGACTAAACAGAAGACATCATTTACTTATTGCTATGCAAAATTTCAAAAGAAATACTGATCTTAATTTTTCATTAATGAAAGAACTGATTTAAGCCAATTATGTAAAATTTACTCATTCTGAGCATCACTTTTACTTGGATAAATAAGTACTTAACCTATAGAGCTTTAACTTATGTGCATTAGAAACATTTATGCATATTAACTCCAAATAAAATAGGCATTTATTTTGTTACTATTTGATTTTTGTTCTTGAATCTAATCTCCTCCATTTAATAGCTCTTATATTTACTTAAACTAGAAGTGTCCAGAAGAAATTATAAATGTAGCTCAGTGGACCTCTATTAAAAACCACTAATAAGAGAGACTTTCTAATGAAAGAATAAATTTAAGATGGCTTTATGCAGATAGATGGGGAGGGCCAGGCTAGAGACTTGTTTTTGCCAAAAGGCTCTCTTCTTTGATCTTGCACATCTTTGCCCTTATCTCACCCTGCTTCTGTTCTGACCCTCTGTGAGGACATGCAACTTATTAATCCAGAAGAAGACTAACTTGGCCCACAAAAAAGGAAACGACTATGATTGTTTTGTGCTGAGTTAGTGAGTTGACTTGCCTTAGCTCACCTCTTGCAGGCACCAGAGCCAGCTCCTGAGTGATGTAGGAKCAGTGCTGTGCAGCCACGAGCAGGTGCCGGGAGAAATGTGGATGGCACAGTTAGCATCAAGACCTCAGCTTCTTCCTGATTATGAGCTGTTAGACTGGCTCAATTATCTGATATTATTTTACTCTTAAAAAGCTGTTAGAWGGATACTGAGTGATTAATTGCCAATATTAACTTGGTAAAGCCTGGAGATGGTAGAGAAGGACTTCTTTRCAGACCCCAAATGCCTAGGTACCATTTGGAAGTAAAGTCTTTGAAGGAGGAAAGAGGGAGCTGAAACAGGTAAACAGACCTGTGCATGGCTCTGAAATGCAGCACTGGCCATCAGGTAGCTCCTCTTTAGGTGTCAGTCTGGCTAGCAGAGTCTACAAAGAGATTCCTGAACAYTATGGCTAAACACTATGTAAGCTAAACTGCAGCTCAGAGAGACAAGACCATATACAGAATCCTCGTGCATGAGCCATGGTCCAGCCATAGYCACCCCAAAGATGCGAAATTTTAACTGTCTACTTGGGCTTAGGACAGCAGTAATGTTGCTGCTAGCACACATCTGTATAGACTTGCCAGACATTGAGGGTTCAGGGTATTGGTCAGCATAATGCAGATCCTTAAAAGTTCATTTGCAGAGAGCTGTTGCAGCTAKAAATTACTTGCTTTAATTGCTGAAAACAAAACTTATGATCACTTTGTCTACGTTGTGATTTTATTCTGCTCTCATTTGGGTTGGGTTCAACAAAATCTATGAAATTTGGACTTCATCAATCCACTTCTGGTTTAGATAGAAGAGAGTAAAACTCTACTGGATGCATCAAGCTTTGCTGACTGGATCCTGAGGAGACAAGGGTCATTCTAATCCTCCCCAAAGCTTTTGTGACTTTTAGCTGCTTACCTGTGTCCAAATTTCTATTTCTTTGCAGAGTTACGTACTTCCATGAGTCACACATAAGAAAATATGATGCTCCCAATCATAGGGAATTCAGAAATATTTTAAAGTTCAGTTGAAGTCTCAACAGTATCATGAAACTGTGACTGATATTCCTATTAAAATATTATTTGAAATAGCACTCATCAGTCTCCAAGATTGTATCTAATCCTACAGACTTGTAAAAAAAAAAAAAAAAAAAAAGGTTGTGGTGATAATCCATTTCCTCCCCTCACTCCACATCCCCTTCCTGCACTCACAAGCTCACAGGCTAAATATAGGAAGAGAGACAATGAGGCAGATCTACTTTTCCTTTCTTAAATCTTTCAGCCAAAATCATATAATCTATCTAAAGAATGAAAAGTTGGATTATACTGCTGGCTATTATAGTCAGCACAGAAGAAACACAAAAACAGGATATCTGTACCCGAGGGTATCCTGGCATTCCTGGCAATCCTGGACACAATGGCATACCTGGACGTGATGGACGTGACGGCTTAAAAGGCGACAAGGGAGATACAGGTACTACGTTCAGCTTAAGTGATTTGATGTATGAAATTGAGTGCCATTAGTTGTCAAAGCTGTCTGTAGTCACAGCTTGGTAACAGGATTATTCTGCCTAGCCTTCAGAACACATTTCACACACTCTTCTATTTCCCTGTTTGAAGAAGGAAATGTAAGGGAAGTCCTAAGAAAGAGAGCAAGATAGCAAACACTATTGAGAGGTCAAATGCAGGGGGCAAGAACAACTTAAACCAAGAAAGACTTTATCTTCTATTTTGGGAACATTTTTCAGATCTGTCTGAAAAWTTTAAAGCCTGCAAAACTGCTGTTACATTTACAAGACAGCAACTATGTTTCTGTAAAGAACTTCTGCAACAAACTTCAAGCCCACAAAAAAAAAAGAAGAAAAAAAGAAAAGAACACCACTGATTTCTTGTTTAGTATAATAGGAAGGGTGTAGCAACAAGATTTCTMTTTTTCACCTAAATTTTACATCTGTAGGATTTGATTCTGGGTGTATTTACTTGCTGTAACTCAAGAGCCATTAYAGTAAACTTCAGGAATGGAGACTACTGAAAAAAAAACAGTGTGGGATTCATGCTTGCTGTACGAGGCTATAAMAGAGATTTGAGTATTTTACTGAGACAGAGGTAACCTTCTCAGCTTCCTAAAACTCATCACTCCCATGGTACTTCAAGCCTTGGGATAAGGCTAGTGCGTTCACTGGTGCTGGACTATCAAGGTCAAGGTTCCACAAGATGACAAATTTGTGGACACTGAGACTTCATCAGAAGCGTTACAACCTCAGAATGCAAAGCACAGAACAAGTGCAAATCTGCTGCTCCAAATTTGTTCAAAAATTCTGTGCGGTGAACTTTTCTCCAACAGGCTTCGTGTGCCATCACACAGGTTTCATTATGGTTTAATGTACAGATCCATCACAAACAACTGCTATTACGGGCCTAGTTAATCCAGCACCACACCCCAGTCCAGATCATTCCTTCTATAGAGATCTGATCTTAACRATTGTGAATCACAGCTCTTTTCTGTAATGCACACAATCTAGTTCATGAACCAAACTGAGGTCAGTGGTCTAAAATAAATTAACTTTAAACACACTTAAGTATTCTGCTTCACCTTTGAAGCTAATGGAAATCTCTGCCTTTTACAGATTGGGCTGCTGATGCAATCACRAAATCAAAAGCTAATCACCTTCACCAGAAAAGTACATGCCTCCACAGAAAGTGCATGCTGCAGTATCAGTGCTGAAGGTGTAGTCTGATGTGCACTTCCTTGGTGGTAATGCAGGCATAAGCAGGATTCTCTACCAGATCCTTTTGCCATCCCTTCACTCTTCTCTTTTATACAACACAACTGTTTGTGTGGCCACACAGTAAACTAGATCATCTGAAAAATAACCAGCACTTCTAATTTGGGCAATGAAGAGTTGCTCACTGCATACTGCCTGCCCTGGGTGACTGAAAAACAAGTCTATCTCACCAATTGCTAAAGAGTTAAACTCTTTTGTTTTTTAACATGATCTATACAACCCCTGTCAAGCAATTGCTCTTCTCCTTCCTCTGCTTTCAGTGTCCCAGCCTGTCTGAAAACAAAACCTTCTAAAATCTAGAAACAACATCAAAAACAATCCATTAGCTTCTTATTAAGCAGGTACAGTAAATTGCCTTCTGTTTTTATATGCAGAAGTTTAGCAGGAGTCCAGGAGAGTCTGAAAATGGAAAATTGAGAACTTTCTTTCATTTCTCTTACAAAGTCCCACACTTTACTCCAGTTCTCATCAAAATCTGAGCAACATCACATGATACCTGATCACAGGTTTCTGATAAAGCSTCCACCTTTTTTTTTCCTAAATTAAGTTATTGTGATGGCTGTGTTGACTTTTCTGTATTTGAACAAACTGGGGTGACTGTACCGTTCTTTATATTGTATATTCACAAATACCTTTAAAGTTCAGCAATAAAACTTCTGTTTACATCACTGTTTACCCAYGCTTAGAGATCACAGCAAAATTCAAATCTTGGTTTTGTGGTAATTCAATTGTTTAATGAAGAACTGTTTTTCTCTTTTGTACTAGGAGAAGCAGGGCTTCCTGGATCTCCAGGGAAAGATGGTGCAAATGGAGAGAAAGGAGAACGAGGTCAGAGAAAAAGAATTTCAAAATTTATTAGCTTTCTATCAACTGCTTCCCCTGGGTTTGTGAACACTCAAAGTGCTAAACATTAGCATAAGCTGAAGTATCATACAGCTACCATATATCYATGTACACAACACAAGTATAGCTCTTTAAAAATCTTCATCCAGACGCAGTAGAGGCTGCACATAATCACTGATAATACAGAGGGAAATTTATCACCTCCAGTTATCTTGCTGCCTCTGAACACCGATACACACCTTTCCTATCTCTGATCCCATCATCGGCTGTTGAGGAAGAACCATGTTCTTGAGGAAGAATACCAGAACTACAGCCACTTCAGGAAAGATACCCCTGCAACTAGGTATGTATTTTCAGGGAAAGGTACTTTAAAAAAGGAATTAGTGAAGGCATGAGTCATACAGCTGAAAATAGAGAAAACCCCTTCATACATGAGATGAATAGGGTAAGTAACGGAGCCAAAATCTGACAAGGGAAGGCATCTATTTCTAGAGTAAATATACATAAAACACTTAAAAGAGACACATAAAAGATTCTATTCCTGTACTTTTTCCAAGCTTTGGTGCAATCATGGCACATGCAGACACGCTGGGACTCAGCCAGCAACAGCAGTAGTCTCTTAAAATATAAGCTCATGAGACACCAGTCCCAAGACCCTGATTTAAAAGGGCTAGCCAGATCTTCTAAGAGAAGGGTTGCTGGATATCCTATACATCCTGGGGCTCACCATTTCTCATATTTCTGTAGCCTTTTCCTGTCTTGTCATGGCAGTCATAAATTTCTCCAAAATCCCAGCAGCCCAAGCTACCAAGAATGCTGGAAAGTAGGTACTTCCCTGCTTCAGCCAAACTATGTACATACAGCAAGCCTGCTGCGTTGGATGGATGTGCATGTGCAGTGACTTGTCGTAAATGCAGGGAGTCAAGTTGGAGTCAGCCACTGTGCAAATAGTATTGCATCATTCTGCAAAAAGTCAGTAACTCAGATGTAGAATTCTCAGACTAATTGTGCACGRGCAATTTATATATGCAAAAGCATAGAAAACTCCAAAATACACAGTGTCCAGGTCCTGCAAAATACTTAAGATGATCCTGAAAAATAAAACATGGTACACTGGCTTCAGCAGAGGCTGTGGGAGCTCACTGAAAAGGTTGAGTATGCACTTAAGTTGCTAACCTGTGCAGAGCCCATGCTTGCTTCTGCCATGGCTTTACTGCTTGAGCTACTGCATGCTGCAGTCACACTTCTGGCTGCATGAGGGACCCTTCTTTATTTTCCTTGGAATATTCCATTGCAAACGTTCTGCGTTTGTGCCAGAGACAGAAAGTACACAGTCTGCATGGGGTTACCCTCAGCCGCATAGGAGTGATTACAGGCGACTCCATATCCCTCAGACTTTTCTCCAGCGCATTAGAAAAGACTTCAGTGCTCAAGAATGAGAGACATGAGGAGAAATGTTTAAAGTTACCAAGGCTACCTTCTCTTCCTTTGACCTTACCCCATTAGCTCTGTGCTGCTTCTCTCAAGGCCTCAGTAAGGAACCTCACTTGTCATGTTTTCAGTTTATTGCTGCTGTTAAATACTCTTAATAACTTCAAAGAGGCCAGGAGTAACGTAAATACAGTGTTATTTCTACCAGCTAAAGCTGGGAGCTTTATGCAGAAATCATYAGATTCTTTTGCTGAATAATAGAACATGTGAACATTATAGTATCTTCTGACATTCAAATCTATCARCTGATAACTTGCCCATCACACCACGAAACTTTCACCTGGAAATCTCTGCAGTAATCAGTGGATTTTCAAGGGTTCTGAGCTTCAGTGCAAGTGTGACTGAAGGATAAATGGAGTATGAGAGAGGAAGTAACACGGACAAAGACCCTTTAGTTGCACTTCAGTAGCCATCTAGGCAACTCAGCAAAGTCTCATTGTGTAGAAACTATGGAAACACAAGGCAAGTAAGTACTGAGGGTCACCTTGCGGAGCACCCATTCCACGCATTAGCTTGTGAACCATTTACTTTGTTTACCCAAGGCTGAAAACAGTGTCTGGACACACGATGCTGGTGCTTGAGATGGTCTGAGCTTTCAGTGCTATCATCCGCCTGTAGACAAAGTGAGTAATCACCTATATCTTCCTTTCAGCTCATTCTCGCTGTTCTTAGCTTGCGCAGCTGCTTTTTAAGGCAATAGCAGGTTCATTTTATGTTTATCCTACACTTCCATGCATGAGATACTGTATGTACAGCAAGTGYAGTATGCACAGTGAAGACATACACCTATACATATATGTCTTTGTGCTGAAATTCATGTTTTGCTTCACTAATCCACTGGAAGATCACAAGAAAATGTCATTCCTTTTCATTTAGGAACCAATGGGACTGTTGAAGAGAAGGGGAACAAAGGAGAAAAAGGAGAAAGAGGACGACCTGGGAAACTTGGACCAAAAGGAATTATAGGGTCAGTGGGTTACAAAGGTCAGAAGGGAGAACTCGGACTGCAGGGGCAAAGGGGATTAAAAGGAGACATCGGGCCCATAGGTCCAAAAGGGACAAAGGGTGAAATCGGTCATCCTGGAAGAACTGGTTTGCCAGGGCCTATTGGCCCAGTTGGTAACCCAGGTCCTAAAGGTAATACTGGTGATTYGGGGCCGCAGGGTAATCCAGGAGTTCAGGGGGAAAGGGGTTTGAAAGGGGACAGAGGAGATAAAGGAAATGTTGGTGCCACCCCAGTCCTGCCAAGAAGTGCTTTCAGTGTAGGCCTTACAGTCGCCACCAAATTTCCCCCTTCTAATCGCCCCATCCAGTTCGACAAGGTGCTGTATAACGGTCTAAATGACTATAACCCAACTACTGGCAAATTCACCTGCAAGTATTCTGGTGTTTACTATTTCACCTACCACATCACCGTCTACTCAAGGAATGTCAGAGTAGCTCTAGTGAAAAATGGGATCAAGCTGCTGCACACTGTGGACAGATACCAAGGCTCTGAGGACCAGGCCTCCGGAGCTACCATCCTGGAACTCCAGAGCGGAGATGAGGTGTGGCTGCAGGYTCACCCAGGAGAAGCTTTTAATGGGCTGTTTGCTGACGCGGATGACGACACAACCTTCACTGGATTCCTACTATTTAGTAACTCTGACATGCTGGAGTCACTGCCATTACCTGCAACGTAAATCCATGTTCTGTTAGTCTTTGACTTGGGTGAATTGTCTGATTTCTATTGACCCGAGTTTCAGGATGTTGTAAGCAATGGAGGTGCTGTACTATACACAACGCTGCTGTATTTCTTCCCCAGTCTTGAACTTCCTAACAGTGGTTCCAGCTTGCATTTTAGCTTTTTTTCCTAAGGAAACAAGACTTACTCAAGAAYGCTCTATGTCTATGCCCCCCATTTCTCCCTAATAAAGTTTCTCCTGGCCAATTTCAACTGAAGTCAATAGACAACAGAAAACATACAGGGAGGTATGCCAAAGGCTAAAAATGAGAACAAGGACTGCTGGGCAGGATGGGACCAGGTAAAGATCTCCCTGAAAGTGCAGAAAACTGCAGTTAAGGAATGAAGAGAATCTGCTAATGCCCCAGTGGAGAGAAACTGAGGGAGAATTCAGCCTTTACTCATTTAGTTTCACAGCAGTGGTCTGGCCACTCAGCATTTCTGTATTGTTCAGTCAGAACAGTAAAGTGTAGCTATGGAAGGAACTGAAGTCATCTCAGTGGAAAGGTGCAGGACCATACTACATGTATCTGTAAGATGGCCAGGCCTCTGTATGCCTGCAAGTGTTCTTTGCTTAAGAACAACTTTCTGTGCTGCATTTTGCATGCATGACTAACTGTTAAGCACAGCTCAAGACAAATAATCACACTCTGAAGAATTTGTATTAAACTTATGTTTCAGCCACGAATTATATGCTTATTTATTAAACTGTTCTAACCTACCGTTGTTAGATTTGCTTTTTAAAAGAGATAAAATAAGTGGTCTGACACATTTTTTGCCTGCAGTTCCGGGACAATTGATTTTAACAAATGACTTCTGTGTAAGTAAGGGCAACTCGTGTCTACAGTACTGGGCTTGATACTGGTTTGGTAACTTACTATAATTATACAGTGGTACACATTCCAGTTCTGAAGGACAAATGTCTTAAAAGAAAGTGGAACCAAATTTTCTCATACGGTCATCAAAACATTACAGTACCTTCTAACTACATCATATTACCCATATTTGAATTTATAAACGTTAGTCTTATTAGAACTTCTTTAGTTTCTTTTCCTTTGGCTTTCTTTAGATTTCATACATTACAGTCCCCATGATTTCTCTTCCATATGTCCTTGYGTAAGACAATTTTCATTCTTCTGGCAGCCTCAGCTGTTAAAAAAAAATCATTATTCAGATTCTAAGCACACACTTGGTTTCAAACGTACATTTGAGTTCTTCTGCTGCCTTTTTTCCTTTTAGAATGCACCTATTTCACATTTCCAAACTTTTCAATTCATACACCTTTGTAATTCTAGTAGCTGGAATTTAAGAAAAATGCTGTTGTAAGACCTGTGATAAAACTAGGTTGGTTTGCACCATTTCAAAGTAAATTTCAAACTTGAGTTTAGCACAGTTTSACTCCTCCACACAGACTGCTTACTTTTGGTCACATATCAGTTTTGGTGCGGCTGGTCGGAGCTTTTAAACATTGCTTTTAAATATGGTTCTTTGTTCTGTGCTTAGCTAGAGGTCTGAAACGGAGCAAAATTAAACAACAGAAGAAAAAGTTGTGTCGATTCTCTGACATGGATATTTAATGTCAAGTGCAAAAATACAGCATAACATTGCTAAAGCAGAAGTACTTATACACTGTATTTCAGAACTAACAGATGCAAAATAAAGTCTCCAAACTTAAGTATAACCTTCATCAACACCAGAAAAGCCATATTGGAGAACTGCTCCAGTTATTATTCCCTGCGTCATAAAACTTTATTTTTTGTCAATTTTCTCAGGTTTTCCACTGCCCTTTTCCCCCTAAAATGCAAACATACGAAAAAAATGCCGTGAAGTCTCGTTCTGTTACCCTCGGAAGCGAATAAAGCAGAGGAGTGTGCTGGCATAGGCAGGGCATCACCATGAAACTCTGCGCGAACGCGATGTGACACGATGAGCTCCGATTTCTGATGCCTCTAACACCGCCGACAAGGCGAGGAAACACGAAGAGACCGTCGCAGCCGTCAGGTCGCGCCGCACCGCCCCCGCGCGGCTCCGCCCGCCCCTCCGCCCCCGCGGGCCGGGACACGCGGAGGTCACGGCCCACCCCGGAACTGCGATCGCAGGCCGCGCCGCGCCTCCCTCCCTCCGCCATGCTGGCCGGGTGCAGGCGGGCGCTGCC
>NW_028186879.1:2639505-2730114 GCF_003343005.1 Rhea americana
GGGGGCCGCGCGCCCTTGAGGTGTTGGGGGTGGGGGCGGTGGCCGCCTCCCTTTCCCGCCTTGCTGCGGGGCGCAGCGGGTCCCGGCTGCCGGCGAGGTCRGGTTTTGCTTTTTGCGTGTGAGATTTTTCTCCCAAACCACCCTGTTCTTGTAATATTTTAAGTCGCCCTGGCAGCTTGCCCTCCTGCAGCCTCCTGAGCCAGGGGCTGAAGGCCGCSTTCAGTAACGTTTGTGCCTCGGTAGGTGAGACTGCTCCTGGTCGCTGCTGTGCGACGCTCATTCCCCGGGCAGTGGCGTGTTTTTAGAGGCTTGGAATTATCTAGATGGTTTCTTCTTAAAAAAACAATAAATTTTTTGTTTTCAAAATGTTATTCGTGTGTCGAATCCTTAAAAATTCCTCAGAGTTCGGTAGTTCATGAGTGATGACTTCTGCAAARATGATCTTCACTGACAATTTTAGTTTTGATTTTGGAATCTTGTACAATTATTAATAATCAGCCAGATTCCTCTTGTGTTGTCTAATGAGCTTTTTATTCCTTTATTTTGTCTTTTAACTGGTGAGGAAAGGAGAGAGACAAGTGTGACCACTTGTCATGTAAAATATATAATTGCACATACTATGTTTAAAATCAAGCATCTGAAATACTGTTAGCATTTTGTGTTTGAGAGGATCGTTTGGGGAACTGAGGGAAGGAGGAGCAGAGAAACTTGATCTTTTTCACCATTAAATTCTTTTCAAAGAAGCATTTATTTTTCAGGTAGATGATAGGCTTCTTGATCTATTTCTGTTTAAGGATAAGTTACATTTGTTGATGAGAGTCCTCAGAAATGTGGGACAAATAACCAACGKTTTTTTCTCTATATTTTTAAAGTAATTGTTGCTTTCTGGCAAGCACTGTTTTTGTTAGATGTTACRTGACAGATGCTACACAAATGGTGAAGTTGGTACAGTTGAAACTTTACTAGCAAAACTCATTTTGTCTTATGACCATTTTCTGAGTCCTGTCAGTACAACAAAAATTGCTGCTGGTGAATACAAGCAAGTCTGTTAACAGCATAAGATGTGCTGGTGCAGTTTCAATGACATGGTGCACACAAATAAACAGAATACGTACAATGTCTGTAGAATCCAGGTGTGCGTCCTCTGATGCCAYCTGTTGCTGCTCTGCTCTCCAGGCTGGTTGAACTTGAACTCTGGGGCTAAGGGATTCAGTGACTGCAAATCAGACCCCTGTTTACAATCCACCCATTTGTCCGGAAATTATTTTCTTCTTGCTCTTGCACCTTTGTGAGAATACTGACATAGGCCTTGCTCCAGGAAAAAAATTGGATAAGTACTATGTGTTTGCTTGGTCTAGGGAATGGATTCTTTATTCACTTGATGGGTGAATGGAAAGGATGAATAATTCTTTGAGAATAGAGATGTGTATTCCAGACTTGCAAAGACAATGTAACAGGTAGGGTATAAATGCTGATGCCAAACAAAGCAAAGAATGCTGCAGCTGTGCAGCCGGTTAAAGAATGGCCAAAGCCAGTTAAAGAACACAGAGAACTACACTGGACCATTTTTCTTTTCTTTTTTTTTTAATGACAAAACTCCGTGGCTAATTTACCTCTGAGAGAAGATGCCAACTGTTCAGAGAACTGTGTGYCAAGGAGGAGCTCAATGAGGAGGACAAATGATGGTGTAGGGCAGCAAGAAAGCCAGAAACTCTCTGAGACCGTTCACAACTGAGATCCTCAACTGAATGAAGGAGAATAAAAGGACAAGGTCTTGTCCGTTTTTTATAGCAAGCATTAATGAAGGACAATATGATATATGCATAAATGTGTGTGTGCACACAGATGTGTATATATATATCTTAAATATATACTTAAAAAATCTTTYATTCAGTGTTCTCTACATTTCAGTCTAATTCCTGTCCCCAAATAACAAATGTAAACATGGGAAGTGCAAGCCAAGGGTTAGGTCTTAGGGTGGCCAGCTTGTACTAAGAGCATTAGAAAAAATGGCAGTACTTGCAACACCAACAGAAAGAAAACAGGAAAAAGCAACCCAGGACATCCCAAATAAATTTTTTTAGGTTATGCTTTTGCCCAAGAATACATARTATTACAGATAAGCTTGCAGACAAGTTTGAAGCTTTAAAATTTATCTGGATAAATACTTGCAATTTACATGCAAACGAGTATCTAACATCTGTAATACAAAGATCTTGATCTTGCAGAAGATGCATTCTAAAGTAACTGATGTCCAGGTTTTCAAATCTGGGTTGTGATTTTTAGATGCTGACATTACATTTTGGGGGTGAGGGGGGGATGGATGTTGTGTGAGATCGTCTTACTGGTGCTGTTAGATACCCTAGTTAGCTTTTAAGGAGATGTTCGTGTTGCAATTGAGAGGTTGGGCAAAAGGTGTCCATCACTTACAGAGAAGCTGTTTGTTCGTACTTGAAAAAGCTTTCTTGCTGCTCTATCGTGAAATTTTTCTAGCAGATAGTGTTAGTGACTTTGATTTACGGTAGGACTTTCTTTCATTCTATTATGCAAGCACGGAATGTAATTGCTGTCCATGTCTCCACTGCCAAAGCCATTCTCAGTGAAGTGTCTACATTGCACTGTAGGACAGAGACAGGCTTGGTAAAAGCTTCAAGAAGGAAACTGTTCATACCATAAAATTGTCTGCTGATGATGATCATTCCTTCGAGGTCTGATTCCCACACTTGGGGCTCATTACATGAGCCTGAGTCCACTGTCCTGTTGTCTGCAGTTGGTTGATGAGTATCTGGAGCAGCTGACCAGCTTGTGCACTATTCTGTCCTCTGCCCCTCTCCTTCATAAGTTTCTTTCTTCTGAGGAAGAAAGGGATGTTTTGCCCTCATTTCAGAATGTAAAGAGTCCTCATATGATTTGTTTGGTGCCTGTGCTTTGGAAGCAACAGTAAAGGCTTTGAAGAAGAAAAAGGTTTTAYAGGAGGTTTTGGAATGGAACAGGAGAGTTGGTGAGAATTCTTTGCCAAACTTACTATTTGCTGAGAATAAACTTAGCTAAAAGAATTTCAGTGAGGTTGTGCTCTAGAGAGAGATGTTGGGAAATCAAAATATTTATATGTGATGCTAATGTATTTGACAGATGTAATTTGATTTTTGTGATGATTCTATCTGCAAAGACACTCGTACATGGGAACATTTTAGTGAAGTGCTGCAATATGCTAGCTGGAGTCATTCTGCTAAAATTTTGTAGTGAAAACAATTCCTTACAGTGTGATGTCTAAATTACTTTTGAAAATAACACTATAGGAATTTATTTGATCAGAAGCTTCTCTTAACAAATGATGAAGTAATGCTGTATCCACAGACTATGAAATGTAGAATATACTTCCTAATGAAGATTTCTAACTATTTGTGATGCTTAAATTTAAAAGCACAAATAACTTGAAAATATGTAATATTTATTGAAGGAAAATTCTGGGTAATATTTATTCTAGATATAATTTGTATACTGATTAATAGAAACATCTGAGTTTTGTAAGACTTTGGRAAAAAAAGCAGAACTTTTTTGTCTAGTATTCAGAAAGTGAAACAAAGGGTAAGAAATTACAAAAGATGGTAGTGATATGTTTTCATTGTGTTCTATACTGTAGGGTCTGTTTGGTGTTCCAGAACTGAGTTGTCCAGAAGGATTTCAAGAAGCACAGGGCAAAGCATTGCAAGAATCAGAACAGCTAGTCCAGAAGGCATGTTCAACACCACCTGGACCCGAGATTGTAATGATCTTTGATCAGCTTTCAGATGCCTTGTGCAGAGTAGCAGACTTGGTAAGTTACTTTTTTTTTCACTTGAAGCATTCTTTTAAACTGACTTATTTTAATGGTTTACATCATGTYGTTCTGTTTTAGGATTTTCTGCACTGCAGTAAATAGTATAGCAGCTCTGTGAAATTCTGTATTAAGACAGAAAATTAAGAAGGCCCTCTTAACTGAATGAATGTTAGTTACAGAGACTTTTACTGAATGATCCGTAAAGAACTTAGACACTAAAAGCAGCAGGTGAAGCTAAGTATTATCTTTTATTAATGCAGAAAACAATGCAATTGCATTTCCTAGGTTCACTGAATTAGAACACTTGGTCTGACATTTTGTGCATTGCAAGACATTCAGTTTTACCAGAGTTTTTAGTTACTGCTCTGTAGAAACTATTTGTCCTAAGCATATCTTTTAAAAAGCATCACTCTTCATTTGAAGAGAGCAGTCCCAYTATTCACCGTGTTGTTTAATACTTGTCAGCACAATTTCCAGGTAGGCTTAGTTTTTGAGAAAAAGGGGTTACGCATATAGATTGCACAGAACTGTAGAAAAAAGTGTTAATCATAGAAATAGTAAAGTTGGAAGGAACCTCTGGAGATCATCTAGTCCAACCTCCCCACTCAGCAGGGTCACCTAGAGCATGTTAGACAGGGCTGCATCCAGGCAGGCCTTGAATATCTCCATAGAAGGAGATATTAATGTAAATGAAACTACTTTAAACTCAATTTGCTTATAAAACAAGATTTTTAATTTATCTTTTTGCCTCACAGTTCTTTTCTTCCTTTTACCATGTCAGGCTGATTTTGTGAAAATTGCCCATCCTGACTTTGCATTCAGAGAGGCTGCTGAAGAAGCTTGCAGAAGCATTGGTACCATGGTAGAGAAGTACGTTCTTTATTTCGCAATAATACATAAATATCTTTGCATAAACATCTTTTATAAATTACTATTTTATGCACATATGACAATAGCAGTCCAAAAAAACCAATAGGAAGTATTGACATGTGAAAACAAAGTGTCACTTTTGTTGTTACAGGTATTTAGGGATTTAGCTTCATTGTGAAATCTCATAAAAGGTTATTCTATTTTGGCTTCAATTTGTATTCTGCAGAAAGTTTAAGTTATCCACTATGTCTATGTTACTGAAGCCCATCAACAGCTCAGATTTACATTTTTCTAAGACTGATGACAGTCAACTAGCTGTTGCAAAGCACATGTAATGCTAAATTGGTTTTAATAGTGAGGTCTTTGTAAATCACCGCACTTTTTCTCTGATATGCTGACCTCTTGAATTCCAGCTCATAAGAGGGATATGTGAAAGAGGGAAAGGATAGTTTCCTACTAAATAGTGTTTCTGTTGTGTTGTCAGTGTTTCTATTTCTATTTCTAAATAATTTTTATTTAGGACTCTTAATATGTGACTGGGCTACACTGGCATGTGTGTACACTTCTTTAAAACTTAATTTTGTAGAAGATACTCTTAAAGTTGAAGATATTCTTAAAGTTGAAGATTGGAACTTTTTTTAAATCTCAAAATCTGTTCCTGAAAGTTGCCTCTGATGCTCTTGATCACAGGGATTTGATTTACCTCTCTTTTCCTCTTGACTTCTGAGAAGGTGGAAATGAATGGTCTTTACTGTATGGGTACAGCGTCCATTCAGAATTTCAGTATCTACCCTTTCCATGACATTCAGGAATAGCCTTCTTAAGTAAAAGCTTTGCCAAGCAGCAGTGTRAAGGTGACACAGACTGCTGCTTCCCTCAGGATTCCAAAAGACAAGAGGGAGTRACTAGTTCAGCTGATATCCCAAAGTAAGTTGCAAAGGCAGTGGGGCATTCTGTACTCTGTGGAGAGCAGCAGTGCATCAGATTGTTTGGTAAGCTTTGTGACTAAAATGACTGGCTAAAAAGGAAAGAATTCTAATTGTACGAATTCTAATTCAGCAGTATTTGTTGCTTTGGTCTTACCCATATGTTTGGGAAGCCTTTCACTTGGGATTGTATTTTTCAAGACTTAAAGGTTAAGCATACCATCTATAGTGGTATGACCTTAGTATCTGAATGCTACTTCAGATTTAAAATTTGTAGAAAGAAGAAAAATATTCAGAAATTAATCTGAATTTCGTAGATTTATAAGTTACTACACATGTACAGGTCTAGCTGTTAGTGAATGTTCCTCTTCATGAGCAAATGATGTCCCTTAGGAACTATTCTTGTTTAATAGTACAATTTTGCTTTTGACATTTTGGAGAAGAGATAACTGGGGATAATATGATAAGAATTCTGTAGAATCATGAGCAGACTGGACRGGGGGGAATGGTAATCAGTTGTACCTTGCCTCTTCCCAGAAAAGAAGTAGTGGAATGCAGATTGAGAGCAAAGAAGAAGAGGTGGTTTTTCGTACACAGTCTCATGAAACTGTGACACTTCTTGGGTCTGTTGTGTAGGCTAAATTTTTCTTTTTCTGTTGTGGGTTCAAAGGAAGATCAGGAACATCTTTGGAGAGTGACTGGTCAAAGATTACTGAATACATAAAAACCTTATCTGGCTCATGATGTCTCTGAGTCATAAATTGATGGGGGCTTAAAAAATATTTGAGACAGCATTATATATGTTTAGCTGGGTTTGGTCACTTCAGTGGGTATCTGCTTTTGGTCACTTTTTGACAGGGTGCTGGATTAGAGGGACATTTAGTGTGACCTTGTATGCTTTCTTCATATGTTCTTATTTAGCCCCTTCCATTTGGGGCCTTTTTTGATGCACAGGCATGATGTGATGCTTTCATTCTGTCTCTGTGTATTATAACTGTGTATTAGTACTTACTGAGTACATTTCACAAAGGCAGATGTAGAAGCTTCCTGCACCCCAGCTGCTTTAAGAAGTTAGTGCTCAGAGCTGCCAGGCTGGGGGTGCTGTCTCCTGCATGAGTGTATGTGCAAGTATTTGGTTCCTTACCCTGGATATGACCAAATAATCCAAGTCAACATACGTGCTTGTAAGAAATGTTCCAGCAGATGTGGTGGAAATAGTATTCTCTGGCATAGGGGCAATTATGAATAGCTGGAAATGTTCTGGAGATGGTAAGTTCTTACTCTGCTTCTACTCATTCCTTTAATGAAATTGGAGTTCTTTCACAATAAGGATTTGAAAACAGTTCTCCCACCCCTGTGGTCTAGCTGTGATTTTCATTGCATATAGAAAATAAGCTGCCATGCTTAGACTTGCTCATATTTCCACAAAATGCAATCCAAAAGTATTTTGCTGCTGGGACCTCCAGACCTGCTTCCATGCTAGTTTGTCTGCACATCCTTTGAATATTAACTTTGTAGATTTTAAGTATGGTTGTGAGCTAGAAATCATTTTTCACAGAATCACAGAATGGTTGAGGTTGGAAGRGACCTSTGGAGATCATTTAGTCCAGCTCCCCTGCTCAAGCAGGGTCACCTAGAGCACGTTGCACAGGATCACGTCCGGGTGGGTTTTGAAGATCTCTAGAGAAGGAGACTCCACAACCTCTCTGGGCAACCTGTGCCAGTGCTCTGTCACTCTCACAGTAAAGAATTTCTTCCTTGTATTTAGGCAGAACTTCCTGTGTTTCAGTTTGTGCCTCACTGCCTCTTGTCCTGTCRCTTGGCACCACTGAAAAGAGTCCGGCCCCATCCTCTTGACACCCTCCCTTAAGGTATTTTGTTGACATTGRTAAGATCCCCTCTCATCTTCTCTTCCCCAGGCTGAACAGGCCCAGCTCGCACAGCCGTTCCTCATAGGGCAGATGCTGCAGTCCCCTAATGATCTTTGTAGCCTTGTGCTGGACTCTCTCCAGTAGCTCCATGTCTCTCTTGTAGTGGGGAGCCCAGAACTGGACACAGTACTGGAGATGAGCCTCAGCAGGGCTTAGTAGAGGGGCAGGATCACCTCCCTCGACCTGCTGGCAACAATCTTCCTAATGCAGCCCAGGAGACCATTGACCTTCCTGGCCACAAGGGCACATTGCTGGCTCATGGTCAACTTGTTGTGCAGCAGGACTCCAAGGTCCCAGCAGCTTTGCAGAGYTGCTTTCCAGCAGGTCAGCCYCCASCCTGTACTGGTGCATGCAGTTATTTCTCCCTAGGTGCATGACCCTGCACTTGCCTTTATTGAACTTCAGGAGGTTCTTCTCCGCCCAATTTTTAAAAATGCTATCCTTGGTTTAGAATATAGTTTCAGCAAATACTATGCTCTGCCTTTAATTAGTAATACCATGATACTGAAATATTAGTGTTTGTTGCTAATGCATGATTCTTTTACTCTGTATCTTTCCAGATTAAATACGGATGTTGATCTGTGTCAGAGTTTGAGACAGCTGCTGACTGATGAAGTTGTAATGGGTTCCCTAGATCCAGAAACCAGGTACTTATTAATGCTATAACTTCAGATGTTTAGATAATTCAAATAATTCCTTATTGTGTTTGTGTTTTTTTTGTTTTGTTAAAKTGGTTAATACAACTGTAAAACATACCAGGTCCCTGTTACTACAAAATTATCTGTACAAGAGTTAGGAAGTTCATAGTTTCAGTCTTGGAAGATGTGTCTCTGACTGTGGAGTGTGAGATACGTTTAAGTTGCATTACTGAGATCTGCAAAAATGTAAAATGAGACTGTAAGATTTTCTGTGATAACTCTAACTTGATTAAAATTACTGTGATGTATATATCAAACAAAGTAAATATTTAAGAAGAAAAATAGGGAATAGGCTATATAATTTGATTTCAATTTATGCAAACGAAAATGAGAGGGCTTCTTTATTCAGTCTGAGAATATCAGATGCAACTCCTGATTTAGTCTAGAATGCACTAGAAAATTTCATAATACATAACACCTTTGTTAGTATTTCAGAAAAATAAAAATTAAGTTATTCATTCAACTRATGAGATACTGTAAGATGAATTTTCATCTTTCAAAATCAAATTATCAGTGTATTCATTTAAAGCTTTCTTTATGTTTGCTGTAAAACACTTTAGTTGCTGTTTATTCTGTTATAAATTTGAATAATTTCTTTCCTGACATGATAAGACTAGCCTAATGCCTAATGTTTGCCTGTGTTATAAGTAAGCTACTTCTTTCTTCAACTACCATCAAAGATGTTAGATTTGAAGGGCTCTTTTTCTGATCAGTAGAATAAATGAAGTATCAAATTAAAATGGTAGTTGGGATAAGTTAATGTAGTAGAATTATTTTGAAAGTTATTTGCAAAGTGGATGACAAAGAAAAAATCTTATTTCATTGAGTAAACTATTAAAGGAATAAAACATAGGATGTTTGTGTCCACTAAAAATACACTGACACAACAGTTGAAATAAGTAATTGTATTCTCTGGCTCATGCCAAAATACAGACTGTGAAAGATGGCAAACCTAAGTAACTACTAAAGGTAAAAACTGTTAAGAAATTGTTTGTTGTGAAATGAGGCTGTTTTAACAGGGATTTACTGTATTTTTAGGCGAGTGGCAGAACTTTTTATGTTTGATTTTGAGATCAGTGGCATTCATTTGGATGAAGAAAAGGTAATTTTTGGCTACAGTATGTGAATAGACATTTACCTAACTATGAAAGACCAGATAATGAAACATTCAGGACATGAATCATGTGATTCTGTGCCAGTTCATCCCCTGAGATTCCTATTGACMTCAGTAAAATTCTGACTTCTCAATAGATAGTTAATTTTGTCTATTGAAATCACTTATATAGTATTTATTGTTGTCTTTGATATTATTTGGCTATTCATTTCGCAGTTTGGCCACAAAACTCATTTTGCTCTTCAGGAGAGTTATAAGCCAACCTGGGAACCTACTTCTTTTGACTAGCGTCTGCATCAGATATTTTAAATAAATGTATACCTGTCTGAACAGCTTTCTTATAGAGAGGGTAATGCAGCACCCCATGCACTGTGATGACAGTTTAATCAAGCAGAGTATTTTAGGAAGGATCAAGTATAATGTCCAGGCTATCCCTTTGGTGCCTTTGTAACTAGAAGTAATAAATTTTATCCGCCTTTGAAAGTCTGGGCAAGGTCTGATACCTATTTTGGAGTTCTTCACTCCTTTTTTTGATAGTTAATGATGGATTTGTCAAAACCAATAGCTTGATGGCTTGTGGTATGGGTGCTGTGTGGGATGTCTGTTCATAGCTTGTGTGCCTGTATAAGGTAAAGAGCTTATTTATTTAAGTCTTCCTTCCTATGAGATCAATACAAAGCTCTTTTACCATACTAGATTTAGGTGATAAAGTCATTCTGAAGAGCATTGCTCTGATGGTGTTTGCAACCTGGAAAATGCTTCTAGAATGCTTTTTGTACAATTTCTTTGCACAAATAGCTTGAAACATGGACTTCACATTTTATATCTGATTTACCATTTTTTTCCTACATTTATTAACTCTATGATACTTCATCTCCTCTCAATAACACCATTCGTTGCCCCTTATATTTTGCATGTTTCCTTCTTCCTTCCCTGCCTATTCCATTATGCATCTTCTGTTGTTTTTCACTTTTTCATTTCTTTTTCATTTCAGACTCTAGACTCTCATCACTAAGCTGAAACTTATTTTCTCTGTTATAAAGAATTTCTGCTTTTTATAATAAAACTGAAGATGTGCTTAAATAATAAGGGTGGAAAGGGAGAACAGATCTGCAGGTTTTATAATTCTCTTCACTTATGTTGTATCTGTTACTCCAACCTTTTGTTTTAACTATCACCCTACAGATGATAGAGAACATACTTTACTTAACTGACATGGGCAAGTCTGCTGAAGTAAATAAGGTATCTTACAGTGAGGTTAAACATCTGAAATACTGACATGATAAGAGCCTAAGTTATCAAATTCTCAGGAAAAGGTTGAAATATCATAAATGCTTTACTGTTTTAGAGAATAGTACAATAAAACAGTAACAACAGAACTGTAATTTTGTATCTGCTTAAATTTATTTACAATATTAATATGATTTATCGATCTTGAGGATGTTCTTTTTTCTCCTCAATGTTTTACAGAGCAGTCAGATTAGTCATGGTTTTATAAGTGCTTAGCAAGTAGTTAGCACAACCTTTTGTGCATTTTTCTTACTCCAGAAATGTAGGCATTTTCTTTCAAAAGGGAAACCTGTATGAAATTGTATATCTGTATGTGCATCTGATCTTTCTCCTGTTGACTTCAGCCCTCCATTGGGATTGTGTTGATACTGCAGGTCTAATCATAAATGTACTATTTACTGCCCTGCTTCTGGAAAATTTCTTTTACAATTTTGCAAAGTTTGAGACTTACTTGTACTATATCTGAAGATATTGTGTGTGTTGTACTTTATTTTCTTACAGCGTAAAAAGGCAGTCAACCTCAACATCAAAATATTGGATTTATGTAACGAATTTCTGACAGGAACTCACCTTCCCAACAAGATTGGCAAACATGTTTTGCCAGAGCACATTTGGTATAATTTTACAGCTGAAGGCAATTACTTACAAGTTGCTGGTCTACATGCCGACTGTCCTGATGATCTGGTGTGTATTCCCTGACTCTCCTATAGCATGCTCTATAGTAAAGTTACAAATCAGTTATTTTAATTGTTRTTGAGGCATATGCTTATGATTTATGATTATGATGTTTTGACTAGCAATAGAGGTCCATTAARGACATGATAATCAATGGCAGCTTTGGCTGTAGCAACTGTGAAGTAATAAAGTTGAAGATCCCAAAGGGAATCAAGAGAGTAGCCGAATACAGACCCTGAACTTCAGGCAATCAAACTTGAGCTTATTCAGGAAACTGGCAGGTTGGATCCCATGGGAGGCAGCTCTAGAGGGTAAAGAGACTCAAGCTGGCAGGTCTATAAAGAAAGACAGCATCCTCCAAGTACAAGAATGGTCCATCATGGTACTCAGGAACAAAAGCAGATGTATCAGGAGCCAGGCTTGGCTAAGCAGGGAGCTTGTGATGGACTTCCATCTCCAAAAGGCAGAAGGAGGTGGAAGCATAGACAGGATACAAAGGAAAAGGAGGAATTTAGAAATATTGCCTGTGCATGCAGGGGTGGTGTCAGGAAAGCCAGAATTTGACTGCAGTTGAGACTTGCAAAGGATATTAATGACAACAATAAGAGTTTCTACTGCTGCATTAGTAGTAAAAGATTGAAAAAAGGAAAACTTGGGCTTGGTGCTGAGTGCAGTGGGCAGTATAGTGACAACAGACACAGATGAGGCTGAGATACCTGTTGCTTTCTTTTCCTGAGTCTTCGCTGATAAGATCTTTCAGGCCCCTGTGCTTAGTGAAATGGTTTGAGGAGGAGAATGACCAACAATAGATGAGGATGGAGGAAGATGGCAGGAGATCTGCATGGATGAGCAAGGAGCTCCTGGCAAAACTCAAACTGAAGAAGATAGTACACAGAACGTGGAAAATGGAACAAAAGGCACAGTTCCTGAATGTCTTCTTTGCTTCAGTCTTTACTACTAGGAGCAACCCTCAGGAATCTCAGAGCCTGGAGACAAAAGAGAATCTGGAGAGGAAAGACTTTCCCTTGGTTGGGGAGGATCAGGTGACATCCTGACAAATCTGACATCCACAAATCCGTGGACCCTGATGGGATGCACCCATGAGTACTGAGGGAGCTGGCAGATGTTATTGCTAGGCTGCTTTCCGTCATCTTTGAAAAGCCATGGAGAGCAGAAAGCTAATCTCACTACCATTCTTCATAAAGGGAGGACCCAGAAAGAGGACTTCAGAAAGAGGACCCAGGAAATTACRGGCTAGTCAACTTCACTTCCATCCGTGGAAAGGTGGAAAGCTCATTATGGACATCATCTCCAAGCATATGGAGGAAAAGAAGGTGATCAGGAGTAGTCAGTATGGATTCACCAAGGGGAAATCGTGCTCAGCTAATCTGATAGCCTTCTCTGATGGAATGACTGGCTGGGAGGATGAGGGGAGAGCAGTGGACGTTGTCTTCCTTGACTTCAGCAAGGCTTTTAACACTGTCTCCCATAACATCCTCCAAGGTAAGCTCAGGAAGTGTGGGTTAGACGAGTGGACAGTGACGTGGATTGAGAACTGACTGAAAGGCAGAGCTCAGAGGGTCGTCATCAGTGGTGCAGAGTCTAGTTAGAGGCATGTGGCTAGTAGAGTTTCCCAGGGCTCAGAACTAAGTCCTGTGTTGTTCAACTTCTTCATCAATGACCTGGATGAGGGGACAGAGTGCATCCTCAGCAAGTTTGTTGATAGTACCAAATGGAGAGGAGTGGCTGATATGTCAGAAGGCTGTGCTGCCATTCACAGAGATCTGGACAGGCTGGAGAGTTGGGTGGAGAGGAACCTCATGGACCTATTGGCTATAGTCTAGTTAACAGAGCTCTGTATGCTGTTGGCTGTTGCTGAGAAGACACTCTTCTGAATCTTGTTCAGGGAAGGGGATGGGTATCTCAGTTTCACTGCGTTTTTTTATCTCAAAACCCAGTTGTGGAGAACAGGTAGGAAATGACGATGACTTTTATTACAAACTCCGGACCTGCATTCCTATTGCATATTTGATCCGAGAGGGAAGCTTATTGTAAAGAGGACAAATTTAAGTTGTTGCCTGATTTCTTAAGCCTGTKCAGTGTGTAATATTACGTGAAATAAAGATCGTCTTCAATTAGTTTGTGAAATATAAAAAATAATTTTCCCAAGGTTGCTGAGGTTTGGGGTGATCTTGTTGAGAGTCACCAAAAGGATCAGAAATAGGAGAAAGAAACTGATTTCCATTCATAGATAAGCAGACTAAAGCTTGCTGCTTTAAAAGGAGTAGTGCTTTTCTGTCCATTGTCTTTCTCTCCCCTACCACTGTCTCTAGTTTTAATCAGATTCTTCATGAGCCAATTTAACTGACATGCAGAGAACAATTTGATTTTCTTTTATCTTCAGAAGTTTTAGTGAGTCAAAGCAACTCCAGAGTTGTCTGAGAAGCACAGATGTTGGCATGAGGAGAGTGGCAGATAGCAGAGAGAGGGACTGCAGACAGGAGGAGGGAATAGGACCTTCTTTAGGCAGTCTGGAATGGTTAGCTAATCTCACTGCATTTCCTCCTTCCCTTTGTAATGGAAAAGAGTGGTAATTGGCAGGCAGTCATAATTATCATATTTTTAAAAATGTTTTAGGCCTTTTCTGAACAATATCAGTGAAATACAGCTGTAATGTGAGATCTTTTATTGTTTCATTTGCTTGCTTTGTGAATTATGCTGTAGTAATGTGACCTTTTTATTTTTTCATATTAGGTGCGAGAAGCTGCTTACAAGATTTTTCTTTACCCAAATGCAGAGCAGCTGAGCTGTTTAGAAGAACTACTTGCTAGTCGAAACAGCCTGGCACAGCTTGTTGGCTATAACACCTTTGCCCACAGGGCTCTTCAAGGAACAATGGCTAAAAATCCAGGTAGAACGCGTGTGTGATAGGATATGCTGAGAAATAAAATGTACTGTATAGGTGTGAGTCTGTTTTGCTAAATTTACAGAATGTGGTTCTTCCGGTGAAATATATTACTGCAGTTATGTTTTGCTATATGAAGTTTCTGTGTTTTCTGTAAACAGCAGTTCTAGCTGAGTAGGAGTCCTTTTTTTTTTTTTTTTTTTAATCCAGAATCAGTGTTTACTCCTTACATTATGAAGTTGCTCTTATTTCAGCATCTAGCAAAATAAATATGGTACTTGCATATATTATCTAAAACAATGGCACATAGTAGTTAAAATCTCTTGTTCTAAGAGATCTTGTTCTGCTTGGGATGTTCTGATGTATCCTAACACCTTTTCACAGAATCACAGAATGGTTGAGGTTGGAAGGGACCTCTGGAAATCATTTAGTCCAGCTCCCCTGCTCAAGCAGGGCCACCTAGAGCACCTTAGACAAGATCACGTTCAGGCAGGTTTTGAAGATCTGCAGAGAAGGAGACTCCACAGCCTCTCTGGGCAGCCTGTGCCAGTGCTCTGTCACTCTCACAGTAAAGAACATTTTCCTCATATTCAAATGGAACTTCATGTGTTTCAATTTGTACCTGTTGCCTCTTGTCCTGTCACTTTGCACCACTGAAAAGAGTCCAGCCACATCCTTTGGAAGGAAGGAATCACTTTTTTCTTTTTTTYCCTTAATTTTATTTCTAGAGACAGTAACACAGTTTCTGGAGAAGCTCTCGGACCAGTTGTCTCAAAGGTGTGTCTTTTCCACTAAATCATTTTTCTAATCACACTTTTATTTCGAGAATTGAGAGACTCATGTACTCATGTAAGTCAGTGCTACATATTATATGCTCTGATGGAAAGCAGAAGTAAAAGTAAGACTTCATCTGAGTTTTGAGAGGAGCTATCAGCCAAGAGTAAACACTGTGGCTATGAGAAGAGAATACCTGAGACTGAATGCAACAAGTGAGGAGCCAAGAAATGCAGGTGACAGCAAACAGGAAAACGAAGTTTAAATCCTGAAGTTCTGACGCACCTTTCTTGGGCTTCTCCCATATGTGTATTTCCATGTAATTTACGTCTGTGAACAAATTTTCCTGTTTGTCCTGCTTGCTTCTCTTAATTTCATGCAGCTCAAAGAGTTTCATGTCTGTTTATGGTTTCAGATGCTTTGCAAGTGCATGACCAATATCAGTGGGCCTTGATTTGAAGGCATCTGAATGAGAGAAGCAGAAAGGAAGGTGCTTTTACTGTAGCGTATGGGCCCATAATTTCGCAGAGTTCAAACGATCTCTGATGATAGATACTTTCTTATGACATAGCATTCCCACATACTGTAGTCCATTGCTCAAAAACCTTTAATGAATACTTTCTTTCATCATAAAAATATTTTGCAGAACACAAAAAGATTTTGAAATGATGACGAAGATGAAAATGAAGCTTAACCCACAAAATTCAGTAAGTTAAGTTTTCATATATGATTTTCTGGCTTTTTTTTAATACATAGTATAAGTTAATGATGATCTGCATGAAAAGTAACTCAGTTTAAATATATAACATATAGTATAATTAGAGAGAGAAACTTTCCATCTTCTGGCTTCAAATGCTTTTGGTTTTTTACCTCTATTAGTATTAAAACCAAACACTGAGTGTGAGATAGCTGTTGGTTTATACAAAGTGATACTGTGCTAGTCAAAACTCAAAGTAATGAAAGTGAATGTTTGTTTTGACTTAATTAATGGATTCATTGAAAAATAAGGGCTGTACTATATAGTAGGTGCATGTCCAGTTTGCAGGCCATTGTGCCATCTTGTATACATTTGTATATAATTGTATATAATTTGTACATTTGTACAAATACATAATTGTACATTTGTATATAATTCTGTTTGTAACTATGTTTATTGTTTTATTTTGTGTATTTCTTGAAATCTGATATGCAGTCCCATATGTATCTGAATAGGAAATGCTATCTTCAAACAAACATTAAAATAGAGGATTCAAATTGTGGCATATCATGCTATTTCCAATGATGATGTATTTAGCACTGAATGTTTCTCACTATGTTATAAAGTTCTGTGGCTTGTAGAAACTAAAAGTATGCAGAGGAAGCAAAACATTTGCTTTCCGTTCATTTGCTGTCTGTTACTGTAATTATAAAATGGAATTCTCTTTCAGAAATTGATGCCGTGGGATCACCCTTACTACAGCAGTGTCCTGCGAGCTGAGAGGTAAGCTCCTTATGTTTATGATTGTAATGTAAATGAGTGTCTTTATTTCATCTCTCACAGTAAGGATAATAAAAGTCCTCAATGTAAACAGGTTTTCCCCCTTTGAAGATGCACTTCAATGAGAAAAAAATAAAGAATATCTGGAGGGGCAGTTGTCTGTTACATTTCTTAGTCACTATTGGAATACTTGTAAAAGTTTTTGGCTCCTCTGTTGTTTTACACTGAAATATTGGCCCTCTTTGAAGATATGAGAGGATGAAACAGTTTCAGAACAGCTACAAAATCCTCTGATTTTGCTTTTAGCTCTTAGCAGAACTGCAGCAATGTTTAAAAATAAATTTTGGTCACTGAACACAATCCAGCTCCTCTTCAGATTACTGTATGTTGCTTCTTACTGAACTTTCATTCCCTGCCACAAACCTGAAATAGAAACATCTTGAGAAGATTTTTACTGTTTCACTAAGTAGAATACGTTCTCATCTATCCTGCAAAGGCTGTGATTAGATTCACAACACAGACTTCAATAGTGCTCAAGAGTTTTGTACATAATGAGATTCCAACTGTGAAAGTCAAGCGCCCTACATGTTACCTATTACTAGATCAGCAGTGGTGACCTTTTTGATTTGCATTGTGAAAGATACTTTAAAATTGTGTTTCTCTCACAAGCTGGGGGGGGGGGAGAGGGGGAGGGAAATCTTGCCTTCACTGTATAATTGTAGGTTTTTGCTTTTTAAACAAGCCTAGACTGAAAGTATCTGATTAAAGAAGTTTACTCTGGATCTGAAGTGTATGCCTGTATGAACATAGCATTATGGAAGTAGTGCTAGTGGTTGGCCTGGCTGTTTCACTGCTTTCTTGTACACTGACACTGAGACAATGATTTTGTGAGCAGCGGCTCTAATGTTGGATTTCTCTTAATATACTGCATGCCTGGGTAGCAGTTGATCTATGTATGTGCAGCACCATTCGCTTGCTATGCCATGGAGCTCAAGGGACGTTCAGCTGCTAGCTTTGCTCATAGAAGTCATTCCAGGAACATGCAGCACTCTACAGTATATGCATAGATTACTACTCTGTGATGTGGCGTGGGAATGGCTGCTTTTGCTTTAAATTGGACAGGTAGCAAACTATTTCTATGAACATGAAAGCAAAATAATGGTTATACTGGAGGAGATTCAAGGTCCATCTGGCTGCATCTTAGCAATGGCAGAAAGCAGTCTATGGAAGAATGTGACGATACTTGTTCAAAATACTGTCCTAACTTTTATCTCCTAATTTTCTTCATTAAAGCACCTATATTTAATAATACTTGAATCTCTTTATAGATTCTACTGGAATGCTAAAATTAAGATTGTGTTAATAAAAGTTATAAGGAATATGTACATACATGCATTTCCTATACTGTCTTCTTTTTCTGATTACAGAATTAGTATGTCCCGTAAAGGTTAAATCTTTAAGTGTGAAAGGCACTGTGCTTGTTTTCCTTCCTGGGGGGAATACTGTTTTATTACGCTTTTTATATCTTTTGATGAAGCTGATCATATAGTAAATGAGTTGTTGATGTTGATTTTTGTCCCCGGCTGATTCTTTCAGTCTAGTTCATGTTGTTAATTTAATGTTGTTAGGTTTGATTCTAAATACTGCATCCATATTGCTATATAGGAGAGGAAGAGGGAGTTGAGCTGGTATTGGACTGCTGGTCACCTGCAATGCTTAATTGTTAACTTACTCCTGATACTCGTTTGTGCTCTGCACCTAAGAAAGTCCTCCAAGATGTCGTACCAGGCACAGTTTTGGAAGTAGCATGCACCAGGGACTAACACCAGTAGTCTGTATGAGGTGATATCATGGAAACACCACTGACTTGTGGCACAGCTCTTGTTATTTCAGGCTTTTAGAACTGAAAAAAATTGACCAGGTTAAAAAAGATGGTGCTGTCCTGGAACATGGAGTGCACACAGGGCAATGTACAGTGTAGGTGGCCACTGCCAACACTTGCTGCTTGTCTTCAGGACTGAAGAACAGTCTCTGGACRTTTTCTTGGGATGGTTACGTATGACTTGCATTAGTTCAGTCCTGTGTATCCCTAAGTTTTGTGCGAAAAAATGCTTCTGAAAATGAGTAACCAGGAGAAAATGTTTTTYCTTTTTACCCTTTCTACATTTGTGCCTTAGTACTTGCACTGTGTCAGTGAGGAACTTGATATTTATCTTGTCCTCTTGAAAATGTAAGTGAGCATTAGACAAAGGAATCATGGTTTGATTTTTTTTTTTTTTTAGTTCTTCCTTCATTCTCCAGATTTTGATTACCTGCATGAGTTTTTCTCAAGCGGAACTGGAACTCATGAGTTACTCAGTACATCTTCTCAAACTTCTTTTATTTAATGTATTTATTCTATACAAGAAAAAGCTTTTGTCAAATATCTCAGAATTAATTTTAAGAGATGGATACTATATTCTGAAGAATATAGATTTTTCACATCTGTTTGGACTGTTGAATTCTAAGGGCATTTGCTGTGAAATCAGTTCTCTGTTTTCACTATTTTTGAATGTTATATTAGTGCTGTTTTGTGGATTGAACAGCAGGAGGAGCTCCAGACTCAGTTCCCAAAGTATGTTTTTTCTTTCTATAAATTCATCCACAATAATTTTCTTTCTGTCAGCTTTCAGCAAATCTTTTCCCTGGAAACTTTATCCCACTTCAAAAACAAAAGTCTCCTATTGATGGTAGCAGGATAGTTTACTTTTTTTTTTTTAATTATATTAAATAGCCTCTCTGGCTTTAAACCCACATTTATGAAAGCTTAATGTTTTTGTAGCTATAGTTTAAGTGGCAGAGAAAATAGATGTCAGTATAAATGTACACTTAACAGAAACCAGAGAAAAAAGTCTGAAATGCATGGTAGTAATATCTTATAAGAAGATAGAGTAATTAAGAGAACCTCAAGAATTTTGGCAGGCTATAGGTAATATAACAGTGAATGCTAGAACATGCTTCAGCCTCTAACAAGTAAGAAGGTGTCTAATATATGTATTGTAAAAATAATAATACTGCTGCGTTTTAATGCAGAGAAGTAACATAGTATTAATTAAATCCCATTACTTCTCAGTGAGTACTGCATACAGATAATTCTCAAGGCCCTGATTCTGCAAAGATACAGTAGCTTTGCTGAACAATTTTGGGTCATTAAAAAAAATAAAAATACTAGAGGAGACCTTAGAAGGTCAACTGTTTGTTTGACAAAGGTGGGATTGCCTGTACTTAAACCACTTTTTACAATTAGAGGTATATAACTGTTCTTAAGAACTGTCAGTGTCGAGGTAGCCTGGCTGGTGTTGACTCCTGTTTTCCTAACCTTTGTTGCTTATGAGGCTGGACTGACTTTGCTGTCTGTAAGTCACTGTGGGACTTTTGCCAAACTGTCAAAGATTGCATCCGAGTGGTGACTGGAATATGCTTGGAGGCTATTGCAGTCGCTGCTGGTCAGTCTCTTTGGGACTGCAGAAATAAATGAAACTGGCCTTAGGGATGAACAGATCAATGGAAAATAAGCCTGTTTCCTGTTGTATAGAAGAAAAAAGCCACCACAGCAACTGTAGGMATTTTGGTTCCTGGGCAGAAATTAGGGAGTAATTCATCAGCTTTCTTGTGGATAGCCTGTAGATAGGCTTTTGGCTTCCGTGGGAGAAACCGGACTTCAGGTTTTTTGAAGGGATAGGGAAAATGCCAAGGTACCTCTGGCTCTGGGGATATTTTAAAGACAAATATGCAACTAATATTGAGGTATGCAAGTTACCTGTAAACAAATTAGTTTACAGGATGTTTTCCTGTTAAATTATTTTTGGCTTTGAGAAGAATATTTTCTGTTGAGAAGACCATGTGAAAAAATGGCTCAGACCTTTTGTGGATTATGTKAGAAAAATGTCACTTCTGTTCAAATTGGAAACTGAAATGGAAAAATATTGCAAGATTTAAAAAGAACCAGGAAATCTTCCACTCAAGATGCTCATAGAGAAGGAAAATATTCTATAGTTATCTATTTATAAGCAARGAGAGGCATATCTTCTAATCAACTAATATAGTTTGAAAGAAAGCCAATTTAACCTAACACTCATTAAACTAGTGGACTAAGCTTATTGGAGGAAAACCTGAAAGTTATTGTAAGGCCTTGCTGTATTTCTGGAGAGAGAATGATTATCTAACAAATGCGAGCTGTGCTTGTGAGAAAGACTTGGAGAAGTGTGAGTCTTTTTATGTGTTTAGACTTGTACTGTTTACTGTAGAAGATACTGTTAGTTGGTGGTTTATATAAAATGTTTTAAATTACCACCGTAATGCAATTTCACAAATAATTTGTTACCTTTTTCCTTCCTGCTCAGTACTTAGTTTAGTATTTTCTGGTTGTTAAGATTTGAAGGTGTTAATGTAGAACAGCCAAAGCATAATATGTGTTGAAAACATTGTAACAGGTCCTAAAATCAGTATTCCTCCTGGTTTATAGATATTTTTGCTTGCTTGATGAATAGTTCAAAGTAGAACTCAAGTTTCAAGAATAATCTGTTTATTWAAAAAAATTGAGGAAAGTTAAAAGAAAGTTGATTTGAAAACAAAGTTAAATCTAAAAGTCTCATAAAATGCTGATAGCAAACCAATCATGTGAATTACACCCGGCCCGCCTCCAAAAATTCTATGAAGTACAATTACAAAAAGAAAAAAAGAATGTAAGAAACAGGTGCTAGTTTATGGCTGATGAGAGTACAAAGGCTTTCTATTATTATTATTTTTGAGAAATACAGAGTCTTCTATAAATCATGATTAAGAATCTCCCTTCAGGTAAAGATTTAAATTTCATAGGCTAGCATGTAATGAAAATTGGAAGGGGTTTTCCTCGTCTTGATCTCTTCAAGTTAACCTGAGGGGTTCATCTCGCTTTTATCTTCCACTAAGGAGGTTTTTTTTTTTCCAAGCTTCCCTGAAAGTTGTGAGAGARTCTGTTTCATTACATATAGTTAATAGGAGTGTTTTGTATTTTTATGGATGTCAATAGGAAAATAATTTTCCTCAAGAATAATTGAGATTATCAGGGACAACACTTGATAGTCACCAATAAGAATTCTTGCCAAGCAGCTCATCTGCTGTTGTTAAGAACAGTGATCCTACTCAAATATCACTAATGTCCAACTTTATCAAAAATGTTCTTAATAGATGAAAGTCATGCTACATAAAACAATCTTAGTTTCTTTCCAAATATACAGCTTAAAAGAAAGTGATTTTAGAAGTCTACATTTTATTTAGACTCAATGAAGTCATACAAGCTTAGAAATAATTATGATGACATACTACATCTTTGTTCTTCACAGGTACATAGCCTTTTTCTTTGAAGCCTGCTATTCTTGAAGACTAACCAAACCTCATTGTGTCAGTTAACTCATTTTTTAAATTGATTTGCCTGCATGGCTTTTAAAAATAGTGCTGAGCAGTATACCGTAGAAGTAAAGTGAATTTTTAAACTTTGTTTAAAATTAATATAACACAGGAATTTACGTCAAAGAAACTACCATTTTCTTTAGTATTTTTACTTTTTTTAGGAGAATAATGAGATTCCTCTTTGTGAAGTTTCTGAATGCATGTTCTGACATAAATTTTAAAAATTTCATTTTTTGTGGAGTTGAAAGTAAACCAAACTTCTTTTGTTTATTTTTTTGATTCTTTGTCATTCAGAATTTGGAAATTCTGAGCACATCCTGTGTTAAAAAATTCTACAAGAACAGCAAAATAATTTAAGGTTCGTTATTGCCATAAAAAGGACTACTTTTAACTCTTGGGTTTTTTTTTAAACTCAAAGTTAAAAACTGAAAGTTTGACATAGAGAAAAATACTCTTTTCCCAGTAATGAAGATTTTGTGTAGTTATTGATAATGTTTCTAAATTGTTCAGAGGGAGATTTATATACTTACTTTCATTTATTTTTTTAAATAAATGAAACATGATGTTTTCCTACATCTAAAATAAAAGGAATCATTTTTTTTAATACAAGATCCRGTAAAAATGCCTTCTTGATTTCAGGAAGTTGTATTCCTCCAGATTAATACTTATGTTTTCTGGTTTTTCTATAATGAATAGAAAATTTGGGTTTTCTGCTTTTTTCTGCTCTTCTGAAAAGGTATCTAGCTCATTCAAGTTCTACATAGACACTTAAGAAAAATTAAATGCTGAACTTCTAGGGTGGTTCAGAAAACTTTTTCCAGCACTGTTGGTTCCAAAAATCAATGAGTACCTGAATTTTTGGTACCTCATAGAAGAAAGCTTCCATGATCGGCAGTCTTTTTGACAGGRAATGTGTATCTCTGCTAAGTTCTATTGTGATTCATCATATAACTGTTGTTTTGTCTCCTTTGCCTGTATTTTCAAAGGCATCTTTCCACAGAAAAGGCTCAGACCTTCATGCTCTTGGGTTTTTGGTATGTAACATGCTGTCCACTTAGGGAAGCTGAAGTTCCAGAGAGGAGCAAGGCAAGAGCTCGGACATACCTGAGCTTAAGACTTTTGCTGCATGGCAAAAGTAGCTCGCACTGTGCTAAACATGCAAGTTGCATTATGCTGGCATCTGCCTTTCCCTAGCGACATAGGCATCCTGAGCACCTGTTTTAAGCACCTTCAATAACCTTGCTTCATCCAAGAGCTCACACTTTAGGTGATGTGTCATCCAAACAGGGTGTCTGATTCTCGCCCTTGCATGCCTGGCTGATCTGTTTTTTGTATTCTGTATTTGCTAGCTTTAGACCCAACTGTAAAATGTTCTGCCAGTGATGTCAGTAAGCCATATGCACCATGCTCTCTACTGAATTCTGCCTGTCTTCTCAGCTGGTGTAAACAAGCTGCAAATTACAGCATATAAAAAAACACAAGGCAGTTCACTATATTTTTGTTGCCAAATAGAGCTTGAATTGTTTCCAACATAGATTTTAGCTGTCTKTTTCCAGAACATTAACCTTTTTTGCTAGTAGCAGTAACCTTTAGCAGAAACTGTACTGCTAGCAAAATGCGTGTTAGCGTGGTTCAGTTTTGGTCCTGATAACTTCCTTTCTGATTTCTTTTCCCAAAAATACTTGAATGCATTTCCTGTTGGAGATAAAAATTGTAACTTGACTGAATAAATATAGAGGCAGCTTGCCAAAGAGTGACCAGAAAGAATGTGTTTATATTAAAGCAGCTGCCTCTTGCAGTTTTATTCAAATTTTACATTAACTACTTGTTTTAAGTAAAAGAAACAAAAGTAGACAACTGAGTCCACAGTTGATAACAGCTTGAAATTTTTGCATAAAGTGGTTTCTGTTTTAACATCTTGTATAAAAAGATGTTCAGTAGTGTGATCAAGACTTATTAATGTGTAGGTTATGAAAACTGTTTTGCTCTGACAGGTGAGTAGTTGTTGGGCAATCTAAGCTGAAATCCTTTTGTAGTTGTGTTCCATCTTATGTAGGGTCTTGCACTGTGTCAGTGTACAGTAATTTATTAGCTTACTTTTTTGTTCTTTTAGCCTTTCAGTTGAAAAATATGTGCAGTGGAATGCCTTGTTTTGGTAAAGTTCGGTTGGGAGGCTTTTGCATGCCTTTTCAAAAACGCTTGGTTTCACATTTGAAACAAAATGATTGAAGACATACTCGAGATAGAATGTGATGAACTTTGTGTTTCCCTTTTAGCTTCAGGAGAAATTCGTTTTATGGGCTTGGATTAGTCCTCAAAAAGGCTCTGCATGCTCTGTCTTTGTTACAGAGCTTTTTAAAGTGCTAAAAAGAGTGTATTGATAAAAGTCTTCATCATGGAGTTTTATGTGTTCTTTAGAAAACCTGGCCTGGTTCACAGAGCATTTTTAAGTTAAGACCTGAGATGTGAGCTGTATTAGAAATTTCATTCAAAACCATAAGAGGGAAGAGAAGTTTGGCTTRCTATCACAATCTCAATGGCCATTGCCACCAAGACGTTGTGCTRCAGTGTTCTAGATTAGCAGGAATTTGAACACTGAAAAGTTGTGTATGAGATATGATGTGTTCTTGCAGCCTCGCTAAGGTGACGATGCTGTGAGTCACTGAGGTTAGATAATCATTTTATTAGCAAACATTTTTATCTGTTTTAAGGAAATACTGAATTTGCTTATAGCTGCTTCTGTAGAATGCCTGGAGTCAAGAGAGGATCTTAAATAAGGGGAGCGTATAATGTGTACTCARACTCTTCCAAATACTTTTCTGCCCAAACCCTCCAGACAAACTTCAGTTTTGAGAAAGATTGTAGGGCTTCCTGTTTTGCTCATTGAATATCCTTTTCTGGAAGGATGCAAGTCTTTTAAATTAATTTCTTCCCTTTTCCCCATTGTCCTCCAAAATTATCTAGTGCTACACTGTTCATTCTACATTCAGTAGCTTTGAATCCTGAAGGTAGAGGCTCAGAAAAGGGTAAGTAAAATTCTTTTTCTTGCCACTAAAAGGAAAAATCATCTATTAATGTCACTATAATTATTCTGGGAAGTGAATTTCTGGTTATATGATATCAGTTGCAGATAGCTGAGGTTTTGGCTAATTTCTGCTCCTAAATAAGCTCAAAGAAAATGTTTTCCTGGAATCAGTGCAAGTTTGGGGTCAGGCTTTTTTCAATTATAGCTAGTCTTCCTTGATTGAGCAAGAGGGATTTCAAATATGAGATGGAATCGAATTTGTAAGTTGTGGATTTTTTTTTTTTTTTGGTATCCAGAAGGATTACTGGTTGGTAGTTACAGACTGCTCTTGGAAAAGRATTTTGAAGAGATAATATAAATTCACTTCCTGGAGCAGCAGTATTTTTTCAGCACTCAATACTCATTTTAAAGTATATTAGCAATTATTATTATCGTATTGTAAAAAATCCATAGCAGTACAGTATTTTTATCCACTTTCTTCCTAACTCCTATGACATTGCAATGACAAGCCAAAAAAAAAAATAAAAGCTTTGGATGCCAAGTAACATAAGGTATAGTACTAGCCACTGACTGCTGTCAGGATTGTCTAGAAGTAACCTAAATATCAGATTGGTGTCAACTAGTGCTATTTGARGATTTTTCAGAATCTTCATCTTTGATCTTTGTTCACATACTGATGTATTAGGCATGGCAGAAGTAGAGAAATAAGTGGGAACAGAACCAGAAACATTTTTCTTGTGTTCTGTATCTAAAATGTTGTGTCTCAAAACTTTTTGGCAATTTTGGTGGCAAGAGGGATATTAACACTTACCTTTCATTAGATGTGAGAGAAGTTTGATCGTGATTAGGTTCTACCAGAAGTGACTAACATTAATTCTGTGTTGGTATTATTAAGGTAGGGTTTTTTTAAACCAGGACCTCATTATATTCAAAATGACAGAATGAAACATCTAAAACATTAGCTGGTGTAAGGGACTCTTTCTCCTGGGGAGTCTGCCTCAGGCCAGTGTAGACTCTTCTGTTGCAGATATTTTCATCTGTTACAGCTATTTTCATATGTGGGTAGATAAGTATCCTGCTTTTCCGAAAGATAGAACTATGACACACTGATTTTTCTCCTATATTGGATAATTACAGTTTATTACAAAATACTTACAACAAAGCCTTCTCCCAATCATCTTCATAGTGGAATAAATCACTGGGACAGTTCACACTTTAAGGAGTGCTGCGAATAAGGAAAAAAGTGACCTTTACTTGACTTTCTATAATATTTCATATGTTCTTTCCCATGAAGAAATACCACTTCTTTCTCCTGCTTGCATGTATCTGTTTTTGTGTATCATCAAGAATTTCTTTAACAGAAACATAGTGAAACATAAAGTAGCTTGAGTCCTCCAGCAAACACATGTTAATCCAGTATTTCAGTTGGATGTGGGAGTCCTTGTAGTTAGGATGAAACATACTATTCTCTGATATAGCTGAAATAACTCATACTGCAGTTATGCAGTCTTAGTCCTAGGCTCCATGTCACCTCCTAAAAAATTCTGAACAATCTGGTCTCTCTTGATATTGCAGTTTTCTCTTGATTTTTTTTGCTTTCTACGCAAATGTGACTTAATTTCATGAATCTTTCTGAGGGTGCGGTTCTTGATTTTCTTACCATATTCATGCCTTATTTTCCTGCTCTGGCAGCTGAAATCACTGGTAGAAGTTACATATTTTAATTACCTAGAACTGTGAAAATCTGCTGTATCGGTGAGCTATTGGTGGAATTGCGGTTTGCTTTACTGAAGTGCACGTTTGTAGAAGTGTGCTATACGGTATCTTTCTCACCATATCTAATATAGTCAGCTGTTTTTTCCCAGCTGACGGGGGGAAGTGGCAGGAGAGAGGGTACTGGAATATTTTAAATGGTGGAAACCCTAGATGATATGGGGTGCTTGGGGAAGGGGTATATRAATATACCAGATGGGCTTTGCTTGGAGTCAGCCCAATTCCATCTGGATTGTTTAAACCAGGCCCTACAAAGAGCCCTTGTGGAGCCAAATCAGCTCCACGTGGAACCACTCAAGTATGTCCRTGTTACTTCCCTGGTTCTGGATGGTGCTTTAATTTGCAAGTGTAGTATTGCTCAAGTGCAGAGCCAGACCTGGCCTTGAACTGCACCTGAATTAATAAACCCTTCTGGATCCCTGAAGAAGGTACAGTGAAATTTGAGTTGCTCTGCAGGAACCAGTGTGGGACCAGTAGGACTGAGGCAGAGCCCAAACTAACAAATCTTGGTCATCTCAATTGGGTCTGTGAAGATCTAGCTCTAGAATATCAGTATCATATTGTCATATCATAATTTCAGCCTTAATTTAATTTGAAATAAATAATGTATCTTTTTTATGTAAGGATAATCATATTTCCTGCCTTGGAGGTGTGTCCGTGCAGAAATCCTGCTTCATGTTATAGTAATCATTTATTGAGACAGTACTTCTCTAGTGAGCTTTTAATTTATGGTCAGTCCTTAGTTACAGAAGCAATTATTTGAATTGCAAATGGGAAATTCAGCCTAATATTCATAGTATCATATGTGATTGTAGTTTAAGATTTTACAATAATATGGCCAAAATCTGTCATAAGCTGTTTCGGAGGTTGTTACAGTAACTTGCCATTAAAAGATGGGGTTTTCTTTTTTCTTTTACTAAAAGAATAATTTTAACAGACCTTGCAGTCTGTAAGTAGGGAAAGCATCAAAGTGGAATCAATTTGAGAAGCAGGAGAATAGGATTGAAGCACATAGTAGTGCTTTTAAGTTTTCATAGAAACTTTCTGAGCAGAAGAGGGTGATGCTGTAAGTACTGAGATTCATCTACTACATCTGCAACTGAAGGAGCTGCAGCTTCTGGAAATTACTGACTTAAAGATCTCAGGATATTCAGCACATACACTGTAATTCTGTACTTCTGGGGACTGTGTGTGTAAAGAGACAGCAGTGTCTTTTGTGTTCAAAATTTCTATGGTTTATTACAGGAAAATTAACTCCTGTATTCTGCTTTCTTTAAGAGACTTGCTTCCAATCTTTTTACCTAATGTAATCTAAAATGCTTTTAGCATATTTACTTTTGTTCTTCTTGTGTACAGATTCTTTTTAGTTAAAGAAGAAAATGAGTTTTATTGCAGCGTGCAGAGTGTAAATTTGAGTGTTGCTACACATCTTGAAGAAATAACGCCAGTAATGTCAGTGTGGTAGAGTCAGAATGTGGTTTGTTTTCTGTCTTCTGGTATAATGACAATTAGAATGAAGTACATCAACTTYTAGCTTCTTGCATTTGTGATGCGAAAATATGCCAGATTCTGTAACTGAAGATAACTGCAGTTTTCAACAAATGTTGCCATAGTAGTTGCAAAAGGCTGCTAGAGCGTACACTGGAGATAAGATAAAGGATGGTAGAAAAATAAAGCGAAATACAATGAAATGTTCAAGAACAGGTGCAGTGGCTTAGAGAGCTAATCCTATCCTGCTGTGCATCACAATTTAGTGAAGTTGTGTAGGGAATTGTAACTGCACTTGTAAGCAGTGTATTGCCAAAATCCAGGATCCCGAGTGGACTTTTTTTTCAGGCCTTTTCTTTTATGTGCGGGGGTGGGAAGGAAGGAAGGATAGAAAAGTAAATGGAGAGGGACTAGCTGACTCCTTCACAGCTTGTCTCTAACTAAACCTTTTGATCACAGGCCTTAAAATAGTGGGGTTCTAATGTTTGATGTTCAGCCATTGTAGTTCAGCTGATGCATGTTTAAATTTAAATGGGTAGTTACTTTGTTATTAAGAAGCAAAGCTCAAAAGCATGAAGGAGGAAAGGAGAATAGGAGGAACTGTGATCCTCCAGAATTAAGAGAACAGTTTTGTACTGAACCTCTCCCAAAATGGCATAAGTAAGTTAACATTCCTTTTTGGAGTTTGTATGTGAATTGAGAGAGCAAGAACATTTTTGTCATTTGAGGTGCATGCACAAGTACAAGCATACTTCTAGTTTCACTACATTCTCCACAGAATTGCCATGACCAGCTTGGGTAAGTGCAGGCTTTCCAGAGCATTCATCTGTTTGGTACACTTGCAGTTTACTTTTTTGGAGTCAGAGTCTCAGGAAGTTTGAGCCTGAGTAAAGGCTGCATACATGTCTGAAATACTTTTGTAATTGCTTTTTGTTCACTCGTGGATTTTTGTGTGTGAGCATGGAGGAGTGTGGTGTCTTCCTCTTGACATGCATTATCTATGCTGTAGTGTCTTGAAAATACTTGTCTGTTCAATGTTAGGCTTGGGAAGCTTGGCTGCCTTCGAACTATGAGTCACCTACTAAAATCTTAGAATGGCTTAAAAGCTGTAGGATACTTTGTAAGTGGTTCAGGAAGTCCCAGGAGCTTGAGGCATGATCCATACATTGGAGGTGRTATTGTCTTCCCTGTATTTCTATTGCTCCAGTAAAAGACAAGACTGTAGAGCCAGCAGTTCCCACTGGCTGGTTTCCTCCTTTGACTAGAGACTTGATTTACACAGCAGCCAAAGCCAGCTCCGTTTTCTTATCAGTCACAGCATAGCCTTGGCATGTACGTTTGAGGGCCAGTGGCTTTCTGTTGGTCAAAAGCCATAGCTTGGCAACCCATAGTGCTGCCATGGTCAGTTTGAGCTATGTGTTCTCAACCTCTCTGAAAATTATAGTCACTATCTTCTGAATTTGGCATCAAAAACTAAAGAAGGTAGTTATTACCAAATGCTGGGCCATACCTAGTCTGTATCTTAGTTTCACTGTTTGAAAAACAAAGCCAAGCATGCTTAATAAGGCCTTCAGGGGCTTTTCAGGACTTTTTTTTTTTTTTTTTTTTTTTTTTTTTTTTTTTTTTTTTAAGTTACATCTTATGATTTGGTAGTGATAAAGTCTATAAAGAAGTAGTTTGTGACTATAGTTTATGTAGCTAAACTAACTGATTTTGAATTCTTTTATTTTCTTAGGTATAACATTGATCCTGGTTTGTATTGTCCCTTCTTCTCTCTTGGGGCATGCATGGAAGGTTTGAACTCTTTGTTCAGTCAGCTCCTAGGAATCTCCCTTTATGCTGAACAGACCCAGAGAGGAGAGATTTGGTCTGAAGATGTTCGCAAGTTGGTAAGCATTCTAGTTCCCAGCGTCTGAAATGACAAAGGGAGGGGTAGGCAGGATTGTTTATTCCTTTAAGAGCTGTGAGTCAGATTTTGTTTTAAAATTATTTGGGTGCTTATGCCTGGGATTTAACCAGAACACTGCTCTAAGCCTTTTATATGCTTAGTATTTAATGGCCTTTAAAATATGTTCCTGTTTAAAGGGTGCCTAATCAGAGTCAGTTTCTCTTTTCAGAGTCACTTTCTTTTTCAGAGCTTGTTGTTGTACCTTTCACACAGCCTTTCTGAATGAACCCATTTAGTTTTAACCTGTAGGTGGCTATAGATGACCGGAGTGTCATTGTTGTGTATTCTAGCAGTGATTTATCTTTTCTTTTTTGTCTGTTCTGTGTGTCATCYTTCCCTTAGATTATTTTTTACTCTTTTATTTTTCTGCCTTTTTTTTAGGGGAGAGTGGTGGTGGGGGAAACTTGGCAATTATTTACTCATCAGTTCCCAGGTTCATTGGTTCATCTGTTGTCTTCCCGCCTTATATTCTCCACCATTCTCTGCAGTGAAAACTACTGTTCTTCATATAGTTACTGCTTACTGTTCTTATTTTTATTTCCATGGTAAATCAACTGTTGTCACTCTTGACTTCTGAGAAGTCATTTAGGGACTATGGACTGTGTTTATTTTAATACTAGTCTGTGACAGTGGTCAGTTTTGTGTAAGATGTGGGAATGGCTGCAGTTTGAATAACAAGCTCTGAATCTTGTGTATATATTTTTTCAATTGAAATAAGCATCAGATTTTACATTAGAATCATTCCTGGATTATTTGTCATGTATGCATTATAAATCTTTGCATTAGAATAATATTTCTTCCATTCACACATCTTTGCTTTTACTGTGGGAAATTCATCCTTTTTTTTCCAGGCTGTTGTTCATGAAAATGAAGGTCTGCTAGGGTACATCTATTGTGACTTCTTTCAACGACCTAATAAGCCACATCAGGTAACATTTGTGATCTGTTTTCATCGTGGGTTGTATATGAGTAATGACTGTTGTGTTAGGGCTGTGTGCATAGAACATAAGTTTAAGAGGTGTCTGTGATAAACAAATTTAGACATGGAAAGACTATAGCTGCAAACATGGCTTTAGGTAAAATATTTTTGTGAATAACTTTTTATTTAGAAAGCCTCACCTGGTAGGAACTCAAACTGTACTACAAAATGGTAGGCACTGTGAAATTTCATATACCTTTGTTTAGAGAAATCGTAGATTTTTAAACACTTATTTTCCAGCCTTCTATCTAGGAGTAAAAACAACAGAACACTTTAATGCCCTCTAATTTAAGGTGAAAACTCATTGTGACAACTAATTCCTACTCAAAATTCTATTCAAACTGTAGATGGTTCCAACTGTTTAGGCTTACTCACTTGCTCACTTACTCAGTCTAGTGGTAGTATATTAACTGTATGATGCAATACAACAGACCCTTCACTCTGTGTAAACACCTGCAAATTACCACCTTTTATGAGTTGGTAAATGGAAAAATATTAAATAAGTATTATTCTTTCATGTGTATTAAATGAGGTCTTTTGCTAATATTTCACATTGTACTGTGGATGCTGTACAGTATATTTTAGAAAGGAAGTTATTACTGAAGAATGGAGARAAAACATTAATATATGAATTATATAATTGACATATCAGTAATGTGCTGAAAGCTATTTTTTTGTAGAAAAATGGAATTTCAACGCTTGTAAAAAAAAATCTAAACTTAAATTTTGTTTTTTAAAATAAGCACAGTCTTTTCCTGATGGATTAAGGTAGTTTTCTTCCAAATATGAAGCAAATAACAAATGAAGAAACATTATGAAGATTTGACATCAAACTTCTGTTCTGCTATTGAATGTTACTGTTAACTGAATTCAACTTGTGTAATTGAGTAACTGTTAGGGTTTAATCTAATGCTTACACCATTGTTTTAGTGTCATGGATATAATGACATTGGTCACCCATATGTTTGCTTTTTATCTTCAAAAGGATTGTCACTTTACAGTTCGTGGAGGCAGGCTGAGGGAAAATGGAGAATACCAGCTGCCTGTAGTTGTTCTTATGCTTAGCCTGCCCCATTCAACGAGGAGTGCACCTACACTACTAAGTCCTGGCATGATGGAGAATCTCTTCCATGAAATGGGACACGCTATGCATTCTATGCTGGGTCGAACTCGGTACCAACATGTCACCGGTAAGGAATTTAGAATACTGATTTTGTTTTAGATAAATATTTAATTTATGGAAAAAGGGAGTACATTAAAAAAACAAAAAAAGATTAACCAGACATGATAGAGTCATGTTGATATTTCTACATCTTTACTGACTGGAAAATTACAGTATCAGATCCCCAAATATTACTTAAAAGACAAACAACACTTGAATAGTCTTCTGCTACAGATAAGAATTTGGTTTTTGTCTCTCTTCTTTCTGTACAGCTAATCTCTTATCTAGTCATGTTATCCACTGTCTTGCAAGGTTACCTCATGGGCAGTTTATAATAAAGGAATAACAGGAKGACTGAAAATAAATTGAGCTAAACTTGTACCCGGTATAAATGCACAGTGAATCTTGAATTGGAAATGATTTAAGAAGTTGAACTAAGAAAGGTTAGTAAATTAGTATTGCTAAAGTGCAATACTTTCAGAAAACTGAAACTCTATAAAGCCAGGCCTTTTCTAGCTGATTCTGCTTAAAACACTTTCCATAAATKAGAGATTTATTTAATCTGCAAGCATGATTAGCTGATGGCCTTCTCATCATAGGTAAATGAACATGAATGAATATACAATCAGAGCTAAGCAGATGCACAGAAAAGCAATCCTGTCATTTTTCATTTTAGTTACTCTTCTCAAGCAATGGTAGGCGGTGTATTGGCTAATGGCTAGCAGGTTGCTGTGACCTTGTTCTGCTTCAGTTGTGGCAGATGGGTTAGAGCAGTGTTCTGGTTAAAGCTGCTCTGCGTGCTACTTTTCTTATCTTCAGACAGCCTGATATGTCTTCTTATATAGTTGTGAGCTGGAAATGAAATGTTCGGAGTGGACATTTATATACTCATTCATTAATTAAAAAAAACACGAACAAACGAATCAAAAACAGCTCAGAGGAAACTGTAGCTACCTTATCTGAGGGACTGTTTTATGTTACACCCTTTTTGTACTGCACTAATGGTAATAAGGGTGGACCATGTTAGATACTTGTTACCAACAAATGCATTGCACACAAAAACAAAGCAATATTCCTTAAGTCTTCCATTTAACATTAAAATAAACTGACTTGTTTATAAATATGTTACTACTGGGCATTGCTAAAACAAATAAACACTGTATATGCTCTTTCAGTATGAGCTCTGAGTGCTCCTTGAGCCAGTTAACTGCTCCCCCCACCCTTTTCTCACACATGGCCTCACTTCTCTTGATCTCCAGGGCATTCTTGGTACTTATATCCCCAAAGTAACTGCTTTAGTGGGGGTTCTGCTGATGTGGTGGGAGTATCATATGTGTATGCATGCCAGAAAATCTTGAAGGGGCAGGAAATTGCTGATTTTGAGGCTCAGACATTCCAGGAGCCCTTGTGTATGGTTTCAGAGTTGCCTTAGCTGCAGGCAGTCTTTCTTCCTAGGGGATTTCAGTCCTGATCTAGTGTTGCAAAAGCAGCATCAGAGGCCAGTCGTGTGTTTCTCCAGAGAACATTTTTTTTACAGTTTGGAATGTGTGATAATCAAATGGCTCATCCCAGACATGTCTGTTAGGGGCCATCTGCGCTCCTTAGGCACTAGAATAGCAAAGTGTGGAAATCGGATGATTACAGGCTGTTGTGAGAACAAAAAATGTTAAATTTCAGTTGAGATGAACTGACTATTTGTGAACCTTCTTACTCTTCTGCCCCTGCTTTTTTTTTTTGTTTTTTTTTTTTTTTTTTTTTTTTTTTTTGTTTTTTTGTTTTTTTTTTGTATCCAGGAATATTCAGGAACCTAGTCTGTTACTAGTAGGCCCAAAACTTGGATAATACTGGGCATAAGAAATTTATGGCTTAAGATATGTGTCTTTTTCTGCTAATCCTTCATTTTATTAATCAAATTTATTTTCTGTATACTGAACACATATGTGAAAAAAGATGCTTAATTTTTTAGCCTGACTTGTATGCCATTTTAATTTACAGTGCAATAGAGAATATCTACATTTTTTTTAAGGGGGAGTAACTTATCCCAGATAACTGTCTGACCTTTTACCTTTCTGACTTTAAGACAAAGTAGTTTTCAAAAGTCTTTCTAATAGTTAGTAAAAGAATTCTGTCAGTTTATTAAGGAGGACTGCGGAAGCGTACATGGCTAGAGAGACATCAGTGTAGCACTGCAGGCGTGCCTCTTGGGACCAGCCTTGTTTTAGGCTTTCCATTAATGTTTTTCAAACAAAAGACAAAAATATACTAATGAAATGTAATGCCATAAAAGAAGGATTGGGATATTATACAAGAAGAGCTGGATGTCTGAATACTGTAATGTTAGAAATAAAATGCAATTCAGAACTGCATAGTGCAGATCATGCATTCAAGAAATATAAAGAGAATTTCTGCTGCTTATCATTTAACAGTGGCGGAAGAACAGAAAAACAGTTTTATGTGTTAATGCAGGGCTATGAATAGCTAATGTGTAGTGACTGTGAAAGGAGGGAAATGAGACTGTTCCAGAAGTGTTTCTGTTAGAAATAGTAAGGATTAGTATAATTAAGAAAGATGCTGGTGAAACCTCATCTAGTATGTGGTGCATAGTTCCCTATCTCTGGTCTCAAGGTGAATTCAAACTGAAGCAGGCATAGAAGACCTACAGGACAACATACAGGCTTTTGGACTTTAATTATTTTGCCTTAGGAAAATTATGTCTGTGAGCGAATATAATTTCTCTCAATTTAGGAGATAAATATCTTTGGGAAAATGGTGTTTATACTGAAGAGCAATACTGGTCTGAAAATATGATTACAAATAGATTATGAATTCAGATTAAAAAWTAGAGAAAGATTTTTAAATTCAAATGAAATGATTTTCACAAATAGGCTCCAAGAAGGAATAGTAGAAACAAAAAGCATAATTATATTTAAAACAGATTTTGAATGTTCTAGTAGACAGGAATAAAGGTGATGATCCACTGGATCTCTGTTATTAAAACAGCAGCTTTGTACATCCCTAACTTTTACATGAAGTTAGAAATGCAGCTTTAACTTGGTAATGGATTACAAAATGAAAGTTACTAAGATGTGTAAGGTGCTGATAAAGAATAGAATGAAAAATGTTTTTATGAAAGAGCTTTTTGAAAATACTGACTGCAAAATACTACTTCACTGCACTTATGTCTTGAATTTGCAAGAGTTTTCTTTGGATATTTTACTTTGTATTGTAAAGTGAGGTTAATATGAAGCGTAAGCAAGCTCAGCAAACAGATGGAAGGTAAAAATTGTAACTGTGAATGGGTTTACAGTTGAGTTTTATTTACATTGTAGCTTGATTTAGSTTTAGGACCACTAAATAGATTTGGTGTTTCATGTAGGGGCAGTTTGGCTATAGTCTGGTTTAGTTTAAAAAAGGGTGTGATCCRGAGCTTTATAAGGTGCCTCACCCAGCTGTTCAAATATTTTGTTTTACTTTGTGATTTATAATCAAATGTGTAGGATTATAATGAAGCTTTTCTGGCAATATGCACAATAATGCTATGAAAATAAAATATTGACTTAATAAATGAAAGAACATTACAGTTCACCAAAAGTCCAAACTGAAAGTTGCAAAACCTTCTGGGAAGAGTTAACTATTTGTGTTAATGGCAATGACTGTATGTTAATATATGCAATTATTCTACCTCTAGGAACCAGATGTCCTACTGATTTTGCAGAAGTTCCCTCAATTCTGATGGAGTACTTTGCAAATGACTATCGAGTGGTTAACCAGTTTGCAAGGCATTATAAAACTGGACAGGTAGAGAATACTAATACGTAAAATATTGAAAATAGGATTAAAGGTATTCAAKAAAAAATAAATTTTGATGTGTTATTTGTTAGTAATGCTTAAAGTAGAAATAAATTATGGATATAAATTATTTTGATTATTCAGAAAGCATGTTATTACTGTCATTGCAGAAAAAATAAATGTGATCTATAAAAAGAATACCTGCTCCTTAGATACACAGTTTTAAGTTTCAACTTTTTTTTTTTTCTTGGTCAACCAAAATTTAGTGTATTAGGTGAACAACTTTTCTGTAAACCATGTCATGTGGAATGTTTAATTTAATTGCAGTTAAGTGCTGACAAAGATAGTAATTCAGTATCAAACTCTGTAAAGTCTGTCTTAAAACAAAGCTCAGGTACCAAATTGTGAATGATATATAAATGATCTACAGTGTTTTAAAAAAAAACATTTTTAGCACAATGTAGGGTAGTATTTGAAATGTTTTGTAATAAAATTGTACTATTTTATTTAAGATATTTGGTAGTTAGAACCTGGCAATCTCGAATCTCTGTACGAAAACACAGATTCTTTTTTACGTATTTTATGCTAGTCTAATGCAAAGATCTACTTTCTCCCAGAAATTTAGAAAACAGTGCTCTCTGAAACAAGGTGGTTTTCAGTGGCTGCTAATTATTTATGCATGGCAGCGTAGCATGATGCATGTTTGTACAACCATTTCAGAAACACAAATCAGTAAACAATAACCACAGATCTTTTTCAAATGCTTTTGACTGAGGCAGATTTCAGAGTCCTCAGGTGTTGCAGTGACTGAAGAATAGACTACAGATCAATGTGAAAACAAGAAAGCTTTTTAAAACAGGCCTTTTGTCCAGTGCTAAACATTCAGTATATTTCAGTATAATGAAAGTGGAATTATGTTTGCCTCTGCTGTAACAATTCAATTAGAAAAATAGTTTACGTGACTTCTATTTTGATAGATATTATTGGAGAAATTTGCTCCATAGATCTGCTTTTTTACAGAGTAATCAATCCTGCTGAGCACTTGGAAAGTCTATCTGAAAATTGGGAGTTACAAATACTCAGTTCAGGACTTTTCATCATTTGTATGTTTGAACCTACGTATTAAAATATTACTTTCTAGTGTTTTCTATAAAGTTCATACAGTGTTTAAACATTGTGGAGTTAATCTGCTTGCATATGAATTCAGAGAATGAGCTTGAGTAAAACATCTGAAAGAGATTTGTGGAACATTATTTAAGGCTTTGTGTCTTCAAAGTGGCTTAAGAAATCTAAACCATGTTTTGTTGCAGTGCAAAAGCTAAGAGCTAGGCACTGTGTCCCATTTGGCACTTCCAAAAAATTTCTTCTGTTTATTGGTGGTGAAATCTTGCTCTTTCAGAGAGCAATCAAGTGAGGTTTAATGTAGAAATTCAGTCTTGAAGGGGGACAAAAATGGATTATGCTGGAAGATTAGGAAAAGAGCCTGAAACTACTGTGTGGCTCTTGAGGGTTTTGGACTGCTTCCCTTTAATTGCATTTTTTCTGATTTTAGAATGTATTTCTAAACCATTATCTAACATACATAAATCTGCTTTTGCTTATGTTGATTGATCTAAGCCAGTTTTAAAAAGTTGATACACTGTTTCTGTCTGTGATCTAAATACAAGGAGACCCAAGTCAGCTTTTCTGTTCATGAAATTGTTATTCTTACAGCAATTACTTGTATTGGCTGTATAGAGGTTGCAAATACTTAGAATAGTAAATCCCTACTCTCTTACCTTTAAAACTTTACAAAAATCCTTTTGGGGCTTACATTTTCCATTTGTTCCCTGAATCATTTTTTGTATGGATATAGAAAATTTAATCAACATTTTCTTCTCTGGCCTTTGAAAGAAAAATGAGTCCACTTTTCCACCTTTTAAAGCAGAAGTAAGGAAGGTGGGTGAAAAACAGTTAAAATGTCTTTGGGAAGACATTTCATCCAAATGTTATTCCATGTGAGAACTTCTATCAAGTTTCCTCTTATGAATAAAGACACATTGAGCTTTTCTATGCAAGAACAATCTTTCCTGCAATAACTATACCGACAGAGTTCTGCTAGAGGTAGATAGAAAAAAAGGGTTTTTTTTACTGACCTGACTTCTTGTCGAGGAGGCAATACACATAATTTGAAAAAGTATTCTTTTGGCATTGCTGCATCTATGCTATGGTTTTTGCATGGAAGTATTGAATTAGATGGTGTGATTTTAACACTCCTACTAAACATAATTATGTCAGTAAAATTTGTAGTGTAGTCTTAGCTTCCGATTGCTTTTGCCGTAAAAGTCAATTGTAGAAGGACTGGTCCTGAGCTGCAGTTCTCACTGAGGATCAGCACTTTTGTTTATGGGAAGAGAAGGTATGGTTTTGATTGTTGAAACATATAAACTGTTGAAAACTGTTTATTGAGTAACATTGTAGGAAAAAGATTCAATGGCAAGTTTTCCAAGGTGGGAATGCGTTATGCATACATAGAGGTGGATGATAAGGATCTGCCCCAAAARTGTTGAGGCTAATAGAAAGCCTGCCTCCACAGTGCGTTTTGGACTGTTCTGTGTGTACCAAGGAGCTCTAGAGTTTGCAAGTTTGTCTGATGAAAGGAACAGGTCTGGTAAATTTAATTCAGAAAGCTGGTCAGCACAAAAATATTTTGTTCTAAGAAAATAGCATGCCTATTTTTTCCTTTCATCTTAACCCAAAACAAAAAATCTGTGAGATAAAAAGAACAGTGAGGACTGTATTAGTTACCCAGGTTGAATTATTCAGGTAAGCTCATGAAGTCGAGACATAGGAAAATGAGCTTGTAACAATGTTAAGTAGACAATCTGCTGAATGTGTGCCATTCCATCGCTGTGTTTGTTTGTTTAGGTTTGTTTGTTAAATGCATGGGTATGTGGTAGGTCTGTTGAGCTAAATCGTTTTAAGCTTGATTGGCTTTTTGAGGCTCTCTTGAACAAAGGCCAGTATTTCAGCTGTTCAAATTTGAACTTACCTCATTTTTCACAGAGATGGAATTACAAAGGCAGTATTGTATTATTGTGGTTATAAGAATAAACCCACGGATAGTAAACATGTCTCTGTTACTGCATAGCAGTAAAGAGTTAAGCATGCCTTGGGAATCTGGAACACAGGGAATTTTGTTCTTTTAGCCACCATGGCAAACATGCTGAAAAATTCATGCCAAGATCTTAGAGTTATTTAACATAAAAGGAAGGAAAAGAAAGTAAAGCATGCAGTGTTCAAATTTAAAAAATGGAATGGTTATTCAATTAAAATCATTTTAGCCAAAGCACTGTAAAGTCTTTCTTTTGGAAAGATGACAATTTAACTCTGGTTTTATCAGATAGCTCATCTTTCAGGATTAAAAAAAAAAAAAGAATCTTATTACTCCATTCAGCTACATATGTGAGATCTTAATGGAGCACAAGAAACAGTTTCTGTTATGTAAAACAGTACATCTTCCTCCATACATTTAAGATGTTAATATTCCTGTATGACAGATATGCACAGACACAAATTTTGGAGTGAAGTGATGGTCTTTGAAAAGACCTTCTGCAGTCTAACTTTCATTCCCTGAAGTCTTAATTTTTAAAATCCCAAAGGTGCTGTGGGAAGAGTAAATTATCTCCTCTTTATAATTCTTTCAACTTAATCTGATTTTTGCTGTGTTTCTCTAGTGTCAAATTCTGCTTGGCTTATGAGTTATGATCACAACATGATCTGTGATCCAGATCATCAATCCTATTTGATTTATACAAATACAACATTTATCTTTCTCCTGTACTTTTTTGTCAATAGGTACTGTCATAAGACTGATTTCTTCAAGGCAACTACAACTAAACTGGCACATCTRTGAATACAGGGAATGCAGCAGTAGCAATTTGCTATTGCTACTTCTGATTTGGCATTTATTTGAGAAGCTTGTCTGATTAATGAGTGTATCCTCTGCTGTGACTTGCTTGCACTGCTACTACAATCATACGGAGAATAGAGGCAAAGTAGATCTACACTGATGATTTGATATTCACAGGGCTGCGAAAAGAGATGAATTTTCTTTGAGGCTCCTGGTATTATATACTTTTTACTTAGTCTTGAGAAAGTGATGATAAACCATCTCCAGTGCAAAGAGAATTGGGCAGCTTTGAACATTCTCTTTGGTTAGTACACCAGAATCATTAATGATCGTTTCTGATTTTCCTTGTAGGAATTGAATTTAGAATATGATAGATGTTGAAAGCAGAAGTTAAAATGGAGATGAGTGAAAGCAGAGGCTGCCTTTTCAGTAGTCTTCCCCAGCTGTGTGCGGTACAGTCAAAAGAAGGCAACAGTAAAAATCTTTCCTAGGAGGAGGGTCTGTAAGGAATGGTTAGCTCTGAACAGAGATTAGACCTGCTTAAAGAGTTTCTTGAGRTTGGGTGAGTGTGCAGTACACGGACACATCACAGAACCTTTCTGCTCTGTGTGCCTGGAAACTGGGAACTTGGATTTCCCAATTCAGTGAGGATCTGTGACATTTTTCGTTTACCAAAATGCTAATTAAGTCTTGAATGTTTTTTGTTCTGTTTATTTTGTGTACCACCTAAAAGCCTGTACACTTAACTCCTCTTGCTGTTACTTAATACAACTGAAATAAAAAATATGTATCCATTATTCTGAAAGAACTGATTTGATCTTAAGGATAGAAATGCTGTTGACCTTAACGTTATTAAATTATAACCACATAAAATAAACGCATTTGCTCTTGCCAAGCTTTTGGATGTTCGACTCTTAACATTGAAAATTAAAATTTAAGAATTCCTATCTAGTATCCAAAATACAAGCAACCCTAAAAGAAGTCAGTTTTGTCTTATTCTATAAAATACTACCTCACTAGGAGATGAAAGMTTCCAAAAAACTGTCAACATTTTCTGATAGGTTTGGTGCTTATAACGAAATATTTTCAAAATTTTATAGGTTTTGTTACACAGAAAAAAGTTTTTCCCATGACAACTAAAACTGTTATTGCAGACCCACATGCTCTTTAGTTCCAAGMTGAAAAGTCATTGAGGAACATGCTTCATATAGTATATGTTAGGGGATAAGAAACAACATGTTCACTGCACCAGGAGAARAGCTACTCAGCCAAAACATTTATTAACATTTGCTAATAATGTTGTCTTACTGCTTGGCTTGACAGCCTTTCTACATAATTAAGTACTGTTTTAAATACTACTAAATCCATTATGGAACTTCAAGGCAGTCAATTGGTAATATCTTTATTRCAGTGGATAGCTGCCCATTTACTCCTACTCTAGTGGTCCAAAATCATCATGTAATTTGAAACAGATTTTTTGTATTCAGGAAGCAAAAATACTGACCTGACAAAGATACACTCTAGGACAGATTCTGTGTTCATTGGTTCATTTTTCTGTGTTTAAATTTAACAACTGTGCACATCTATGACAGGTAAAATAGTGGGGAGYGTTCTATCTTATTCCTGACTCAGCTAACATTTATCTTGGAAAAGAGGTAACGAGCMTTGGCAAGCTACTACATAAAGCTGTGCAACTTGAGAGTTTTTTCTTATCTGCTTTAACTTCCGGATACCAGAGTTAATTGWTAACATTTTCCTCACTTACATATAACTTTTGCAGTTAGGATTTTATTCTGTGAACATCAGATTGTTTGTCTTGAAGTCATATCATTTCCACAGAATCTAAACATATGGCTCTGCCRTCAGAAGCTGTAAACTTTGTATTGTTTCTTAAACACTTCAACACTGTAAAAGTGTAGATATGCTTTTAGCGTTCTATGTAATACCAAACATCTATATTACACTGAAAAATCTGCAATATCTTTTTCAATATTTCAGCAAGAACCCAGTTAATTTTAACCAAATTAAATATACTGGATTATACTGGGAATATGCTTACTATGAGAAATATTTATTGAAAGGCTTCAGGAAGTACTGGCAAGAAATGTAAGGCCAAGCGTTATGTACAGGTATTCTTAAAAATCTGGCATTAAGCAATCTTTGGATGTATTTTTAGAGATCTGAATAGAAAGTCAAATGGAGTTTGTTTCATAACTTGAAAAATATCTCTCATTTTCAGTCCRTGGTAGCATGGGTACTTGTAATGTAGAATACATTCAGCTTTGTTAGAAATATYGCAAGGTATATATTTTCTATTCAGTATCCACATTTTTATGTGGATAAGGATAGAAGGCCTGATTCTGTCCCAGTTAGTTACAAAAACACTTCTGGCATCAGTGAGAGGTATAAGTCTTAATAAACTATGCTGAAAGGCCAACAGAAGAATTTTACTGTAGGATCTGCTATTGAAGCTGAGGGAAACCTGGGGAAAAATTCTGGCAGCCCCATCTGTTGTTCTTTATCTCTAAAAATAGTCTTAATAGTTTTAACRGGCATACAAGGGAACAGAAGATCATTTAATAAATAAGCAAACACTGAGATGCAATGATATCTTGATTGCTATGTAAATTATTGCCAATTTCTTAATTTTCCATTTAATGCTTTGTACAGAAAGTGAGTTTCCTTCTTCCTTGTAAATTCCTCAGTGCAAAGCACTTAAAAGTCAAAAAAAAGATATTTTAACTACCACCATGAGTCTTTTCTTTGTGTCTTAAGCCTTCCTTAGTAGTAAGCATACTATTTACAAACTTTACAACTGTTCTAAATATGTTCTGTCTTTTTTTATTCAAGCCATTACCAAAAAGCATGGTGTYAAGACTGTGTGAGTCCAAAAAAGTGTGTGCTGCAGCCGATATGCAACTCCAGGTATGGTATTTGCATTCTAGTCTCTAGTCCATATCCAAAACTTACAGAAAACATTTGATTTCTTAAGATTTTCAGAAATTTTTCATTTTAATTTAAACACATATTATCCTAAATAAATGCAAATTATTGAAAATGAGTTCTTTTTGATATTCATTTTCATGTGTATTTTGCTTAACTTCTGTGCTATTTGAAGCGAAATGCCTAAATGTATAGGAAAATACCTAACTTGTAAAACTCAGCTTTTGAAAATGATTGGATTATCAGAATTCCMAAGTGTAGTTTAAATTTGAGCTCTTAAATTCACAGAATCGTTTAAGAAGAACTCATTGCAGTAGTGGAAGTATTGTGCACATTTAGATCATTTAAGTGTAGCAGGGATAAGAGATACAGCACACGTTAAAATCTAACTAACTTATTTAATTACTAGAATAAGATTTGAGATTATTATCCTCTGAAGCTCCAGAATGAAAGTGGCAGGTTGTTAATGAAAGACTACTGTCAAAATTGGTGGCTGAGTTACAAGGTAGAACACTTAAATTGCTGCTGTCTTTGCATAGCACCAAACTGCTGCATACAATTAAAATAAATGGTTAACTCTCTTCTTTTTAACTTGAAATTAGTATATGCTCCCAAATCTTTTTTAATGTTTCAGTTTGGTAAAGAAAAAAACTTATTTTGATAAAGTATAAAATGATTCTAAAAATAAAGCAAATATAACAAAAAAAAATAAAATCTGGCGCACTTATTTTGGACATGATTTTTTTAATATAAGTTTTGTCAAAAAACAGATCCATCCTTGTGCTTTTGTTTTTAACTGAGATGATTCAGACTTCTCTCTCACCRTATTATGAGCAGTAAAACCTCTGTTTTCTGTGGAGAAATGTGACTGATCAGTCATTCCCATAAACAACCTACTAGTTTTGCTTTTCTTCAAAGGAAGTAAAGGAAATTCCAGTGCTATCTACAACAGAGGTTTAATTTATTTCAGCCCCACTACAGGAATTCTCAGATGTGAACAGTAACATTAGCATTCAGTCATGTTTTTTACAATGGGAGTTTCGCTGTGTTTAGCGGACTACAAGCTTCTGCTGTGTGATTTTTGTGTTTTCTTTCTCTTCTTTTTCTTCCCTTAAGCCAGAAGCATTTAATTTTTCTTACTACAGTTGGCATAGTGTTTAGATGAGATAACTCTATTACCTCTGCAAAAGGTAGTCATTATTTGTGAGATGTGGAAGGAGACAATTTTAAAGATAAAGTCTTTCTAATTCCCATCTTTGAAAAGTGGCTAAATGATTGGAACTCCATCTACAAACATGAGTTGTATTGGTTAACTAAAGTTGATTTAAAAAACAACTTAGTTAAATATTTGCAGTTTGCTGTGTGCAATGATTTTTAGTAATTTAAAAATGATCAGAACACCTCAGTGTGGAGCTGTATACAGGTTTTATATATATAAATATATAAAAATATAAAATAAAGTATTTTATATATATTTTTCATATATAAAATGTATACATGTTAATTATCCTAATTAAAGCCAGGCTTACACTGTTTGGAGTGTGTGCTTGGATTTTACATTGGTTTAACTTAATGAATTTTTAACTTATACTTTCCTTGCAACATTTTTTGTCATTGGCCAGTGTTGGCTGTGCAAGCAGTGTGAACAAGAAGGTACTACATGTGGTTATACCTCTGTGACATGAAAATAATTGAATACTCTCTGCAAGTCTGATTTTGAAATGGATATTTCTGTATATAAAAGGTTCTCATATAGATATAGATGAAAATCTCTATCATCCAGAAAGAATGTGGGCAAGAATATGATTAATTTATGAATTAATGAATGAGTTTTAGGGGGAAAAATAGTTCTAGATCAAAATGAAATTTTATGTTAAGAATGCTTAGCTGTGGGTGTCTCTTCAGGAGGTCCACAAATTTAGACTAATTTACCAATGTACAGATTAGTAGCTGCTGAAATGATGATCAAGTGCTTTCATATGCMCCAATTCATTTATTCAGTGTCTGTATAGATCTGTCAGATTTAGCATTTAGTAAATATTTGCTGCATACCTGTCACAGTTTGAGACAGTCAGTGTCAGTGTGGAGACTACGTGGGCTTAGGTACAAAAAACACTTYTGTATAACACAGATATATTTACTATATATATTTACTRTATCTGTACATAATGTAGTGGCACACCTTCCCTGGCATGYGATGAGAGAGGCAGCACARTCCAGAAGGAAGCTGGAAGGTCGACACAGCGGTCCCAGGATGCATGGGCCACCAGTGTGCTGGGCCATAGGGCCCCCCACGCCTTCTGAGATCTCTGCTGGGTCTCTCCCTGAGCATCTCTGGACCCCATAGTTGTAGGGTTGAGGAGAAAATGCCCACTTCTGGTTGACTCAGATTCCTACAGCATCTGACAATTGGGTGTCTCTGTTGCTGGCACTCACAGTCCTTCCCTGTGGAGGGTTCTCCACACTTTGTCAACTATACAGTGGTTAGCAGGCTGTTTACTCTCAAATTACCCCCCATCATTAAAGTTCAAMCAGTCTCAACCCATGCAAAATTACCACAATTCTGCACTCAGAAATATTACTCATTTCCTATTCTTAATAGATTTTTTTTTTGAGATTCCAGTTGTAATGCTGGCAGAAGTATACACTCATTCCAAAAGAAATTAGCTGACAAAATCATTCTGTTCATTAATTCAGAAAAAATGTCTCAAAGAACTTCATTGCATGGTAAATATAAAGTGTACACATTCCTTTGTAGAAGTGTATATTGTTACTCACACTGATGTGAAAGTATAATAATTAGATAAATATGTATTTTAATCTGCAGATACCCAAGTATGTCTGTACTACTAAATCTGTATACCTGAAAAAACACCATGCATGCAAATTTGCAAAAATATCTGTCAGTATTTATACTCAATGACTCTAATACCTCTTCTTCAAGCTTAGAAAAGAGTGTATTCCATATGGGGACTAGGTGCTCTGCATGYAGTATTTGACCTTTAAAAAAAGTAAAAATACTTATGAATTTTCTAGCAATGAGGAAAGTAGTTGAAGTTTCTTTTATGATCTATTTAGAAAATAAGCTGTGAGCACATGAAAATATGAAATGGCATTAGTTCTTCATCACAACTATAGGATCTCTGCATTTTCTCCATGCTCATGTAATTCAATTAGTAAAGAGGAAAGATACAAGAATCCATACTTTTTTTTTTAATAAAGCTTTTGCTTTATAAATAAGTCCCAAAGTCCTTCAGTCGCAGTAATTTCACTGGAAAGTGTGTAACTGTTTACATTTTAATATAATAAGCCAACAAGGAGCTAGAAAGTACTGGAATCAAATTAATACCATTGTCAGTGTCAAATGGAAAGACAGTATAAAGATAGATAGCTACTTCATGACCTTTCTGTATTTTAGGTCTTTTGGAAAGTGTGTTATACTGAAAGTAGAAATTATCTTCTGACAATGGTTTAATTGCAAGTGCTAGCATATTCCTCAGCAGTATTATCTAAAATACAGTGACACTGGGATGTATCTCATTTTCCATTTCAAAGGCCCTGTGTAAGCACACACAGAACTGTGGTTCATAGATGGGAATGCTTATGGATATAAAATTCCTCCAAGTTTATTTTCAGGGATGGATTTTTTTCACTGTGCTCTCCAGGTGGCCTGGCTCATAACTTTCTTCCCATGCTTTACATGTGCCAGGATGGGGAGGAAAGTGTAGAGCTGGCTTGAGTGACTCATTTCCCTTGCTTTCTATTAGCACATTGTTCTTTAGGCAGCCCAATTCACTGGCCTTTAGTTCTTGTTTCCACACTTCTTGACTGTGAGCTGAGCTCTTGTTCCAGCTCTCTGACCACAAAACTACTTGACTACAAATTTTGCTGTAGAGAAGGTCCACCACAGTGTAGTCTGCTCCATCTTGTGAGGAACACTGAAGAGCAAAGCAACTACAGTCAGGTACAGGCAGACCAGGGAGACAAAAGAAAAGCGGATCATGGTTTGTTTGAAAAAGGATGCCAGATTTTGTGATCAGATGCTGAAGTTCCTGGTGTTTGGTTTGGGGTTTTGGAGAGGTGAGGTAGACAGTGAAACCAGTCTGAAATAACTCCTGCAGAGCCGCAGAGGCCTAGACTCGTAGAAGAAAGTGAGTTTTCTAGGGCTATTACTTCAGGTAGTTTTCAGACCTATTTATGGTGCTTCTGTTGTTCATATTCTCAGTCACCCTTGCTATCATAAATACCACAGGAATTTCGCTAAGTTTGGCACTGTCTTTCATGCATGCTTATTTCATACATGCTGTTCAAGTGCCAGATATTTTACTTTGCTCTTTTTGCCTGAAAAGTCTGTTCATTAGTGCTGCTTTCATAATCTCCAAATAAGATTAGTCACTCTAGTCTGCATCTGTATTCTGTTTCTGTGAGTTGATGTCATAGTTTACATGCTTCTGCACAACAGTTGCCTGTGACCAGCTCTTACCTCTGCAGCAAACTACTTTACTGGTGCAGTTTAAACTCATGCTAAGTTTACACTGCAGTAATTTATCCCTCTGTTTGCGGGAGCTAAGACAAGTGAAGCATCAAGAGCTGCATGTGTATCTTCTCATGTCCGCTGCCTGGGCCATATCTTACCTCTGCAGATGTGGTGTATTCTCATGGCCATGTGCATGGCATTTTGGAGTRGATTATTTTGTTGTGTCCACTTGAATGACTTTCAGTGCTTTTACTAATTCTGTCAGTCTTTGTACTAATTCTGTTTTAAAAACATTTTTAAAGGGGAATTTCTAGGGGGCTTAGGGACAGGTCTTCCAACTTTATTAAAAAATGCAGGAGATTTAGTCCTACTAGTCTTCTCAGTGACCTAAACACGTGTTTGTGCTAGGTCATGTTGATGGTGCTTAGTGTACTCCAGCAGCCTGCTTCTCTTCTTCCATGTTATACTAAAAACAGAAGATTTACAAAACCTTAAATATTTAAACTTTTCCCTCTCCCTTTCTTCCCTCTCCCTTTCCTCCGTGTTTATATTTCCTGGTTATCAAAGGCCATATAACAAAGGTTAACATGTATTTAATCTCTTTAGATCTTTTATGCTGTCTTGGACCAAATCTACCATGGGAAACATCCTCTGAAAAGATCAACTACAGAAATTTTAAAGGAAACACAGGAGAAATTTTATGGATTGCCGTATGTACCTAATACAGTGAGTAGAACTATAGCAGCYATATAAGCTATGCATTTTTTTTCCAGTAGAATGTTTGTCTCCATGCATACTCACATGCTTATTATTGTATTGTAATGTTGAAAACAGGAATTTCTCTTTTTCTGGCATTTTTTCCAGTATAGAGTTGATGTTTTTCAGCTAACACTCAAAAAGTTTCTTCTTGTACATTTTTGTGTAATTTTAGGCATATCATACTGAACTTCTTTTTCCTCTGTTTTCTCACCAAGGAAGGCACTAGAAAAAATATATTGGAAATAGGGTTTATTTTAGTTTTACAAGGGCCTATTTATAAAAGACAACAAATCAGTGTGCTGTGTATTGTCGTGTGCTGTGTGTTATTTTTTTGCAATGTCAATGTGCGAAAGAAAGTCCAGGTAAAGTAGAACTTGTGAGTTTTTCCCACTGTACTGCTGTTGCTGTGACTTTTGGCAAGACACTTACTAATTCTTTCGTGTTTCATCTGTAACATCGGCTGAAAGTGTTCCTTAGAAAAACTCTTGAGTTCTGCTGAGCTATGTGATTTTGATTTACATCATGACTAAGAGTGCGTTTATTGTTCTAAAGTTTATTTGAGTGTCTGAAGATGCAGTTTGCATAGATTAGAGCCAATAGATTTCCTGTTCTGTCTGGGCCTGAGTTTTCAGCCAGAGTATAGCCTTTGGTCAGAGTTCTCTGGATACCTTGTCTATTTTCTGCTGTCCAAGAAATGTACTTTTCTCCTAATCAAAAATGAAATTCTAATTCCCTAAGAGGGATATGAGCATATCCATGCTTCAGCCCTTTCCTCCTCATACTGCATCTCCTGGCCTGGCAAATTCCTTAGCCAGAGAAGTGGAAGCAGAATGTCTTCAGAGAATGACATCTGAGTTCAAAGCACTTTTGTAGGTGTTGCTTTACACTGCTTCTCTGCAGGTGTTAATTAGCCTGTGAACAGAATAGTTTCTTCCTTTCAAAGTTGGTCTATATTTCACTCCATTTAAAATATTTTTTTTATTTAGTTGTTGCTTTCAAAGGAATGTATCATCTTGTAATGAACATAGCCTCAATATCCAGAGGTATAGCAAGTTTTGGCCTGGGACTTTTGAATTGGCAGAAATTGTATGTTCTTTAAATTTGCTGAATTTAAATTAGTACTTCTAGGCAAGAACTGTAATACAATTTACATCTCAGTAAAAGTTGTCAAGGAATGATATTAGAAGAACTGTTATTACTTTCTCTAGAATAATTCATGTTTGTAATTTGACTTACTGTCCTTTGCAGCTCTTACTTCTAAACCAGAGATCTGTTTTTAGTAATCTAAAAAAGAAGATAAGCAGCATCTTGAAAGTAAAAGCATTTTTTAGGTGAAGAGAGTATATTCTTCCTTTCATTTCAGAGTTAGTCATTGAAATAGAGTAAGAGAGACCTCTCTGTTGTTGGGTTTTTTTKGTTTGTTTGTTTGTTTGTTTTTTTCATCTACCCTTTGATAGGCACATACAGGTCTGGTTGAGGAAGTAAAATATTCTGATGATTCTATTTTTACCTGATTTCTACAGGTTTAGATTCAGTTGTGGCTTACTCTGTCAGGTTTGTATATCTTAAATTAGTGGTGTTGGGTAAAAATAACTGTTTCCTAGTGAAGCTCTCACAGGATTAACATGATTACTCTGTAATAGCATTGTCTGTCGCAGTCCAGTTGGAGGCCTGTACCTAGTGGTGTCCCACAGAGGTCAGAACTGGGACCAGTCTTGTTCATCTTCTTCATCAATGACCTGGATGAAGGGGCAGAGTGCCTCCTCAGCAGTTTGCTGATGATACCAAATTGAGAGGAGTGGCTGATACATCAAAAGACTGTGCTGCCATTCAGAGAGACCTGGACAGGCTGGAGAGTTGGGCGGAGAGGAACCTCGTGAAGTTCAACAAAAGGAAGTGCAAGGTCCTGCACCTAGGGAGAGAAAACCTCCTGCACCAGTACAGGGTGGGGGCTGACCTGCTGGAAAGCAACTCTGCAGAGAAGGACTTGGGAGTCCTGCTGCACAACAAGTTGACCATGAGCCAGCAATGTGCACTTGTGGCCAGGAAGGTCAATGGTCTCCTGGGCTGCATTAGGAAGATTGTTGCCAGCGGGTCGAGGGAGGTGATCCTGCCCCTCTACTAAGCCCTGCTGAGGCCGCACCTGGAGTTCTGTGTCCAGTTGTGGGCTCCCCAGGACAAGAGAGACATGGAGCTACTGGAGAGAATCCAGTGTGGGGCTACAAAGATCATTAGGGGACTGGAGCATCTGCCCTACGAGGAACAGCTGCGAGAGCTGGGCCTGTTTAGTCTGGAGAAGAGAAACCTGAGAGGGGATCTTACCAATGTCAACAAATACCTTAAGGGAGGGTGTCAAGAGGATGGGGCTGGATTCTTTTCAGTGGTGCCAAGCGACCGACAGGACAAGAGGCAGTGAGGCACAAACTGAAACACAGGAAGTTCTGCCTGAATATAAGGAAGAAATTCTTTACTGTGAGAGTGGCACAGGTTGCCCAGAGAGGTTGTGGAGTCTCCTTGTCTGGAGATCTTCAGAACCCACCTGGACGTGATCCTGTGCAATGTGCTGTAGGTGACCCTGCTTGAGCAGGGGAGTTGGACTAGATCATCTCCACAGGTCCCTTCCAACCTCAACCATTCTGTGATTCTGTCGGTGCTGCACAACTGTCCTTTATTATGTTTTCCTTCTTTGTGACTGTAAAGAAAGAGATAGAGGTAAAACTTCCTGAATTCCCTCTTACTGCTCTTGACAGCTAAGTAAATGTGATGAGTGAATATCCTGCCTAATATGCTGAACTTCGATCTCATTTAGCAGAGCCATTTTCTGAAATAAAGTTGTAGCAGATACTGTTAGTGTATGAATTTCTGTCTTCTGGAGGTACAGGTCAGGATCATTTGTGCATCCTTTTAATAGAAGACTTTCAAAATGAGGAATATAAACTATATGTGTCTAAGTAGTTGCTGCCTCACCTCTGTGGTGATATCTATTTAAAGGTAACTCAAATCACCATTCACAGTTAGTGTCCTGCCTCACGTGCCATCAATAGGAGAAACACTGGGAAGGAAATCCTGTCGTAGCCTGTGCTTACCACCCTAGTAGGTTATCCATGCTTTGGGGCAGTTGGCTCAGCAGGTAGTAATATTTACACTGGCTCCGTTGACACAGTCACAGGAGCTAGGGCCACATGCAAATGCTAAGTGAGAAGGACGGAAAGAGCAAAGACTGTGCAGAGTCTCTGAAGCACAGAGAAACGGCATTCCACAAGACTTGGTTTTCCTAAAGAAAGCAGCTCTCAGGTTCTGGCTCGTCGTTGCTTATCTGTTCAGAAGTACACTTAGCTGCTCTTGGCTTCTGGAAGATAAAATTCCAGTGCAGTTTCTTGGCTTTATTACTGAATCCAAAAGCTGATGACCACCAGGCAGGGGGCAAGGAAAGGTATGTTTGGCTGTTTTTGTAGTGTCTAGCGGTTTTGTTGCCAGAGATGATCTGTGTTACTGAATTTGGAAAATACGTAGAAACTTGACACAAGCTGGATTCTTGATTTCTTGTGGTGGCTTTAAAAAGCTATGAATCTTCATTTTGACTCTTTTAAGAAATAAAGAAAAAACAAATAGTAGTGACCATACCTTTTTCTGCCGTTTCTACCTGAATGTACTCAGTGTTGAAATCTGTATGTTCTGGGGAATTCAGTACTGTGCTTTTACTCAAAACTTTTCTTCAAATCATGTCTTATTTTTCATCTCTTGTAAAGCCAATTTCCATTTAGCATGACCTGCCTTGCAATTGAAAACATTATCTGCTTTTAGAGTATCTCTCCTGGTTTCTTCTACCTTTGTCTCCAAAATGCCGAAAGAGACTTTCTTTAAAAGTATCAGGTGACCCTTTGATCTACCTGAGACATGATCAAAGTTTCTCATCATGATCTGCTGCTTAGTCCCCTGCCTGTCCCCTCAAGTTCAGACTTGAAAACTACTTTTCTCTGAGACAGTCATCAAAACTTAATGACACACCATTGTTAATCCTAAGCCAGGCATAATAATTTCCTATCTCCTGCTGTGGGCTTTAGTTCAATATGGAAACAAAAAATGAGACACAACTTAAACAGGCTTTGCACTGATATTGTAGATTGCAACCTCTTCTAGCTACAGGAAAGAGTTCCCAATATTGAAGTATGTAGTTTTACGATAAACACCAACCACCCAAATCATCATACTTGAATTTTGTGTATGAAATAATGAACTAGTTTGAAAATGTACATTTCAATTTTTAGAAAATTTATTGTGGAATTCCATAGTAATGGTCTGTCCTTCATAACAACCTTTCTTCATTCTATTCTGAAAGCTTGATGAGAAATGCTGGTTTGACTTGTCACTGCAGGAACAAATAGTCTTGAAAAGTGAGGCACAGTGACTCTGGATTCTTTTTTAGACCACTGCTAAATATCCATTTTCCAAATTTAAAATTATATTATCTTACGATAAACTTGTCTTTCTGAAATGTGCATGTGTCTTTTATGTAGTACTCAAATATAAAATGCAATGTTAGAATTAACCCACATAAATCATATTTACATGTGATAGGAGGGAACATGTTACTRTGTAGCGAGCTTCTTGACATTGTTTTGGAACACTGAATAATTTACTTAAATACCTATTTGTTCCAGCATGTTAAGTACACATTAGTCCAGAAGGACCACTTCTGCTGGTGGCCTAATATTTCCATTATGTAGCAGACTTAATTATGTTTATATATTTCTGTCAAGAGTGCAATTTTGTTTGGCAGTATGAGAATTTTTTAATGACCTATGGTTGAAAGAGATTGAAGTGACCAAAATGTCTGTGAGACCAAATATCTTACCCAGCCAAGTTTGCCAACAAAAAACAAGGCAGGTTCGCTTACCTCTACCTTAGAAGGAAGAAGTCAATGGAAAATGGTGCATCATAGACATGGCTATTAGTCTTTCTTGTTCCTGCAGCTGGGTGGATTCTGCCCAAACAAGGATCCTCATCTTTTAAGGCTCCGCCTAAGTTTTGTCTTAAGTTGCTGGAATTGTGTCCCAACATGTTCCTGACGAAGGAAATCAATGGATGAGGTGCAACATAGTATTTGGAGTGCTTGCTCATGGAGGCTGTCAGGCACTACTGGTAGATGTAGCCTGCCAGTGGATTTTAGGACTACAACAATTTCATTAACAGGATGCATATAAAGATATCTGGGAAGTTGGTGAGCTGAAGAGGAATTGGTGGCACTAGACAGAAAGAACTTGCTTCTCTGAGAGAGGAAGCAGGTTCAAACCTCTTCCACAGCACACAGTGCTGTCTTGTGCCCAAGTCTCCTTTAAATTGTGTTCAAGTACAACCTCAGAGCAAAAGTAAAGCTATATCCTTCTAGCCTTTTCTTAGGGTTTGAAGGTGACTTGACTTCGTACTTAGTTATATAAAATAAGCCAAAGGCAAAAGTGGAGACATTGTCGTTTCTGAAGTTCTGTGTCACAGTCTTGCACTGATCATTGTTACTAGAAGTGCTGCAGCGGAGAGTATCATTAAGACACCTACTCCTCCACCTACTAAAGATTGAAAGTTTGAGTGAAGCATCTTATGATCAAATATGCCATCTATATTATCATAGCATTTGTTATCTTATGATTTCTTGTTAGGTCCTTGGAGTGACTACGAAGAGTGTGTACGCATAACTACTATCCTGTATAACATTTTATTTGCATATCAGTAGCACCATATAAAGAGAACGGTTAGGCTGTGCAATTAATGAGCCAACTGTCCTAAAATAAATAGTGATAATCGTTAGCCTCTGAAGGTGAAAGTGGTTTTTCATTCTGAAAAATTAGTCTTGAAATTATTGGTAAGGAAAGCTAAGAACTGTCTGTCTATTAAATTTAAACTATGATTGCACTTCCTACTTCTTTTGTTTAAAATCTTTTTCCTAATTTTGTTTTAGATTTGTTAAGTAAAATTAATACAGTCTTAGAACCAAAACAAAACTGATAAAAACTGAGGTAGGTTAGCAGAAATAAAGACAAACAACTAAAAGGCAGAATTATTGCTGTCGGCAAAGAGTTTTTTAAAAGGACCTGAGGTCCTTGGGGGATGAGGGAATAAAATTTATGGTGCCAGTCAAAAAAATTCTGAAAGGAACTGAAAATTGAAAAAGCCTGTATATTTGAATATCAGGGAAAAGGAGGTTGCTAGAAAAGCAGAAGCCATGTAAAAGTAGAAAAGTATGGAAGAGAGGATAGGCTTTAATGGGCAAAATGTAAGACTGTAGAAGTTTTGAGCAACTTGCAAAGAGGAAGGCCAACAATGATTTAAGAAAATGCATCAGAAAGTGGAAGCTTGCCATGTATTTTATGGAGTAAGAAGATAGCCAAGTATGATGATTCAAAACACATGATATAGGTATTGAATGTGTTTTAATCTCTTATATAGGTATTGAAGAGATTGAATCAAAGACACAAATTATTCTGATACAATGAAGATTTGGGAATAAGGTACCAGAGTTAAGTGTATTGTGGACTCTTTAAAGACCTTGTAAAGAACATAAAAAATAGAAATGATGATATATCTAAAGATAACTATCAAAAGAATACAAGAATTCAGAAGAAGACTAGAAATACTGAGTTGTAAGCTACATGTAGTGGAGGTAATAAAAAATTCCATAACTGCTGAAGGAGTGAGAGGAACAGATAAAGCATGGATTTAGTGGGGAAAGAATGGCAGACAAAGCAGAAATATTCCATGGCTTTACTTCAGTATTTTTTTAAAAATAAGTGAACCTTGTTTAGGAATGCATGTGATTTTTAAGAGTGGGGTAGCAATACAGTTGAGATTAAGGAATGAAAATTTAGAGAATAATTAGGTCAGATGTAGCCAGATTTTCAGAGTATTTAAGTTTGTCAAAGCAATCACTAACCTGGAGGAATTAAAACTCACAAACTCAGAAGTGGGAGGGCTATTATGATAGTTATTGTTACCAAAAAAAAAAAAAAAAGAGAGAGAGAACCTGTGGACCTATAGACTAATCTTTCAGACTTCATTGCTAAAGAAGTAGTAGAACGAATTATTAAACATAAGCATCCAGGGAACAATCAAGTGTTCAAAAAGCACGTTTTTGTTGAAAACCATCTGAGATAGAAAAGTCTAGTTTTCTTCTCTAATATATTGTTTGACCTTGGAGATAAGAAGGAAGCAGTTGATAGTATAACTGTAGACTTAGCAAGCTTTCTGACACAGTTGGAAATCATAGTTCTACAAGCAAACTGTGGAGTTATGGCAGAGGTGGCATGTAGAAAACATGCTGAAAGAACAGATAAAAGCCTAGTTTCAGTCTGGAAAGATACTTCAAGTGGAGGTCACCAGAGGTCTCTCCAGGACTTGCTATTGTTCCGATGATATAGATGACTGTCAGGTTATCATGTTTATAGAAGATGTTCCAATTGACAAAGATTGCAGAAATCATGAAAAACAGAACTTAAATGATCCAGAGAACTAGGAAGAATTGTTCAAAATGTTGAGAATTTTGTTGTTTCAAAACAAAGTAGTTTGCATTAGGAAAACAATTAAAAACAAAAATACTTGGAGAATGTTAATTGCAAAAAGAACACTACTGCCAAAAGAATCTAACAAAGTGAGGTGAGTTAATTATGGGACGCTGTTAAAGAAAATCATATCTAATTTTTTTAATATTTTGCTATTTGTTACTAGGAACTTGGGAATCTTGTGTCCTATAGTACGTATCTGAATCTTAAAAAGATGTAGACAGATTGGAAGGAAAGTTGAAGAAGTCTTCATTTGACTGGCAAAGAAAAAAACTAAATAACCCACAAGATCATGTATGTCTTCTGGTATTTAAAAGCTTCTAAGAAAAAACGTTACAACCAAGACTGTAATCATTTGCTTCTTACAAGCAAGAGCATAACAGAAAGGAAAAAGTGATTTATTTAACAGCAGATGTGATTATGGATCTTTATAACTCATTGTTGAAGAGGGAAACAGATACCAGTAGTTCCAGAACTCCTTTGTAGGGAGTTTTAAAGGAACCACTGTTCCAGGTCAGAGATGTGTATTTCGTAATAGAGGCATAGAGCCTTCAAAATAGTTTGCTCTTCCACTTTCTCTCTTGACCAACTACTTGAAGAGATGCTGATGTTGCTCGGATTCAACCTTTTGGAGTGTTTTGAAGAGAGATGAAGTCACAAGTCGTTGCTCAACCTTTTGAAGTTTGTGTAAGCCTTTCAAAGTAATTTTTCACATTGCCATGTTGGAAATCAAAGTTGTTTATACAAAGAGCAAATCCCTGGATTAGTTTTTGTATGGACTTTCTTAAAAGTGTGTTATAAAATCAAGTTGAAGAGTCTGGATTAGAGGAAAAGATTAATAAAGGCGTATGCAGTGAACTCTGGGGAAGCGATATTTCTATAATTAATTAATAGCTAAAAGTCATTTCAAAAAGGTTGTTGCCCTGCTAAGTACTAACGTAGGTGCTGGAACTGTCAAAAGCTCTTACAGTCACCCTTCAAGGTTTGTTTAGGTTTCTGTCTTTTTGGAGTTGAGTTCATTTTATGATAAAGAAAATACTGATAATGAATATTGTGAAGGTTTGTTTCCTAGTGGTTATATAACACTCTTCACTGGGCAGCTATCTATAGTGGCAGGGTGTTTACAGAAACCATAAGATATAAGCACTTCTAAGGAAATTCTTGTTAAAAATGTTAGCCCCATGAAACTCGAACATACCCTAGTGATAATATATACATGTAGCAGACCATTTTAAGCAAAAGTGCAAAAAGTAGTTGCATACATCTCTTAGTAATGTTTTGACATAGCAGTATGTTCTGTAGATTTACCTGAAATATTACATACATACATATGTGTATATATATATAAATATATAAATGAAAATAATTTTGTTTAGTTCATATTTCTGTTCTCACATATCAAACTTTCATATTTTTAAGGATTGTAGTACTGGAGCTGTAGGGGTTTGATATTGATATATATATATATATATAATTGAATATGATCATTTATATAAATATAGTCTAGAAGGCCTCAAATGAGATGTCTCCAAGTATAATGGGAGATTGTTCTATGAAAAGCTTGCAATCAAAACAGAAAAGAATGAGAGAGACAGAGGAAGTAATGCCCCCCTTGCTTAACAGGAGATGGCAATTAGACTGAGCGGGAGAAAAAAGAAATAGTTTCTTCAAGTTCATGTTACAGTTTGTGCCAGATTCAGGGTTAAAATGGTGATCCCCTAGATCCCTGTCTCGTGGCCAGATATTCTGGCAAAAGATAGTAAATGAACATTATTGTAAAATAGTAGCTATCTCATCTTCCGTTGTAGGTAAAGATGCTTTATGTGATTAAAGTGAATTAGCAAATATATTTTGCAGTTACAATTTTGCTTAGAATTTTTCTCATTTTTGTAAGAACTTATCTTAAGCAGCATTCATGATGTTTATTTTAAAATAATAACTCAATACTTAAAATTCAGTTTAACTGTAATGAAGAAACATTGGGCTTCAGCCTGGAACTGTACACAGAGGAAGCCTTGATGACCTCGCTGTGGTTATCTGGGGTTTTTGAATCTGTAAAACTTAGGCCATATTATTAATTGTTCTTTGTTATCAGAATGGGGTGTGTTTGAACAGAATTGTCTGTCAGAATGTGAAGGACTCCTGGAAATTTTCAGATTGCACGTTTTTAGTATTTTACTGCTAAAACTAGTTATAATATTTACAAATAACACCATCTCTCAATTTGTACAAAATAGAATATAACATCAACTTTTGTGTCTCTGTTTTTCAATCCAAATATTAAGGATTTTGGAGCAATGCAAAATAGTAAATGTAGCTTTCTGAAGTCAGTATTTCTCTGTTCCCTTCCTCCCCCCACAGTCCCTTGGGGGGGGGAGGAGAGGAGAGAGTGAAAAGTAAATAGTTTAAAATGGTTTTGCTATAGCAGCTCAAATGCATTAATAGATTATAAATAAAAATGAATTATTTTTCTTTAATTTATCTAATTCAAAGACCATATGGTACATATCTAGAATCACCTAAGTGGTTAATTGCATGTTAAATTCCTTTCCTCTTCTCCAGTGTAAGCAACTGCAAAAATATTTACATTCCCTGCCCTGCTAGATTTATTTATCATTTTATAATAAAAACACAAAAGTGTTATAAATTGAAATCTTAATCTCTTGTTTGACTGACTTTCTCAAATGGCAGTGATGTCTCTGAGTTGGTTTACTTTGCAGTCTCCCACTGCTAACTCAGAAGTGCATGACACTGGAAAAACTCTGAAGAATATTGATGTTAAGCAAGTTAGGGGGGCAGCACAAGATGTGGTTTCTTGAAATTAACTTTCTGTTATTCTAAACAAGATTAGAAACTGCAGCTAAGGAAGTGGCTTTAAAAGCCTTCATTGGGCTCTTTTATTATTGTGTAGCTCCAGAGCGATGGTGATGTAATTCTATAAAACCCAGACGAGTACAGCTCAAACTAGAGAAAAATAAGTTGAGCAAACAAGCAGATGCATACCTATTGAGAGGACTGTCACTGCCAGTCAGCAACTGCTCTAGCTATTCCCCAGAAGTAGCCACTGACATAAGCAGTTTGCAACCTCTTCAATCCAAAGCTCATAAAATTGCTTCTTCAAGTCAGAATGAATGCAGGATGTCTTCAAAACATGGTATAAACGTAGGTAACAAATTTATATAATAAGAAAAAAAGAATTTGTGATTTGTTTCCAAATGAAGGAGAGAGGTTTTTAAACTGTAAAATGTATGTAATAATCCTTTTTTCATTTTGTAAATTAAACGAGCTGTTTAAATAGAAAAGTGGAAAAATAAATTTTGTTACATGACAATTTGRCCTCCCCAAAATAAGCCCACTCTGGAGCAGAACTTGTGCTTTGGGRCCTGGCAACCCCACAGCACAGACTTCTGCTAGCAATGCTGTTTCTCTAGTTCCAATTACTGGGAGCGTCGGGGAAGAAAAAGCCCTGTCAGGAAGCTTGTCTACCTGCCGCCTCTGTTCTTTTAGGAAAGTGAACACAGAGCAGCTTCACAGAAGGGCATTCCTTCCTGTAGACTGGCATGCTGATTCTGGGAGTCACTGTAAGGAAAGGATGAGACTTAAATTTACTGTACTTGATGACTGGATATTCTTGTTCCATGCTGTGAAAGTTGGTGAGCAGGTACCTTGGAACTGGAGAAAAGTGATACTGAACTTCTGTCTGGGATAGGATGTAGAGGATGTGAAGAGCATGAAAATGCAAAGAGGAGTCAAAGGAAAAAAAAGTGGGACCAGCTGTCCTCATTGCCAGACAGTATTTTTTTTTCTTTTACTGAAAACACCTTTTCCTTCCARTACTTTAAAATAATACCTTCACAGCTACTACAGCAGATCAGGAAATCTGCTAAGCTAAAACGTGTAGTATCCGATCAGATCTACACGAAGTAAGGAATTCACCAATTTTCTATGTTGAAAAATGACTTACAGTCCTTGATCTGCAAGTTCCACCTCTGGCTCCGGCTACATGACTGACACAGTGCCACAAAAACATTGCCGGTGCTAACTTTGAACGTGCTTGTTTGCATGGTGGAAGCAGTGTCGTCTTCAAGTTTCGCTACCGCTGGTGATACCATGCTTCTCAGCAGAGGTATACAGCCTGTACAGATTGCTGTGCTAGTGGGGCTGTTCTCTTCTGCCTCCCCTGTCACCTGAGCCAGGAGCTTCTTCATGACTAAGGAGTTTTTGACCYGTGTTAATAGCCAGGTTCAAGGGTCTTAGGAGCAATAATGTCAAATTGGTGCCAGACCTTGAGGTTTTCCACCCAGGAGCCCCTGAAGGAGATAAGTTGACTATTCCTCCATTGGATTTCCTCTCAGGATAAGAATTTAATTAAGAAGGGAGGGGGCCACCAAATACCATCTCCGTCAAGTATTCTTCCTCATGGAAACTGTTCAACAGCTTGCTCACTGGTATAATTACTGCGGCACACATTTTGTAATTAGAAGACTTAAATGACGTAAATACTTTTCTTAATTTAGTGTTGAATCTTTTCAGGTTCTCACTTGTGATTTTTGTCTTAAGAAGCAAAGCAAAATGGAGAAATTTAAATATACTTTGAAATAGCTGATGATTAATGGAGGCTAAGTCAAAACATAGAGTTTTGAAGAGCATTTTGAAAAGTCTGAGTGCTTGTCAGAAATACTTGAGTAGTTTTTGCACAACTTTCTGTAGTATTTTTTTTTTTCTTTTTTAAAGGACGTAGCAGAATTTTGGAGGATTGATTTTACACAATTAGTGGAATTTCGTGGAGCAATGATTACCTGTAATCAAATAAAAACTAGGTTAGTATGTAGTAAGTTACCTAACACTGTTCTGTAGGTATTTTTCTTTCATTTTAGTCTTTYTAGGACCATGTTTAAATTTTTATGTCAGTTGATATTTGTAATAATCTTAACACTTCTAAATCCAGAATTTAGATCACTGAATTCTAAATTAATGTTTGTTGTCTTCAAAACAGTTCAGTTTCACTGATTCTACTGTACTGGATTTCATTCATTGAAGAATAAGTTTATTTCATTCATTGAAATGAATGAAATGACTTAACTTCTAAATAAGGGRTCAGAATTGTAGTAAATTCTTTTAATTTCTCCTAGAGCAGTAGTCCTACCCCCTCTAAAGATAAACACGATGAATACTTTCTTCTGTCCCCTGACTACTAGTTTTGACAAGACAACTTACTTAGATCACTAAAGTGAAATGAACTGAATCTTATGCTAAGAATGGAGCCTGCAAGTACTTCATTATAATTTCTGAGAAGGTATAATAATACAAATGCATTGGTGAGATATGTTTGTTTGCTATTGGAAAGGATGGAAAGCCATTCATAGAATCATAGAATCAGTAAGGTTGGAAGGGACCTCTGGAGATCATCTAGTCCAATCTCACTGCTCAGCAGGGTCACCTAGAGCATGGTAGACAGGGTTGCATCCAGCCGGGCCTTGAAGATCTCCAGAGAAGGAGAMTCCACCACCTCTCTGGGCAACCTGTGCCAGTGCTCTGTCACTCACAGTGAAGAAATTCCCCCTCACCTTCAGACAGAACTTCCTGTCATTGCACATGATATTTTGGAAATTTTCCAGACATGGTTATAAGGGAAGATTGATAATGTTGATGGAAAAAAGGCCCCTTTAATGTAGTGAATCAGGCACACACCTTTATTTCAATCTGTTGTTTTGTGCTGTGTAAAAAAACAGGCACGAACATGACCTGTGGATGGCATATATCATAACCCGTGGGCTATGCTGTAAAATGTACTGTTTTATAAACTCCTGGCATTGGTTCATGGAACTTTTTAAAGCAGGTGATTACTCAGAGTCTTCATTAACTTTCTAGCTGCTTACCAAAAAGATGTTTATTCAGGAGAGTGCCCTAGTTGAACATGTCTAGCCTCTACCCTTTCCAAAGGGGAAAATGATACGTCAGATTTTTTTTTCAGGATATGGAAAGATCAGTCAGTGTTGGAAATAACACAGTTAAGAAATCAAAGAATTTGGATCTATAGGTAGTTTTATTAAAATAGAATTTTATACTGAAAGGCAAACTGTTTAGTTTGAAATAGTTATAATGATGGAGGGGYGTTATGTATATATTTATTATAGAACTTCTTATGGGACTGTTAGCCTATATATGCTTGGCCTTGTTTTTTTCTGTACAAAGTAGGAACACCTTTTTAATGGAAGAAGGGAACTTCTTGTGAATTAGGGTGATACATCTTAATGTTTAAATATTTGTTTACAGGGAGCAAACTCCAGTTTTGCAAAGTAATTGCTAGAACAGCATAGAGTTGAAAAATGTGCTTGGGTAATGTTGAAATATTGAAGATACTGGATGAAGGGAATAGGCATTCCTGATCAGCAACTTGGTGCAAGAGCTGAGAAAAAAGCRAGAACAGGGAATTAGGAGATGGTAATTATTCATATTCTAGAGTGGGAAATATCTRTCCTATTTAAAAAACCACATTTTAAACTCCGATATATGCTTCAAACCTCACTAGAGAATAGCAGAGTTCGTAATCAATTTCCTCAGTTGTTGTTTGCAGCATGAATAAAATCTCAATTGCATGATGCCTTTAAGGATGACAGTTACCTCASCTAAGCTAACTAAAGTAGGTTCCTTTTGTAATCCAATGAAGAAAGAGGGAATCATCTATATCTTATATGTCTTAGACGCCTGTTTTAAGATATGTTGACTCATCCTGTTTCATCTCATTTATTGATACCATCCCATTCCCAATGAATTTTTCTGTTTTCAACCTCATCATATTTGAGGGCCTATTTAAATGCAGGAAGGGATGGACTAACATCTTTGCTTGGTCTGTATCCTTTCTATTTTTCTTTTGAAAGGAAGAGATTTGGAGATTCTTAGTTATATTAGCAAAGGCAAGATCAAACAAATATCTCTTACATTTGGACAAAGAATACTGAAGCCTGTTTTAGGTACACACTCTGAAATAAGTGGAACTGACTGCTAAGAAGCTGTTCTCTTTGCTTAGTTGTGATAGAGAGTTTCAATAAACCTGATGAATAGAATAGTTGATCATCTTGGAGTTCTTTCAGGTGCAGACCATTGAATACCACAGAATGGATTCTGTGGATGTTCTTCTTATGACCAGCAAGATTATTTGACATTGGCAATATAATCTGGGCTGTTGAGGAAGATGCCCTATCCTAGTTACAGTTTATATGCTGCATTAAAAGTGTTCCTGTCTTGTGAGGGAGGTTGAAATAGTCTTCCATATGCCAAGCTCAGAGAAAGGGTTTTTCCTTGTAGCATAGCAGAAAAAGCAATTTGGTGTTTCAGGAAACTGATCTTTGGAAATTATTTACATTTCTGAGTATATGAAACCAATTCATCAATAAAGCTTTCCCCATTCCTGAGAGCTGGATGTTCAAGTTGAAATGTTTAATCCTCAGTTTGAAAATTACTATAGAAGAAAATAAAAACTGACATTTTTTTTCTCAGTCTTCTAAAAATACAGGCTCTCTGATCTATTTCAAAATGTGTTTTTGGTTGAGTGTTTATGGTTATAATTAAGGGACTAGTTAGAAAAATTATAGATGTTACATGTAAATGCAGCAACCACAGAGCAAGGGGGAGAATCTGTGTCCAAGCTGAATGTTATKGAGAACTTGCATTATAATGAAATATGGTACAATAGAGGTTGCTTTAACGAAAAAAAAATCATTCTTAAGTATTTGCATCATGCCACAAGGCCCACAACAAAATTGAAAATYGGTAAAATTTTTTTCATCTTTGCTGCCTAGAAGTTAAGTTTCTTCTTTAAGCTGGGAGTCTAGGCTCCCAGTAAAGTCTAGACTGGTCACCCATATAGAATGATTCTGTTCCATCTATCTTGGATACCTCTCTTAGGGTRGAAGTAACCTTTCTTTTAAAAATAGCTTTTGTGGGGATGAATTATAGCTAACCTTGAGAACTTTATTTTGGTAGGCTTTGCTCAGAAAACAGCTAACAGCTTTGTTTCTTATCACCTATTCACACTAATCTGGGTAATAAATAACTATTCTCTACCTCAAATAAGGTATAAAGGCTGATTAAAAGCCATGTACTTTCTTTTACCACTATGATACTTTTGGTTGGTCAATTTGTTTAACATATGCGTATGACTTTGACTTACCTAATGGAGARTAAGATGATGATCAGCACTTTCTCAAATGAAGAAACTTAGTTTATTTCAACTGTCAAAAATCAGGAGAATATTACTTAGTGTATAAAGAAAATAGAGTCAAAGATAAATAGTTGTGGAAAACTGCTAATACCCTCTCACTTTTCTATTTGGCTGCTTCTGAGTTTCAGCCATTAGGTTTAAGATAAGTAAACAAACATCTTGACAGCCCATGGATTTAAGTTTAAAACATCTGCTAAGCTACTTTACTGTCTGTCTTCCAGTTCTGCTTTAAACTCTCTTCTGCAGTACCTACAAAAATCTTGACAACAGTCATATTACTAGAATATTAAGATCTTTGACTTCGGATAGGACATACGAGACACATGACTTGACTCCTCTCTTGTTTCTGCAGAGAGCCAAAAGGGCAGAGTAAGTTTCTCGCTCTTTCTTCTGTAGATTCATCCACCTTCAATTCAAATCATAAATATAAATCTACAGGGAGCTGATACATTTTCAGTTTAGATCTGCTCCCCTTTCCATGTTCCAGCAGAGAGGTTGTGGAAAATCTTCATCCTTACAGTTGCTGATAATTTGACTGGACAGAGTCCTGCAACTCTTCTTTGAGTGTGGGTTGGACCAAATAATCTTCAGAGGTCCCTTCCAACCTAAATTACTCTGTTACTGTCAGAGAAGAAAAAAGGTGTTTCATCTCTGTGAAAGTAAGGTTTATATTTCAAATTTTCGCTGCTAAGGAAAGAGAAAAAAACAATCGACACCAAACAGCATTCAAAAAGGAATCCACCAGCACTGGAATGAGTCATAAAGCCAAGTAACAATTCATAAATGAAAAACAATATAGTTACAGATGGTAATTGCTATGTATATAAATTTTAAAATGTGCAAACAAATCTATGAACAATGACATTGCATGTGGATGTAATTCATCTATCTCTGAGTCTTTGGCTTATGGGAAGCTGTATTTTATATAGCATCAAGTACAAGTCTCTATTATCATTTTGTTTGTGGGAACCATTTATAGACTGAACTTTTGCAGGTGTGACACTGCAATTATCCACATCGAAAAATATAAAATGTGGTGTTACTTGTAATAAGTTAATTGTGGCTTTCTTTCAACACAAACAGAACAATATAGCTATTATTAAATATGACTACATTTTTTACTGCTTGGCTTTCTCTCCTTTTGAACTTGTTTATTTGTATTTTCAATTAGCAGCATGTTGGATGTACAGTATTTAGTTGGAATAATACATCTTATAATAAAGATGTGTTCATTCTGGAATTTCTGGATTTGGGGGGGGGATTGGGTTTTAATCATTTCTTATGAATAACATCAGATTTCTTCCATCATACTTAAGAAAATGCAGAACATTTTGAAGAACTTGAARGATATGACTTCTGTTCTGGTTTTTGTTTGTTTTCTCCTCATAGGCCTGGCAGCTGAGATTCAGCCATCTTGTGGGCTATGGTGCAAAATACTACTCCTACCTCATGTCTAGGGCTGTTGCCTCTATGGTGTGGAAACAGTGTTTTGCTCAGGACCCATTCGATAGGTAAAAGTAGACAATAAATTGAGTAGAATGAAATGGTATGTGACTTGCTTCTGGAAAGCAGGAAATATGTTATACCTGGGGCAATGTAAGTTTTTGGGGGTATTAATGACATAATTATTCTTTAAACTACTTTGTTGATTTTAAGAGTATAACAAAACAGAATATAACCACAGATATAAAGTGGACTTTGGAACATTCTTATTGGTGCAGAGAATTCATCTCAGTGTTTTAAATACAGGCGTGCCAGTTGGGAGGCAATGAATTCCATGTTTAGATGTAATTAGGGAGCTTGATTTTCAGAGGTGCATAATTATTTGTAATTTTCTATTGAAATCAAAAGCAACTGCAGGTATTAAACAAGCTTCATGTCACCAGCTTCAAAGCTACATATAAGTATTTTACGCATTTTGCAATGTGAAATTAGAAAGTAAATTGTGAGATCAAAAATTGAAACTGTTCTTATACCTTATCTAAATATTCTGAACACTGAAACAGAGTAGCCTTTCTGCTTAAAGCATTAAAGGCTAAAATGCTGTTTGCAATTTAACTTCTATAAATACCAAAACATACATATAAAATTAATCCAGTTCAGTTAATCATAGTATAATTTTGAATGTCATCTGAATTTGAGGGGTTGACATGGGATTAAGGAAGTCATTGTTTCAGGGTGGAAGGTTTCATTCCGTCTCTGCCTCTGAGTTCTGTAGAGAGCCTAGAAGCAAATACGACTGAAAGTTGAACAGATTGTGCTTACAGTTGACTCTAACATCTGTGTTTCTTCAGGGCAATGGGTGAGCGTTATCGTAGAGAAATGCTGGCACACGGCGGTGGAAAAGAGCCCATACTTATGGTTCAAGGTAGAAAAAAAATTAGGACTGTTTTATTCCCTTAGTCTACCAAAAGATAATTTAACTATATTTTCCAATTCARCCTTTTTAATTTAATCATGGTTTTCTTAGGATTTATAAAAGAAATCATGTTGATTTATTTATTTAAATGGACTGGTTCACAGCTTTGTTTCATRTGTTAGTAAAATTCCTACTGATATGTGAAATGAAACAGACACAAATAGTTGGAGTAAAGTGTTGGAAAGGGTTGTGTTGCAAAGCAGTCTAGACAATTCAAAAGAYTGTCACATATTTGAAGGAGGATAGATGACACCAACATAGATACAAAAAAAAAGTAACTTACATATACATGAAATTCGTAATAGATGTAATTATTTTCCATACAAGATTTTGAAACATGTTTGGACATATCATTTTGACGTCATAKCTTGGGTTGTATTAGTACTTCGAACATGCATTCTGATGAAATGGAAGCCTGAAGATTCTAAAAAGAAACATCGTTCATTATTCCTCTTAATACCATATTTATGTTTGAATTTGGAAAATAACTTTTTTTAATCACTCGTAGCAATAAAAAGTACTATTCCTCATGTATTTAAAAAGTATGTCAGGAGAATGAAGCAAGTTTGAGAAACGGTAGACTTTTAGCTCAAATCTGTTGATATGATCAGAATAAAGACTTTTTTTCTCTGTAATATTGCAGTATTAAAACAGATCAAGTTTGCATTAGTATCACTATTCCATACCCAAGCACTTGATACGTGCTTCATATGACAGAGCATCTTTCAACTCACTCTGAAATTCTTGTTAATATGTTAGTATTAATTAATTGGCCTCTAATCACTACAATTTGGGATATTGGAAGTTGTGTTTTTCTCACACAGATAAGTAGAACTGTGGTGATGTGTTTGTATTCCATCATGAGCTCACCACGCTTCCATAACTAGAACATTCAGTTCTTTAACCCATCAGTTTATATGTGAGGCCATCTGCTCTGCCTAGAATCATCATAGTGATTAGATGGTCATACAGTAGCTAGGTTAGCCTATTTGTATGTCTGATATATAGGTCAACTTTTCCTTCAGCATGATTTTTCAACTTTTAAACTTACCTTTTTGTTTACCACTCTTGAAGAAACTGTATTTGTAACCTAATTTCAAAACCTACAGCCCAAGACTATGCTTTTTCCCTTACCTTTACAAGCAAATCCAATTATTCTGTAAGTACATATGGTAGAGGAAGAAGGATTGTTTTTAAACATCAGTTATGTTCATCATCTCTTTTATTTCTGGGATTTATATTTAATTTCACTGAGCACTGAGTCTTRCTGGAATGTCCAAGAGATCATGCTGAAGCCACAGGCTGAGTGTTCACCTGAATCAAATATTGTTTGAATAATACTGGCAAAATTCATCTGTGGGTAGACTTCACTTTTATATTCTGAATTTCTTTAATATGACTTCTAAAAAGTATTAAAGATCATACAAATTAATAGAAAAATGCTTTTCTTAATCAGCAGAGTCCTTGTCTGTGTGTATTTTGACTTTTACTTGTAGACAGTGCWAAACTTCATACAAGCATACTGGAATGATTGTCTGTGAAAAGTGAAATTTAGGTGACTCAGATCTCTGACATTTAATTATTAAGTTGCTTGTTTTGGATTATTTGGGATTAAATCATTGACCATATATGATATAAATATTTATACGTTATTACTCCTTGTTTATACGTTTTTACTCCTTGTTTATTACAAAAATTGAGAAGTTAAGCAGAAAAGAAAGAGCAACTATTCCTTTTTTAATTTTTTAGGTTACTGTTTTGCTCAGCTTCTTATTTCGCTTGCTTTATTTTTCCTTCTTCACTAAGGATATTCTAAAATACCTGAATTTCATTCATTGTTTGTTTTCATCAGCTGCAAAGCCATGCTGCCGTAGCAAATTAGCAAACAGATTTCTGTTTATAGACAGATTCCACCAGACTTTAAAGCTTGTTGATTTTGCTCTTCTTCAGGGAAAAAGCCTATAGAGTTTGTGGTAGTAAGTGCCCTATTTCAAAAACCTTACATTTGATAGACCATTATTTCAGGAATTTTCTTTATAAAGAAATGTGCTTGTACAAGTCTGATTTCTGGATACACTTATTTAGCCTCATCCTTCAAGAGCCTTATCCTTCCATATCTTATAGTGAAGTTAGCCACATTCACTGACTGTTTGATAAAAGATAACTTCACAAGTACATTTCACTTACTCAGTTTCTTTGTTATGATTTTCTTCTCAGAAACTATCTATTGTCTTTCTTTTGTGTTTGGATATGACCCTTGCTTTTCATGTTGCTCCCACACAATTCCATAGATTTACTGATTAGGAAGGATAAAGGACCTGACCTGCCTTCCAGTGGAGTCAGTGACAAGATTCCTGCTTGGACTAGTCTTTGACTAGGAAACACAGTATGCTTTTCTTTTCTTTTCTTTTTTTTTTTTTTGTTTGGAYTTGATCCTCTTAGCTTTTGTTTCCGTTTTAAAAAACACAAAGACTTTATGACATCTTTTTAAACAATTTTGGAAGTGACCTATTTTATCTTACCCCTTTGATAATCTGCAAAATTCAAAAATAGTCACAAATCAGAGTAGCAATAAAATAATGAATGGATAGTGCTTGGTCCAAGAGGCTTCCATTTGTTGTGTCTAAAAGAGAGAAAATAGTTTGAGATGAACTTGATTTCTCTGTCATTGTGGGATGACCACATGACTCTTYAAGACTATCTCCTCTTCAGCAGTACATGGAGCTAGGGATTCCAGCCCCCTTTAACAGCAGGTGACCCAAGTGTCCCTTCATGGTTCAGCTGTGCRTGACATAGCTGGTTTCAGGTCAGAACAAGATCCAGGTGTGTASTGTCCCTCCCCTTTGGAAGTCCTAGACTGGAAGGAAACCCAGATGTGCAGGCAAGAAGTGAGCTGCAGTGTAGCAAGTACCCAGGTTGGATGATCTGGGGTCTCAGAGCATGCAACACATCCTGGAGCACACTTGTCCCGCAGTTTTGATACATTCACAATGCCCCTCGGGTCTCTGAAGATTTCCCTCTAGGTAAGAGATTGCAGAAGCACATGTGCAAAATGCATGTGCAACTGAGTTCTTGATTCATTAATGCTGCATTATATTGCCGATGGTCATATTCAGTTGTGTGCATTCACAGTAATCCAGTCAACTGGGTATGTAAATAGGCATGCATTTGCTTAAATGCAGTTTGAAATTTTGTTTTTCCCTGCCTAATGTACTTGGTGGAATAATTCTGATGTGAAGAAGCTGTAAGGATATTCAGATAATGATTGTATGTCTCTTTGAAAGCATAAGAAATATGCATAAATCCTAAAAGGTGATGTGAATGGCAACATAAGTTAACTCAAACTACATGAACCCCAAATAATTAGTGTTCCAAAGGGGCAGAGGCCAAATTTTGCCACAGGCTTTATTCTTCTCTCATTTTCCAGTGATTGTAGGTTACAGCTAACCATCTCTCAAAAGGGTGTGGTTAACCACAGTGCTGTAATGTGAGAGAAAACTTCAAAGCAGAAAAGATAAGCTATGCAGTTGCCTTGGGCTTGGGAGAGACTGATCTGAAAGAGTTGAGYTGAATGTATAAAATACACTCCTAGATTTTAAAACTGCAACCATCAAACCTTGTGGACATCTTACTAAATCATTTAGACTGAAGTGCTGAGTGCATACTGATCCTACCTCGATATATTTTAATGGATTTTAAAAGAAACATGACCATTCTTAACATATCTGGTTATTRATAGGTTAAAATATGGAAATACCATTGTTCTCTTTCGGAGACATGTACTCTAAAATCTGTAGTTATTTGTTTTGTAACAACATGATCTTTTTACTACAGTAATTCTTCAGTGATTACCGCAAGCAGTTACTCTTCATTCTTCCCTTTCAAAAGCAACATCTGCTAGTGTCTGCTTTTGATAGTATTGATGAGAAAATAACAATGCAATAGACCACTAATGCAAGAAATCTGAAATATGTAGTATCAAAACTTGGATCTATTGGTTAGGGGGCCATTTGACATTACTATTGCAAGAAAGATTTTGAATTCTCCTGCATATTTGAAACAAATCGTATGGAATCTAAGTGAATGCAATTTGTAGTAAGTTTTGAGTGAGATTTGGTAAGACTTTATTTGGCCACACTAAAATCAATCCAAGTGTATTGTAGTTATTTATGTTTCTTTTATTCATTTTGTAATATCCAGGGATTGAGTTTCTTTATTATGATTTGCCTTTTTTTATTCAAGAGGGAAATTAAATCTCATTAAAGGTAAGCCCGGGATCAGTCTGTTCTCTTCTTCCCACCCACAAATTAATCATTGTACTGTTAGCTTTGCTTCTTTTGCAGCACATTGATAGTCATGCTTTTAAGAATTGTCCGCAGGAAAATAAAATCTAGTGTCAAAAGAATTAAACAAACATCATCTGGGCAGGCTGATTTTTATAAACTCAATACTGGAAGGATTTTTTATATTTTGGAGTTCAGAGTTTTGCTTTTTTTTTTTCTGTCATGGCTATTTTTATACTTTAATGAAAAACACCGTCTTGACAGCAATATAGTCATCCCTTCCTGTTGATACTTGATAGAAAAGGGGATATTGGCTTTAGAGAAATGGTTCTTTATAAAGCCACCTCTTTATAGATTGAGAGGAAGAGATCATTTCACCYAACTTTGTTTATACCTGAGCTAGTCATCCAGATTTCCTTTCTGAGCTACTGGGAAAAACAAGCAGTTCTTAGGCAGGCACAGTTCATCTCATTATAAAGTAAACCTCTGAAATTGGTCATGTGAGTAGTGCTCATAAAGCTCCTCCTTCTGTTCAGTRTCTAGAAACAGAGCCAGTTAGTTCAGATATAAATGTCTGTTGTGAAGGACTAAGGAAGGGCAAAATGAATTGCACTGGTGGGACTGGGCTGCTTCATCTCAATCAAAAAACAAAGCTCCAGTAGCCATGCCTGACAGTACATGTTCCAGAGGGCTGCCACCACTGTCAACAGTGTCTTAAAGAGTTGTTTGCAATTCTAGGAAAACTGCAGAAAAATAATATGGGTTTAAACTGTTTGTCTGAGGGAAATACTCCAAGGCTGTTACAGAGCAAATATGCCTGTCCTCCAGGCAACAGGTCATGGATCTTTGGGGAAGGTGGATTATTAGGTGGTATCAGGATGCTTGTGTTTCACAGCCCTCTGTACAGTATGCCATTTTTCACTGTGAGTTAGAAGTAATTCAACTCCAATTTTACTAAAATTAGAGTATATGACAAGTTTACCAAGTAGTTAAAATATTCTGTTCTCTTTCATTTTGAAAATAACCTAATGCTTCACTTAACAGCATTTCAGTCAACCTATATATATGTATATGTATATGTATATGTATGTATATAGTATATACTATGAGGTTTGTTTTCCTTTTAGTGCTCAATATTAGTCGACTGTGTAAAGGCAGTTTGTGTTGACATTTGGAACATGTATTTAACTCAGATGAAAATGTTATTATCTGAGGTCTTAGTGGGAAACTCTTCTAGTTGCTCACACAATATTACCTACAGAGATGCTATGTTTCTTGAGGTTTTTTAATTGTGTTATAGTAAAAGATTCTATTTGTTAGAAGAGTGYAATTATGATTTTCACTGAAAGCAAATATTGTTGAGGATGTGAAAGAATATACAGTTATGTACAGTAGGTGTGCCTATTAGAAAGGGTAGAACAAGGTTATATTTACATTGGCCGTTGTCAGAAAGAACAGATCACTTCAAAGAAGTACAGTGATTAAATTTTACATTATTTGGCAGCTGTACATTTTTTTTCCTCATACAAGCAATGCACTAAATCTCTCTGTATATAATCATGAAAATATTAGTAACAGTGAAAAGACCAATGTAATGTTCAGCGCAAAGAAATATCTGAAAATAATGTCCAGGGTATAGGCTCATGGTTTCTAGAAAAGTTGTGTTTTGGGGGAGGAAGGTGTGAAACTTGGTTGGCCCCCTTATGGAAGCATGTGACAAAATACCTGAGCCTGATTCTTAATTATTTTAATTTCCCTGGCTGTTATTCTGTAGCTGTATGATATAGCTAACATATGTAGAAATTATAGTTCTTAATAAAASGTTAGTCCTTGTTCTTTAAAAAACAACAACAAACCTAAAGCTGCCATGTACAGAAAACCCACTTGTTTGTTTTTTTTTAAATATGTAACATTTTGAGACAGTATGTTGGTTTCTTCTGGCTGCAATGTGTTGTTTTATCTGGCTGTCTGAGGCCTGAGATTCAGCAGATAAGGATTTTAATCCTTGCTCAATCACTGATTTTTTTCAGTCATTTGGAAATAACTGAGTCTGGCTTGTGTCTTGGTTACATTACTTTAAAATGGACATAATTTCCAGCCTAAGCAAGATTGTTAGGGTAAAGACTTTCAAGCTGATAATATTCTTGCTAAGAGTCTATTGTCTTGTTTTTTTGTAGGTATGCTTCAGAAATCACCTTCAGTTGAAGATTTTGTGGATGCGCTTGTTTCAGACTTAGACCAAGACTTTGAAACATTTATCATGGACTCATAAAAATGTGGAACTGAATGTTTTTATGGAGGATTGCATACATCTTAATAATTGCAGATGCAATGTTGTTGTCACTGGTTTTGCTTCTTGGTGAACACTTGTAAATGTTTGAGTATTCATGGTGATAGAATAGTAATAAAAAATTTCAGTGGAACACCTGGTTTCATTATGAAGAATGATGGCTTTCGGTTTCACATGGACTTAAGCACAGAATGTGAGAGAACAAATATTCTGGCATGTGCTATTTAAAATTTTGATCTTGTAGAAGCGGGCAGCTAAGCAGGAATCAAACTCATCTTCAAAGTGGATGAAATGATATGAATGGTCTTTCATTATGTATTTACTGAATTCAGAATTAGTACATAACTGTCAAGCATCACGACCATGAATTGTTTGCACAGTCCATTCTTACATGCTGTACATGAATATTTTATTGAATATGTTTAACTGTTTCTTGCAGGAGTTTCAGAAAAGCAAATTGCATTTGCTATAGAGAAGGGAAAATAAAAGGTAGACATGGAAAAGTAGGAATAGTATGTGAGATAAAGAGAAAAAGATGAATGGGAGAAGAAAAACAGTATTCATACAGATGTGTGGAGGATAACAAAAAGAAATACCTTGCAGTGTGAAAAAGGCAAAGAAGTGAACCAGGTTCCCCATATAATTTTCTTARTGGAAATTAGTCATGCTTTTGTAGCTGTGATGATCCAGTGTGTGGGTATATGTGTGGCAAAGTTTGTAAGTAAAGATAGTACTTTTTGTTAGAGAAAGCTTGTGAGCAGATTTTCTGATTTGGAGAAGAGGTATCAAACTTTAAAGCTAAATGTAAAAGATGGACCATTCATCATGTCAGGAGCACAGAAAGAATTTGAATTATTTTTTTAAATATCCAGCAGAGTTAGGATTTTGGCTCCTAGGSTCATCTTTTGCAGATCTTCCTTTGAGGATCAGTAGTCATATATCAGGAGTAGAGCCTTTGTTTTGTGAGAAGTATTCTCCCGTTGTTAACGGGGTGCTTTTGTCCTTCTATCTGTTATCTGGGTGTGTTTGTTGTATTATGTAGTGGTTGTTTAGTTTTCTCTGCGTTTCCATAAGAGCATTGGTGCGCTGAGTGAAGGATATTATGTTTTGGTGAATACGGGCTTGCAGGCATTTTGATGGCTCTGTTGCAGAGAACAATTTCTGTGGAAATAAGTTGGCAAAATTTACAGTTTAGGTACAGCCTGAGTCTGTTACCCACATCTTTATTCACAGCAAGCTTCCTTTCCGTGATGAGTGAAGGGGTGTTGAGGAGCTGATTAAGGTACATMAGTATAGAAGGGCAAGTTCAGGGGGAAAAGAAGTCATTCAGAACAAGGATGTCCTTCCAGAAACAGTTTAAGTTTGCAAGCATAGTGGATGATAACCGAAGAAGATACTATCAATGAGAGTTTCTTTTTATCTTGAATTATGAAATGCTATGTGAACTTGAGGGCACTTGAGTGTTCATTTTTTAAAAAAAWTTGATCGTTTTTTCCCTAGGGAAATGGCCTCCTCTGTTAAAGGTCTTCCATTGGTTGTTGCAGTAAGTGTCCTGCTCAAAGTAAGTGTGGTAAAAGAACTAACAGACAGAAGAGAAGGCTGAGAAATGAAGGAAAGTAGCTGGAAGAGAAGCAAAAGTGAAGACTCTTGACCAAAAGAAAGTAGATGTTTGGGAAGGGATAAATAAGGGTGAGAGTTGATGGAGTGAGATAACAGACAGCTATATGAAGGATAATTGCAAAAAGAAGAGCCACGACTTTATTTTCATTTTCTGGATAGTAACTTGTTTTTTTAACAGGACTTGTGCTCTCAGGTATTATTTGATATTTTACTCTAYCTTCTCACTTTGTTTATGCAGGATTTGGTTTTGGGTTTGGGGAATTTGTCTTGTATGAATAGTACTTCTAGAACTGATTTGAGCTGTTTTTCAGATATGAAATATCTTTCACTGGACAATAACAGGCATGTTTTCAGGCATGTAGCACAAGTAGGTTTCTCTGTTCTTATATTTGACATTCTGTATCTACAGTTGATCACTAAGAAGAAAGAAATGATGGTTTCACTTAACAAACTAGCAGGTATTTTGTTACAAGATAAGTGATAAAAAAAACTAAACTGATTTAAATTTAGGTGTAAGTGAAAAAATATTGTGAAGATAGAAAGTTCTCAAAAAGATACAGTAACTCATGAGGATAAATTTAACAACCCCTGATAGAATAATGGAAATGTATGTTAAAAGGAATTAAAGGATGTTGGCAAGGGAGGTCATTGTTCTTTTTTGCATGTTTTCTGTACTGAAACAAACTGCCGATAGTCTGGAGTTGGCACATGTTGAAAGATTCACTATGACAAAAAGAGCTTAGCAAAAGCAAATTCTTATTCTGACATGGGCCTTGGAGCGTTACTGTAAAGAAAATAAAGCATCATAATTGGTGGAATAACGAGAGTATTTGAACTTGAGATCTCCCCTAGATTTTACTTTGAAAGAAATTGAAGTGACATTCATAGAATCATGAAATCACAGAATCAGTAAGGTTGGAAGGGACTTCTGGAGATCGTCTAGTCCAACCTCCCTGCTCAGCAGGGTCACCTAGAGCATGGTAGACAGGGTTGCATCCAGGCAGGCCTTCAAGATCTCCAGAGAAGSAGACTCCACAACCTCTCTGGGCAACCTGTGCCAGGGCTCTGTCACCCTCACAGTGAAGAAATTCCCCCTCACGGTCAGGCGGAACTTCCTGTGCTTCWRTTTCTGCCCATTGCCTCTTGTCCTGTCGCTTGGCACCACTGAAAAGAGTTTGTCCTCATCCCCTGGACACCCTCCCTTCAGGTACTTGTAAGACATTGATAAGATTTCCCCCTTTCAGTCTTCTCTTCCCTAGGCTGAAGAGGCCCAGCTCTCGCAGCTGTTCCTCGTAGGGCAGATGCTCCAGCCCTCTGATCATCTTTGTAGCCCTATGCTGGACTCTCTCCAGTAGCTCCATGTCTCTCTTGTAGTGGGGAGCCCAGAACTGGACACAGGACTTGAGATGAGGCCTCCCCAGGGCTGAGTAGAGGGGCAGGATCACCTCCCTCCACCTGCTGGCAACAGTCTTCTTAATGCACCCCAGGAGACCATTGACCTTCTTGGCCACAAGRGCACATTGCTGGCTCATGGTCAACTTGTGATCCACCAGCACTCCCAGGTCCTTCTCTGCAGAGCTGAAAAGAACATTGGTTCTAGAGTTTAAATACACTTTGCCAAAATATATATGTGAGTCATTACTTTATTCCCATTACTGCTGTTCTTTAATTCACTGTCTGTTTTGAGCCTTCTGTGAACAACAATCCTTTTTTATCAGGGTGGCATCAAACAACTTCTTCCTAACACTGAAATCAGATATAGGCAAGGAAAGGGAAAAGACTTTCTTATTTTGCCATAACTAAATGGACTTCAACCTATTGTCACAGAGTCATAGCCCCTGGGACAGCTGACAAAGATGAGCTGATAGTAAAGTAAATATAACTCAGAACAACAGCTTGTTTTGGTGAAGAAACTCTGTTGACTGTGGTGGTTTTTGTTTTATGAAATACCTTTGAGGATTGAACAGTAGACAGGATTAAGTCTCTTGAGAACATATTGTATCACCACTGTGATGCTTACTACAGAAAAGGAAATATTATTTTAAATGAATTTTTTGTCTTTCTTGGTAGTTCTAAAAATGCTTCCAGCTGTTCAAATGTCTGATGCTTTTTCCTTCTTTTTTTCTCTTTGAGAGACTTTTATTTTCCAGAAAATATGTGTACTTTCAGTAATGTGAGATCTCTCCTGTGACCAGCAGTATAACTCTCCTTAAATGTAAAAACCACTGTAATCCTTTTCCAGCATTCCATATTTTCCCACTGGGGCAGCTGAATTAGTTGTCCAAAAGTTGATTTTGTAATGCTGTAGCTCAGTGTCATAATTCTAATCTGAAAATTAGAAGACTTGCAGAACGGAAGGGTTGTTTTGTATTWTAGTTGCTATAGAAAGTGAATAATGAACATCTTTAGAAGAAATAATACTGTTAAGCATTACGGAAATAATAACGTATAGTTGTCATATAAAAAAGAAAGTGTCCAACATTTGATTGTCTGAAGTGTCAGCTAAGCTTTTGTCCATGTTTGAGGTGATCATTCTTCTGATTCACCTAAGACAGACTGAAATATTGTTTAATAATTTCTTTCCAGTGAAATAAAGTCAACTGGTGCTTCATGGAATTTTAAATGAAAATTAAAATTGAATAATCATTTTTTAAATGAAATTTCTAAATTACCTAAAAAGATAAAATAAGCAGAGGACAGAAGCTCAGTAAGCAGAAGGGGAATAAAATAGGTCAAGAAAGAGTTGATATAAATTAGAAATGAATCAAGAAAAAATATTGATAACAGAAGCACAATGACCTGTGGGTCACAAATTTAAGGAGACTGAGGTAGGAGGGCGTTTCTTAGTGTTTTTGCAAAGGAATAAGTATAAAATGGAAAAAACAGAAGAGTCAGACATGTTCAGAAATGTTTCTGTATTGTCTTCAGTGAAAAGCCAGRTGGAAGAATTATTATCATATGTTGATAAAATATTTTACTGCTAAAGATGTTAAGAGCAGTTTGTACAGTGGGTCAGGCTTGAGTCAGTGTGCAAAGATCTAAAATGAATGTATATCGAAATAGTGAAGCTCCTGGCAGGACTTGCATAATCAGAGGGTATTTTAATGCTAATCAGAACGTGCTTCTAGAAAGTAGATCTTGCCACAATAACCTTTTTGTAATGGGAACAAATTCTGTTGAAAAAATAAGGATGTTTGCATCATGGACTGTGAGAAACAAATTATTTAATAGTGCGCCGTAATTTGAATAAGAAACAAAGCTGGTAGAYGATACTAAGGCGGAAGAATGCGAAGTGGTGAAGAGGACAGATCGTTGTTGCCCGGACGGGTTAACGCCCCAGAAAACCGAGGCTCAGCAGACGTGCAAGTCGGCTACCTTGACGGCAGGAACGGTTGAGCGTTGGAACACACGTGAGGGACTCTGCTGTGGATGACTGATCACCACTGGAAACGTAAATCAAAATCAGGCAGTCTTCTGGAAAATACGCTCTAGTTCAGGTTAATTCAAAGTAGTCCCACAGCCTTTGTTATGCAAGAGGACAACCATCTTTTTACGGTCTTACAAGCTATGAAGGAACAGAATATTTTTGGAAAGAAGTTCTGCCACAAGAGTAGCGAGTCTGAGGGGAGTCCTAGGGGAGCTGTCCTGCTTTGGGTTTCGCCGGTAGGAAAGGGTACCTGAGCGGGGAGCTGGAAAAACAGCAGGATCCAAAGAGCTTCCCTTGCTTGTTATACAAGTGGGAGGCCCCATACATCTGGTATTTCAGAACACTTCTGGGCAAAGTATTGGAGAGTGTATTTTCCCAGAGCCAGGGATTTACTTGTGTGATGTTGGGAACAAGTTCAAGTAAGTACTTTTACCATAGCAGATTTACAGCATGCCAAAAGAGAACATTACATTAAGATTAGAGGACTTAGAGAACTGGAGAACAGAAATGAAATTATYGCAGAAAGCAAGCACATAGATTTCCCTGTGAGAAGCACTGTGGGAGAACAAACAGCGTGCTGAGGGAGGAGAGCGAAGGAGATAAATGATAAGGAAATATAAATCAGCACCAGCAGGACTGCCTCTCGGCCCTTCTGATCTTCCCCTGTTTACCTTCTGAGCGTGCTGCGGCTGTTCTCCGCAGATGGCTCTTGGAAAGGAGCGCTGCGGCACTGCAGCTCTGCGGTTGTAGGAACTCCTTAAGGCTTGTTATTCGGAGGAAGCATCCAAATAGTCTGTTGAAGACCAAATACGGAAACCAGAGGCAAAGTGCTGATAAAGATCAGACGGAATAAATGGTGGTTGCTTGGCTGGTGTAGAGTTGTGGAAATACTGATGAAATTTAGTGGGATGTCTCTGACCTAATCTGGCCCAGAAGACAGCTTGTAGATTGCTGAAGCTTGCCGTTCAGCCTCGCTTTGTGACTGATGAAAAGGCACAGGCACCTCCTAAACCTCCTAAAGGGGTATATCCTGACTGCTTTGGGATGGGACGAACCATCTCTTGCAGATGTTTTTTCTTGCTCTGGTAACTATAGAGGAAACAGATTGCTAAAAATATAGATGTCAGGAATTCTGTCTTCAAAAAAACCCTTAAGCAGCAGATCTTTTTTTCTTTTTTTTTTGAGAAGCTGCCATTTTTCAGTAGTCAAATGCCACCATTGTTAGCTTTTTCTGGCTGTCACATATGACTGAGTTGATGCAACTATCCAAGTACAGTATTTTAACACTACTACACAATACTGTTTTTAATGTATAGGATAAAGTATTTTTAGCTAATCTGAGGATGTTCAGAGTTTTAGGAAGCAGGTTTTGGCACTCGTTCCTCCAATTCCTTACAGCCCCCTCACCTTACACCTTAGACACTGCGAAATGCCTCGCTTCTGCCAGGGCTCGTGGAGCTGCAGTGGGGGCAGGACGCCAAGGGTGCGCCAAGACAGGCAGGCGAGCCCCTCTGCTTTGGGCACCACCGGACAGCAGCTGCACCCATTGAATAATAGCAGTTCAACAGGTTGGTATCTGAGTATTAACTTGTCTCTTAAGTAATATCAGAGACTTCGTTTAGCAGATGTTTGCAGCAGCCTTTAATATAAGGGTTGGGCAAGCTCATTGACCTCTTTTAGCACGGTCGCAATAGGTTAGCAGGGCCGTTCTTACCAAACAAACTGYGTTTGTTGAAGGTACCCTTTAGAAATAGTTACAAGGGCTCAATGGATTCAGCATAGCTACCTTCAATGATCAAAACACATAMGAAAGAAAAAATGTTATAAACTCAGAAGTGTTTCTTGGTATGCTGCAGCACCCACTCTATCCACCCCTGTTTTCCTCCTAATGGAGGCAGAATCCAGTCAACTGACTTTGCCATTTGCAGAATGGAGCCACATCCTCGTCCAATATAAATTTCCATTGCTCAGATGAAGTTATTAAAGACCTATATTTATACATGATGAGCCCTGGAGGAATAAAAGTGATATAGCAACTTTTACAACACACTAAAGCTTCTATAAAACTAATTATGTGTGTTATCAGAATGATTCATGCTAGCCCTAGTAAGTCCCATTTGTTACAAATGAGAATTTTAAATTACAGTTTGCTGTCTTTTGAGAGTTGCACAAGCATCATGCACTGTAGCTAAGGAGTTGAAAAGGCAATCTGTCACTTTTTGAATRTGTTAAACATTTGAGATGTAACCGCGTGCTTCAAGAAAGAGGGAGTGCTGTTAGGATCTGTCACCTAATTCCACTTGGTCTTTTTTACAGATTTTTGGTTTCTTCCTCTGCTTTGTGTTTATTTCTCACCCTGTCTTGCCTCTCCAGCTTTATCTGTTTCATTTGGAAAAAAAAGTTTTTTTCCTACCTGTCACAAACTAAACTGGTCAGTAAAAGCTAAACTCTTTCCATAGCKTTCTCTGTTTATCAGGACCCTTTGTGCCAGCTTAAAACATTGCAGTCACCTYGCTCTAGACAACAGGCTCAGAATCAGAGGGCATGTGCAAATAAGCAGAACCACGGAGCTTTTCTCCTACTTTTCCATTACTCACCCATTACGATGCACCATCGTGCTTGAACGTGCACTGTCTCTGTTCCCTCCACGGGCTTTTGAACCCATGCAGACAAATCCGACGAAGAGCTGGGAGTCTCGTCTCAAAGATGATGATGTCCCTGAGGGATCTATAGAATAGCTGACTGAGGACGAGGTGAGCCTGGGTTCTCCTACAAATGTCCCGATGAAGGCCAATTTGTGGTGGGAGCTCCCGGTTTTCTGTGCTGGAGGCTCCAGCAGAGCGAGACCTCCCAGGTGCCTCAACCAGGGGAGGAGGCTCCATCAGGGGTCTCAGTCCACCAAAAGGCACTCATGTCCATGTGAAATGCAGTTTTGCTAGCAYTGGGTGCTCTGAATAAGTGTTTTAAGGGCCAAAGTTGTCCACAGTTGTGATTTCTTGAGAGGCATTGTCCATGGTGGGAGTTGCACATACACCGTATTTATCAGGACTTGAAACAGTGATAATAATATGTACAGGGAAACAGTAGACATGTAAAATTGGGACTGGTGGCTTGGCTGAGATTCTTGAGTTTTATTTTACCTCCTCCTAAACTAGAAAAAGGGGGGAGGGGAGAGGTGAAAGTGTTATATTTTTGCCTGTATATTGGAAAAAGGTCAATTTTCTGCCAAATCATCTGAATGAGCTATGGGCTTTTGTACTGTTGCTGCTTTTTACCACCTTCCCTTTCAACTGGACAGAAATCTGTATTTTATTAAACTTTCAGATTTGCTTGAGTGTTTTCTTTGTTCCCTTTTTACATCCATTCAGGAGAGGATTTGAATTCTCCACGCCCAGGAACACCCAGGGCTTCCTTGATGGTAGTAAATCCCCCAAATAAATTAATTCTGTTTACACTGACTTACCCTAAAAGAGGAATCCCATCTGGAAAGCCAACAGTGCTGCCACTTCTGGTGTAAATGATTTCTGTTTGGGCCAATATATTTCTGTCAGGTCTTTTGATACACGGCTATGCTACAGTCCGGATTTTCAGTAGCTGATGGAGGGTGATTGGTGAAAGCGTTCAGCGTGAGCTGCAAGTTGGGTTTCTGACTGTGCTCCAGTTGCGCTGGGGCCGTGGACAAGCGCCGGTGGCACCACCCAGCCAGCTAGGCTAAGGTCAGGTGAGGTGACACGCAAATCAGGGCAGTCCATTCCCGTGCTCTCRAATGCCGGCTGGAAAACCAGCTCTCCGGACACGTTGTGCTCCCCCTCCTTCTTCCACTCGATTGCAGGGTTGAAACCAGGCTGCAGCCAGGGAGGAGGAGTGGCACCGCACTCGGGTCATGGCCTATGGGATGAGATTTTTCCTTTCTCTCTTTTTTATTTGTCTTTTATTTGCCTTTTCTACCTACAGCACAAACAGTGCACTCTCCTGAGCATTGCTAGTTGTACAAACACTGGCACAACGATGGCAAGTCTGGCAGGGGAGACACCAACTGCCTATAGCCTCCGTCGTTAGTTCTGCACTAATGCTGTAAATGCTATTAAAAAGTTAAGCAAACACTGTACAGAACATCAAAGAAGCTTCAGCTAGCAGCCTGACTTGCAGAAATCCTGGGGGCGTTATTTTTGAAGGTAAACSAGAAAACCAGGCAGTTGGTGTCTTAAGTAATATAGCGAGACCTCTGAGAGCTCTGGCTTTCCAGCTAAAAATGTTTGGATTCTAATATTGAGGGTGCCGTATTGATATTTGTTTATGAAAATGTTGTATGACAACTATTTAATTTGTGTGAAGGTCTGTGGTTGTTGGAGCAAGATACAGTCCCATGTCTACGAGTGCTTGTGCATGCGGGACTGCGTGCGTTAAATTTTCACTTCAGTGGATGTGTTATTGGATTACTTTTGAATGTGTGTAGAAACATTTGCAGCCCAAAGCAATGAGGATCAGTTATTCAGTGGAATCACTTCTACCTGGATAGCGCAAAAGGTTCTGTAATGCCAGTGTTTGTACTTCATCAAGATAGTACAGGATTTCCTTAAAATTACATTTCTAATAACTATCTGTGTATTAATGATGGCTCAATCAATTTTTTTTTCTTTTCTGTAAGGTATTCTACCTCCCTGTTGGCTTTTAGCATTTTCCTCGGGTTTCCTACCGCAGCCGAAGCCCACCAAAGAGGGCAACGGCAGYGCTGATAGCTCGGTGGCATCACGACGGCCTCCCTACCTGACGCAGGGCGAGATGGTAGGCTACCCCTGCTCCCGGGAGGAGAGTAGGTATTGCTGTTTCGCTATTTTTGAGTCCCAGAAGAAAGAAGTGGGGGACCAGATGAAGGTGTGCTGCAAGCCAGGTTGGGCCCGCAGGGCGCAGCTGGGGCTGCTTGGTGTTGCTGCGTTGTCCATGCAGAGGAGCTCGTKGTGCAGGTACGGCCCCGAGGCGCGCGCCCGGCCACCCGGCAGCAGCGGCCGGCGCGACGGGGCTCCGAGGCTCCGTCAGCAGTGCGCTGCTGCCTCGCGGGGAGAGGCAGAGCCCGCTCCCTGCTGCACGCGCTGGAACGGTGGCAACCTCACGTGGTGCGACCTCACGTGGTGCAACCTCACGTGGGGCAACCTCACGTGGTGCGACCTCACGTCCTTCCCCGCGGAAAGCGTTTATGCAGCAGCGCAGGACCCGCCGTGGGAGCCACAAGTGAAGACTTGCGGTTTAAGGCTCCTTGAGCGTTTCTGTTGCCCCTGAGCCTGGCCCAGGAGGTGCTCAGCTCTTTGCAGGGATTTTTGAATTGCAGAGCTTTTCAAATCTCCTATTYCACACTCTCTGCAGCTCCCGAAGTCCCTCCTTGAAGTCTGAACCAGCAGCCAAAGGCAAACAGCATAATCCAGCGCCAAGGCCCCGCTCTGCCCGTCCCCTCCAGCTAAGCCCCCGTGGGCGCCGCAGCAGGTGGTCGCAGGCAGCGGCAGCAGTGCAGGACGGTCCTCGGGGTGCTCTACGGAGTCTCTGGATGGGGCTTCTTGCCTAAGAAGAGGCAGCGTTTGCAGAGTTGTCTTTCTAGCCACGAGCATGTTTGTGTAAGGTTACTTATTCAATTAATGGGCCAAATGTTCCTGCGGGGGKGCCTGAGCTGCGGAGGAATTAATCCCTGCTGGGATTTGAACTAGGAACCTCTGGATTCGGCAGCACTAGTCGGAGTTACAGGAGAATTAACGTTCAAACGTCTGAGTTGCTCTGGAGCTCCTCTGCTTAATAAGCTGCTGGAGAATGGAGAAAACTGAGCAGCAGGATTTATTTTAACTCACTGAAGGCTTCTTTCCAACTGGAATCCATCTTTTATTTCAGCATGTATTTCTAGAGAAAACCCTTCTTACGTTCTGTTAAGCTTTCGGAAGTGCTTAAGTAACTTGGGAACRTAAACAGTTACTAATGCCTGAGACACTTCTCAAAGTGGGACTTGGGCACTTTCAAAAATGCCCCCCAAGGTGATGAAGTTGGATATGCGTATGGAAGYCACCGATGCCATCATAGCTCCTTGGGACTGAACTGATACAGCTACAACTGCCACGACACCCTTATTTACACCCCAGTGCTCCTGCAGCATCTGTCTATGACCTGCTGACGGTCCCGAACAGTTCCTAGGCTCAAAGCTTGCCTTGATATTTGCTTGTTCTTCCCACGCTCRGGCTGAATGTTCTGTACACACGACTCTCCTAAATATAGAAAGGAATGCGAAGAATAAAGACTCTCAGATAAACTTTGCACCCTCCGTGAGCTGCTCAACTGGTTTTGTACGTTATAAACATRTTGTGGTCCAATGTTTAGCCACTAGGCCATCCCAGGATGGGCTGGAAATGAGACACGTTAGATCTATTAGGGCACACAAGCTGGTCGGTACAACGTTGTTTAGTACAAGTATTTTACAGTGGCAACACATTTGGATGATGGAGTCGGGTGGTTGGTCCAAGCTGCCCTTTTCTGAATCCTCGAGGTGGAGGCGCTTTGCTGCAGATGTGTCCGTAGCTCGTATACATACAAGCTGTACTCATAGCTTGTCCAAGGCTTCACTGTCCGCGCGCTGCCCATGGGCTGCCGGTGCGTGCCAGCCGGGTTCGAGGAGATGTGGTTGTGGAATAGGATAAGGTAGGTTGGATTTGCAGATGAGAGATACCAAAAGCATCAAGCCTGTATGACAGGGAAGAGGCTGTGGCTCACAGCAAAGACAGGAAAGGAGAAGGGCATGGGGTGCTTGTGTCGCGAAGTGGCCTTGAAATGGTGTTGCCAAGTTAGGTGAGCAACAGCAGCATGAAGGCAGAGAACTAGAAAGGTGGAGCAAGTGCTGGAAATGAAAATGAGAACTGACGGGCAAAGATTTGCAGCTGTTCTCAGAATTAATAAGTAACTGTAGAAATAATTTTTGAATGGAGAAAATKAGACTACAGTGCTGCACACCAGCTCTGGAGAGCTATCAAGCCTCTGCTGTCTCACAGCTTAATGCCACAGATGTTACATGTGAGATCTGCTCTACAGAACAGTGTTCAACAATGTATATATATTTAAGGTCAACTTTTTTTCTCTTGGATAAAGCACAGTTTAGGTAGCTCAAGCGCCTCAGAAAAACTGTCCAAGGTCAGACCGGGTCCATCTTCCTKCTACCTTCCTAAAGGTCCCATCGCAAGCATTGCCTACAAGCAGACATCCAAGGAGGAACAGAAGAGTGGGGCCACAATACAGTGATGTTTCATGGACCTTCCAAGCTCCTAAATCTGTGCCTCGCTATAGTAATGCTTCATGTGCTACAAAAAAAAAAATTCTGTATTTACATGTGTGAAGGAGAAGCAAAAAAACATAAAAAAACAATAAATCATGGTTGATCTTAAGCAAATGGCTATCATGACATCTTAAAATATAGGAACAYTTGGTTAATCACCAAATAACTGTAAGTTGCTTCTGAGAGTGACTAAAGGCTGAACTGCAATTGTAAACTGAATCTACCTGTGACTTTCCTGTTTTTTGTGAATCAAAAGCAAAAGCTGTAGGCATTTTGGGGTGTGTTGTATCACAGCTTCATTACCTTGCAGGTAAATCTGCAAAATGCTTCTGCAAAGGCCTGTGCAAAGTCTGTGTGCATCTTTCACTGTGAAAGGCGAGGTCAGCTGTTAGAAACCTGGGTTGTTGCCCTGAAAGAAGTGGCTCTTTAGGTGTTTTTGCTGTTCTCTGGAAACACTCCTGAGCTGGTCAACGGTGTAAGGAAAGCATCCAAACATTTCTAACAGGAGAGYGGAGGGCTGCCCCCCCAAGAAGAAACTGTCAAATAAAAATATTTCTGGTTAGTGAAAAAAAAAAAGAAAGAAAATGGTCCAAATGAGCTTTCAGGGAACAAAGTTATATTAAGTGATAACCGCTGTTGGCTTGCTCAGTTGTAAGTTTACAGTATTTAAGGTGCAATTGCAATTCTGCACTGTTAGGTACAGGCTGGTGCACTGAGATCGGCCAGGAAAAGCGTAGGAATTAATGGTCCTTTACAACAAGCGAGTCTTAACTTTGCAGAGCGGAGACGTAGCGAGCATGACTAACCCCCTCGTCCCAGGCACTCAGAGAAGAGCTCAGATGTCTTTGTGAATTCAGGGGCCAGGAAACGTGCTCTAATGAGTAGGTTTTGAACTAGAAAGTCTACATGACACAGCTGTTCATTCAAAAAGGAGAAGTATCTGAAGCTCTAAGTGGGGAATTAGAGCTTCACAGGCCAGATGAGAGCTTTCATTTCCAGTGGAAACACATAAATCGCCTGCGCATCAGAGGCCAAAATTTGAAATAGCTCTTCCACCTCCACCAGCAGATATGCCCCCGTGTGCTTATACCCTGTGCTCCTAGGACGCTTCCACTTCACAGTTCAGCATATTTTGATTTCTTGGTCGGTGGAGAYGCCACAGTTTGCTAGAAAAGTATATGCTAGCCTGCCGGGTAGCACTGCTGGTGTTCACAAATACCAAACACACACAAACAAAAAAAAAAAAAGAAAAAAAAAAAGAAGAAGAAGAAAAAGGAAAGAAAAGAAAGGCAAATGACACATCTCTAACAAAATCTCATGAAAGGTTTCTGCAAAAGCAGGAAATCGACTCCCGACCTATTCTTGTTCCAACCTTCTTATTACTTTGGTGTCATCAAGTGTATATTGCTTGCTGGAGCAAGCTATTTCAAACTTTTTTTGTTTTATAGCTGTACTTAAAGCAACCAGATGGCGAATTAGCCTCCAGGTGTTGGGCCAAGCGCAGGGGTGAGGCTCCACTCATGTAATTTATATGTTCTTCTGGGCTCCTTAAAATTACAGCTGTTGCAGGTTGCACCAGCGCTTACACCCACACTTGTTCCAGCTGCACCTTTGCCTGTCCCTTACTCCTCACCCCCGACCATGGCCCACTGAGTCCACAGGGGACAACGYGACCTGCGGGCCCAGGCCCAGCTCCAGCCTGCAGCATCTTCTCAGCTTGGGCCTCTCCCTGGTCCGTAAAGGWTTTTCCGGGATAAGATGTATCAGTGAAGACTTCTTCAGCCTTTCTGGAGCTTGGGGCTCCGGGCAGAGGTTGCGGTTAAACCTGTAGGTGCACTTGGGTGAGGAAGAGTGTCTGAATCCAGGAGGTCTGAACCCGGACACACGCGTTGTTCGGCTCCCCCGGCGCTGCGCTGCCTGAGCTGTGGTCCTCCAACCATGCGTGGAGGGCGCTTCGGCAGCCCCTCGCCTGCCGGGCCGCGCGGGACGGGGCTGTTTGGAAGCAACCAGAGCTGGGAAGAAGAGACTGCCCGAAAGCCGGAGCAGTGCAATGGAGAAGGCAATGTGTTCAGAGGGTCTGAACCTGAGTTTTAAAACACCGCCAAGCCAAGCAAAAGCCAAATGCGGCTGGGGAAATTGATAACTTCAGCAAATCTACCCTTGCCCACCAGAAGCTGTCTGAAAGCAGGTCCTCAGCCTTCCTAATGAGAAAAGGGAGGAAAAAGCCAAGCAAGAGCAGAGTTTAGGAGTAAATTACTGAATTAATTGCCACCAGGAGCGGAAGTGAATGAGCAATGGTAACAGAAGGGACCATTCACTGCAACTAGTTTGTAGTTTCCACCACCTGGCAGGGAGCCGGAGCCAAGCTTTCAGATTTCCAGGGCTGGGAACTTTCTACTCTGTGCAAACAGCCCCGGAGWGTCACTCGCTTGCAGCAGCCCGTGCTGCAAGTCACCCGCAGGAGCCGGCACGGAGCTTGCTTTCTCGRAGGAAAGAGGCTCTCCTGCTTGCTAGCATCCTGCCTTTGACCGCTCCAAAACACGTGCAGCTCTGCTGGGCAGCCTGTGGGTTGGAGTAGCAGCAGACACTGCTTTCACGGGCTCCCTCCTAAGCGTTCTCCAGCAACGCGTCCAGGAGACGAGGATTTGCAGGCGGAGGTTGGTGATATTCATCTCCCTATGCTTTACGAATATGAGGAAAAGTTGGGCAAGTTAACAAAAATTACAGGAAATTTTATTGTGGTTTCTGCAAAGAAATCTTAGTGTCTATGAGTTTATGTGGCAGGCAGAGTCGCAACGCCGGGGGCAGTGTGACAGTCCTCAGTGGAAGGATCAAACGGTTTGACTATCATCTGCTGACAGAACGTCTCTACATCGAAACAGTGGCCTCAATTTTAATGTTAATTTTCCTGTTTATTACCAAACTTCACAACACAGAGTATGATGTTCCCYATGCAAAATCCCTTCGCCCCTCGTAAGACGCTGAGCAAAGACCAGCCTGCCGTGAGCAGGTCTCGGGGGACCAGCTCCCTCGTGCCCAGGGCATCTCCTCCCGGAGCCTGCCGGGGCTGCTGCTGGTTCCTGCCAAACTCTAGCGGGTTCTTTGCTTCTCCAGCTGAAAAGCCCTGTGCAGCTCATGTGGGCACCGTTTTAAGCAGTCACCATTCATCTCCCATTTTCAGCTCAGCTGTGCACAGCTAAGCACCCAAGCACGTGGCTTCACTGGKCTGAGTTTGGGCTTATTTGCCTTGCTAACAGTATGATTTCTTGAATATTGCTACTTTTGCGCAGCGGTAAGGGAGCGGGCCAGCTCGGCTGCAGAAGCCGCGGGACTGCGGCCGGGAGGAGGGGAGGGGGCAGAGCAACAGGGACGTTCCCGCTTCGAGCTTCCCTGCGTCTGGCTTTCGAGAGTGGGAGAAAATAAATACGACATTAAGGCGCTCGAGAAAGAGCACGTATCTGTCCTGTAACTTGGGCCAGAGAGTTATTTTGTTTACTCTGGCCAGACTGGTATGCTCGGAGTTCAAGTACCAAAGAGAGACCTCAGCAGCATCGCCTGGGTCGGCCGCTGGTTACCTGGCTCTCTCCCGGGTGGCGTTCGAATAACTGCATTTCTCTCCCATGAGAAAATGAAACTGGAGGGTTGTTATGGGCAGCTTGTGTGTAACGTAACTTAGGTAAAATTTATCCTCCCCCCCCCAAAAAAAAAATTTACATAATTGGGAAGAAAACAGATTTTGTCAGGAATTTAAACCCTCTTTCAGGTCTTGCAGCATAAAACTAGGCCAAACTGAAAGGTAACTTCTACCTCCTAAGATCATGTAAGAATTACAGTGAAATCCTCGAGACTTAGTACCTGCAGGCCTTCACCTACATGCAGAGTGTGCAAGCTAACATTAGAAAGCAGATCCAAGAAGGCCTCGAGCACAAAAGCCAAAGGTTTTATTCATTGTTTTTTTCCAGCTAATMGGAGATATTAATTTCTTTTTGCTTATAGCTCTCAGCCACCACAGTTACAGCACCAAGGMATCTGCAGAAGGTATAATATTGCACTTTGGGGGATACGCAGGCTTCAGAGTGTATTTTCAGCTAATCCCCGCACAGCTGGGAGCCTTGCGGTGAGAAATCAGGCGTAACAAGCTGCGGCGCACCGCGGCCGTGTCAGTCCCGCGCTGTGCTCTCACCCGGCTGCCTTGGGCASCACCGCTTCCCCCTCCGCCCCGGTCCACCTGCCGCCCGAAGGGAGCGAAGAGACTTCTTTTGTTTCCTAGGAAGAGCAATCCTCCGGCCGGGAACGTCACAAGCCCTCGTCAATGACAGTCTGTGTGTTAGGGACCATCATCTGGCGGACAGATCCGTTCAGGAATCTCGATCACGGCACTTGCCAACATCCTTGCATAAACTCAGACCTATCTATTTGCTGTTGAAAGCCACAGGAGCTCTAACTCATGGCCTCCTTGGGCTCTTCCCTGCAGAGGCCGTAGGCTGCTGGAACCAGAGAAAACAGGCAAAATCCATAGGCTTGCTTTTTGTTTTAACCCATCAATAAAATAGATATTATACCGTCTAAAGGATTTTATAGGTTTTACAGTTTCTTCTGCCCGAGTCCATCAGTCCTGCTAGTTAAAAGTGAAAATAAAATGGGAACAGTTCTTGCCCATAGGAAAAAAGGTTAGTCCTCTTAGTGGATGAACAAATCTTCTGAATTTTAAAATAATTTTAAAAGTACAACTTTAATGTTGAGGGTTTAAAATTAATTTCTTTTTTTTCACATTATTATTAATTCACATTAGCTGAATGTGTCTTTGTCACCTTAAGCAGAGGATCTAAGACACTAGCTCTGCTATATTAAGTATACATTAATGGAGGTACTTTTATTTTTAGCTCAATCCATAGCGGCTTAAAAGTTTTTAGTATAAGTGCCATAATCTCACCAAGTTCTATAAGAAGCTTTTTGCCATGAATATTGTGGGCTGAGTTCAGAGCCCTGCTCTGTTACAGTACCTTTATGTAAACATATACATTCTGTATTTATATATATTTGTCATCAAGTTCCAGTGACCTTTAAAAATGCCTCTCTCACTATGTAATGTAGATCTTGAGTGAATAAAAATGACTTATTTACTTACAATGATTTATTTTTTTCCTAAGATTCAAATCAGTGCTCTCCCTTAAACTGTTGATTGCATAAAGGCTTTTGGTATATTATCTCAAAACCATAGGAGAATTTTTGCATATTCAGCATGTTGCTTGTCCATCCACAAACTGAAACTGGGACCTGGGGTGAAGAAATAGCTTCACAAAGACTCAGGTTCAGACTAAGCACTTTCTCAAAGCTGTATTCTTCTTCTT
>NW_028186879.1:2730274-2798544 GCF_003343005.1 Rhea americana
CATGACCCTGCTGTTGAAGCTCTGTCACTTGCTAGAAGCCTTAGTGTGCCCTCAATCAACTACGCTCTCTGAAGTTCACCATTAGAAACCATTTCCACTAATCTCATCATTCACTGCTGCTGTGAAAACCAGCAGGATCGCTAGCACATTCACCCGCTATTATTTTAGCCTATTGAAGGCGCTGCCTTRTTGGGCAGAGTCAGAATGGCTCGGATGCAATGGGAAGATCAAGTGGGTTTTTATCAACACTCACGCTGAAACTAAATATGGATTAAATTGCACCCTGCCAGCACAAAGTGTGCATTGTATGGCTTTGTTATGCAGCATGCCACCACAGCCTGCTCCATGGCTTGTAAGACAGTACACACTTGCTTCAGGATGGGGTCTTATTTATTTATTATTTTTGTAAGACAAAACAAAGCAGCAGTGTCTGAACTGGAATGTGCTGCAGGTAGCGAGCCCAACCTCCTTCACCAAAGTCAGAGAGAGGATTAATTTAACGCATGAGGGTTGTTGCTTGGAAGAACTTCACAAGAATGCAAACCCAGGGCCCTCAAAGRGCCCACAACAAAAGGCAAAGCCAAACTATCTAGAAAGCATGCTAGGATGATTAGTATTGGATTAACAGTGCAGCCTACCTTGCAAAAAAAGGCAGGAAACATCATTACCCTGAAAAGTAATGCAAGCAGGAAAAACATTTTTTTTGAGGTAGCTTTTCTTTGTAGACTTCTTTTAGAAAGACAATTGGAGAAAAAATATTGCAGGCTTGCTAATGATGTTGTTATTATATCAGCTATGACCAAAGTCTATGAAAGTCTTATGATCACATATGCAACTTGTTTTGCATTGTGCATTTTTTGTCTACATTTTTTTGTTTCCAAATAAAATAATTAATAAAAATACCTTCTTTTCAATTCCTTATGGTCGCAAAGCTATATCTTTGTCAGTACAAACAGGTGACAGTGAACCAACAAAATTGACATGTGCTGCTTTGCAGGTTCACAAGCTTCACGAGGCCTTTGGGTTAGCTCATCCCCTGAATCAAACCACTCCCCAGCCTACTGATCTGGTGTTAAAATTTGGTTTCCACATGTGTACATGGTCTTAATTTCATTGCGCATATGCAACCGCTGAAGCAGGATGTTTGGCTCCTTGAGCTCTTACTGACCCTCRTGGTGTGGCTAACTTTACAGCTAGCCATTGCTGGTGTTAGTTTTAATAGCATCTTTTGCAGATTTAAAACATTCTTCAACTGTGTCTAGATTATGTGTTCTTCAGGCTCCCACCTGACAAATAAAAACATGGGTATTTTTGAGACTGCTTAGCCTCACACCCCACTGAGTTATTTTAGATTAACAAATCCTTATGTGAGAGTTGAGCTGTTGTAGATGACAGTGCTCACCACCTTTTTTTCAGAGTAAACACCAAGTGAAACATTAACTTAAGCCTCTTTCACTGAAGTGGCACTAACRAATTTTGTAAACTTATCATGACCTGCAAACACAGTAAACTTGTCTGTGCTGATGCACACTACGTGATTGGACTATTATTTTGTTGAATAGTCACTTATCAGTTTTCTGTAGGTAAAGAAAGAGTCAAAAATCTAAATGTATTTGAAAATATGAGCTTGTTGCTGTTTATATACAGCTGAAGTGCTTGGAACTTTCACTTATTTTGWATTTATCTCTGCTTGTGTATGCATCTCAGTGCTGCAGTGCAGTGCCTGATTTTTTTTAAGTATAAATACAGGAATAAAGGGGATGAAAAATGAGAGCCTGCATAACAAGTTGCACACTATCACCCTCTGCTTTCTATACCAAACTATATAGCTTTTGCCAAGGGCTAACATGATTCTTTTAGAAAAATACGCAGTTTTGAGGTAGTTGTCCAATGGTACAGACTTCATCATGTCCTTACGTAAGAGGCCTGTAYGCTATTCATGTTAAAAATATCTGCCTTACTTCCAGTTTGGAACTGTTTAGTTTCACCTTCCAGAGACTGATTCTTATCTGTTAAAGAGTGACTATTCCTTCCGCAAAGGTTAAGACATAATATGAACAATCTCTTTGGAAAGTTAAATACATTAGGCTTTAACAGGCACTAAACATAAAACTGTTTTTTTTCCTGGCATACCGTTTACCTGAACTAGAAGGATGATTGGGTGAGATGATGAAGTGGACTGACTTTTTTGACAGTCTCAGCAGAAGACAAGCAGCAGACTAGTGAGGAGCATAGCACACGGCACAGTACTAAAAGGAGCCCTCGCTATTCCGGGTAGGTGTTCCCTACGTAAGCTCTAAGTTAGGTACTTAAAAGACTGGAGACAGTACCAGCAATACAAGGAAAAAAAAACTAACCTAAATTTGCTAGCATAAAGTAGGCCCTTCTGAGAGATAGGGATAGAGCATCTTTCACATTATCCTGAGAGAGATTTCCCATTAAAAAACAACAGTGCTACAAATTTTCTGCCACAGACAACCTAGTTTTATGTTACCTAACACCATTATCTGGATTCAGCTTCCAGTCACTGCTTCTTATGTCTTTACCATAAGAAATCACTTAGTCATACACAATTATCAAATCACATATTTCTCTTTCTTCTCAGTCCAGTGCTCTGTCAATTAAACCATGTCATCCCTATCTTAATAATTTGAATTTGTATCGCCTTTCACTGCTATAGCATTCAATTTCTGCAACACTTCTTCAACACATAACCCTTTCGGACAACGTTCGAAGAATGCCCTCACTAGTAATGGGCCATCAGTGCTCTCTACCAATATTCTCTAATTCTCCATTACTTCAGCCAAGACTTRAAATCACTTTTAGCTGCTGTACTGCTACACTGCATGTTCTGTTTCTCTGCTAGACCGGTGCACTGATTAATACATCCTTTTCTGTTTTCAGAAATGCAGCTACTCTCATCATTTACATATCTTGTCTGAAGCAGTCTAGCACGTGGAGTACTTGGGTTTCCTTTCAAAAGGATTATATAGAAAGCAATTTGTGTTGCTCATCAGATTTTTTTTTCACTGAGAAGAAAAATTTTGAAAAGATTTTGAAGTACCATGACTTTAAGGATTGATGTTAACTTACTGCTTTGTGAAGGTCCTTCAGCTTGGGGAATGATGCTACAGTTAAATCCCAYGCATCTCAAAATAAAGATGTACCAAATCATTGCAGTTTTAATACAGTAGTCTGTAATTAAATCTATAGAGAATTCTGTTAAAAATATCTGAAGACCTGATCACTATCTTTGCATAGATCATTATTAATTTGAAAACAATAAACCAAGAGCAATTCATGTAATRTTTTATTCACAAGTAGAAAAAGTATAACAAAATGATTTATACATGACTTTAATTTAGATTCTTCAAAGAAGCATTTAAAACAGCACTGTAAGCCCCTAGAAGTGATATGCAGACAGTGTAAATGTGGTGGTAATGTATGTTTTCTATTGGCATATACAACATTGCTTGCCACAGGCAATATAAAAAAGACCAATTTGGTTAAATTAAGGAAAAAAGTATATACATAATATACATATATATTTAAAAAACACTCTTCATTTTTCCTCCCAATTTGCTTTCAAGCTGCCTGTCACTCATTTAAAGAATGAGTGCTTTTATCTAGAGTTGCTGGACAAAAAAAATTATACAAAGTGTAAATTCCAATGGGAAAACATACTTACTGTGGCAGATGCTGGCAAAATTTTTGAACATAGCATTTTAAATAACTGCTGTTAATGAAAAGTTAAATTTCCACATGTTCTAAAAATATCTTGCCATATACTGAAATGCACATTGGATTTTTCTTATTTACAAATTATATACAAAGAAGCACACATCTTTTCATGCAAAAGTAGTGAAAATAGTATTTTGTCATTTCTTAAATGTATGAAAGCATCCAAAGAAACTATTCAAACCAATTTTATTCGTATATATTCTTTAATTTACATAGTAGAACAATTGTACTCTTTGTACAGTTGCATATTCTTCTACTATATCAGCAATCAAAAGGTGGTCTTTACCACATAAAAAAAATCATTTATGTAATTTATTCACTTATTTGGTTCAGATTTGACAATTGTTAGTCATGATTTTTGCACACATGAATAATCTCATGGGTTTGGCCAAAGTATCTTATTGCCTTGGTTGCCTATTCTGGTTCTAACTATTCCTGCGCATGTTCAACCTTCTACTGGGTGTTTCAAAGCAAACATTTTTTTTCCGCTATGGAATATGAATATTGTCTCATCATTTCCATTGCCATACAAACTATGTGTGGAAAGAGGTGTAATATTTATTGTAAACTTGCATTTGTTTTACTGATTGCTTTGCTTTTGTCAAGGCACACGGTGTACTTTAAAGAATATTTGCCAGAGTTCACAACTGACAGATCTGAGCCTGTGGAATGCAGCTTTCAGTAGAAGTTATAGATTTATGCACAGAAGTGAACACTATTTTAGGTTAAAAAATGCCTACAGAACAAATGACATTTTAGTGTATGGAGTGACAAACTCTAGTTTAAAAGAATTGTGAACAACAATTAGGGCAGAAAAATAATAATTTCCCAKGTGTGTGCCTAGGTTGAGGATTCAATTCAGAGGTATTTTGAAAAAAGTTATGAAATCATTTTATATTTTGCGTGAAAAAAAGTAATTTACAGAAAATAATACAGTGAAAACGAGAGAGTGAAATGAATGAAAAGAAGGTTTGTTTAAATGAAAGGATTAGGTCACCATGAAGCTTGACCCTCGAAAATAATCCATTACTACAAAAAATTAGTAACAGCTCTCATTTTATGAATACTTTCATGGCACACCTGCTATAGTTTGACATTTTGGTGTGACAGATGATTATTATTTCAACATCCAAAAGCTACATGCTATAACAACAAGTGCTGTCTTCCAGTACTGAGCCTACCAATTAAACACAAAATCCCTATCTATATGGCTGACTTTCATTAACTGACTTTCATTAAACTAAATCTAATTTAAAGCTAAGCTCCTGCTATATTAAACAAAACAATGCCCCCTCCCACAAGTGTAATAATTGGAYGGAGGGAGCTTCAACCATACATACTGTAACATGCAATTTCTTTAACTCTCCAAACTAGCTTATTGACTATAATGTAATACATAAYAAAAGCTTCAGTTTCTCAACAGATGATCCTTACATAAATAGAAGTGTTTCATTTTTAACTCCTTCAACAGCAGGAAACTGAGTTAAAATCAGAACCAGTAAAAAAAAATCCTAATGCATGCATACATTTGTAAGCTGAAAACTGGCAGTCTTGTCCCATGCTTTCTGACATCTGTAGCCGTATTTAAGATACCCATCCAAACATACTACGGTATTTTCATTTTTTGGCTATATTTACRCATACTTTTAAGCTCACTGCACCAGACTTTGTGAGACTCAGACAGAATAAAAGGTTCTTTTTTTAAAGGAGATGCCAAAGATCATGGATTCATTCTCAGGATTCTCTTCAGATGCTCCTTGAAGTTCCACTTTACAGCTGTTATGGCTCAGATGCAACTGCTTGGAAGGTGTGAAATGCTGCCAATTTTTTTCAACTGATTTTGAAACCATGCAATGTTGAGGACCAAACCATGTTTGATGAGAACTGGCAGAGGAGCATTAGGGAAGCTGAGAGAGATGGCCTGGCTTCCTAAAAGAAAATGATATAATAGTGGTTACATAAACTCATAAAAAATCTGTATGTACTTCTACACTTGACTAAATGCTAAGAAAATACTGCTATATTCACTTTCTTTACTGCAAAAATTCATCTAAACCTGAACTCTGAACCTGTATTAAAATTTTTATTCATAYAACTAAAAATATCTTCTATCTTCTGATACTTTATTCAAAGTTATTATATATTTTGTGATATAATAATGTGCTATGGCCCTATGTAAAACTGTAATGAATCAATGAGTATTAAAAATATCAAACTTCTGTCAAAATAGTTTAAAAAGACAAGAGAGATTAAGGGCAAAAGGAAGAAAAGAACGTAGACTGAGAGGTAATAATTTTCTTGGAGTTGTACAGGAGATTAGAGGCAAGACTGGGAATATGACYCAGGTAAACCTAATCCTGGTCCAGTCTCTCAAATGCTGCTGAATCTTCTGCATCAAAAATGCATATATAATGATGTCGTGTAAATTTTGAGTATGGAGACTTTGTACAAAATAAATCAATGAAGTCTAATAAAGAAGAAATAAATGAAGAAAAACCAATCCACCCAAACCATCTTGCTTATTCATAACTATACTCAAATCTCAACAGTAATACATGATGGCACATAAACATCAAAGAATGAATGACTTGGAAATGTCAAATTAAAATTTTTACATATTTATACTTACATTAATCAGTAAGAAAATTTACAATTTATACATCCTAATAAACATGGTGAAATATAAATTAACTTCTTTAGTGATATTTTGAATTTCTGTGCTTCTGTTCATCTAGTAAAAACTCTAAATCATATTAATCATGTATCTTTTAAGCTGATGCTCAGTTTAATGGGGAAAAAACACACAAATTTTTATCATGTTAATATGGAAATATATTCCCTTAAAACATCAAGAGAGTGTTCAAGTTCATTGATAAACTCTGAAAAACAGGGAAGTAGAAGTGCAGAGATTTACAGTCATAATCATGCCATTATCCCTTTCTGTATACACCTAGAGAATATGAGTATTGCCTAATTATATTTGGAATGTGTCAAAATAGAACTATGAGAAATGCTTATACGCCACATGCGCCCGCAGTGATAAGACRTTACTGACTATTCATCTTCCAGTGTTATAGACAAAACTATATGTTGCATTTCCAAACTTTATAGTAAATGGTAAATAGCATATTGAGAAAACAGTATGTGACTTAAATAAGGCTGATATTTTCAGTGAAAGCAATAGATTTTAAGGGTGATATACTGGTTCAATTGAAATCTATAGCAAAAATTTCCTATTTTCCTATCACTCTATTTCCTTTTCTCCTCTTGAAAATGTCACCAAAAGAATTAAGGCTTGATTTACAAAGAATTAAACTATTGCACTCACATGTTTTAAGCATATTCATATTCATAGATACTAATTACTTTCTACTTCTTATTTAAGAACAAAAAGAAAGCAGCATTAAAACTGAATGGAAGAGGATCAAAGGAAGGTTGTTTTATTTCCACAGATGACCTGAAATTTTCATAATTACAGAGAGAATAATTTTCTTAATTAAATTTGATGGTTATTAATACCAATGGCAACTGCTTCTGTTCCTGTGTCTGTGTGCATGCATAGGAGATTATTTCACCTCTAYAGCCAACATCTACATAACCACTGAGTAATAACACGAGTGCAAAGCAAAACTTTGGGATCCTCTCACAGATTAGCTACTTGTTGCTTCAAGTTACTTCCAACAGCATAAAACACTATTTTAAAATACAGAACATATCTAATGCTCAAAAAGATGTAATAACCATGCAGTAGCAGAGTGACTTTTTAAGATGTTTACATTATTATAGTGGAGACAGTTGTTCATTGCTCCTCATTTTGACCTGAGATCTGAGTTTACTCTTAGAATTAATGAAACATGGGGCCTCTTTTTTAGATTAAATTATGTTTATATTGCATGGGCAAACTCATAGAATGACAAGGGACATTTGATGACAAGGGAATATGAATAGCTTTAAAAAGCATTTGATTATCTCTTCTGTTTCTGTTTCTTCTGTAGTAACCACACAGAGAAGCCTTTGTGCATATTTTTAGATGACTCCTTACAAGTCTTTTATTTTTCCTTTAAGATAAACAGTCAAGCCCTCATTTATTCCCTCAAAAACACAGACTAGCCTCACATAATAGTTTAGTTATAACGTTATTCTACTGATGGTCTGCAATGAAATTTAATGAAAAAAAGCTAATAAAAACTAACTAGTGTACTTGTGTTCTGGTTCACATTATCTCAACATTACAATTTGAATGATAACAGCTTTACATTCAGTCAATGATATTAAAAAATGAAAGTGTTGGATCTCTTATAAGGATGTAATTKACTTTAGCAATAAATAGGTGTAATCTGTGGAGGAACATAGTCTTACAGTTTTTCATAATCCTATTTCACCTAGCTCTATGTTCCTGGAGGACTTCTACATTCTCACTCCTTGTTTGTCGTTACATATCTTACCTCTTAATTAGTCTGTGGAGTCTTTTGCTGTTCCATTGTGCTTGTCTTTGGCTGTTTTTTCAGCAGCCACTGAGTTCTGAAGTGATGAAAACTCTATGTATGTTCTATGTTTGGAGATTTCAAAGGACTCTGCAATGTTTCCATCATGAGACTTAGCTGAAATAAGTACATCACTTAGTTCCTGGTCATTATCTGACTCAACAGTGGCTRCATTTTCAGTCGCAGGACTGCAGGAATTTGGACCTCCTCCAGCCAGTTCAGAATATGATTCACAGAAAGAGATGCTGTCACAGCAAGCTGAGTTTTGCATAAGAGGCCAAGCATCTGAAATGTCTCCACAGGTAGAGTGTGAAAGAGAACCAAGGAAGGTAGGAATCATTTCTCCAACAGAATCAGACGCCCTGTAAAAAAATAAAAGACACATGGTTTCAAAAGCATTCTAGAAAATAATATCAATATTGTAATTATTGTCATTTATAATGACAGCTAGTTCAAGCTGATAAAACTGGGGCAAACTGAACCAATGCCCTAGAAGTATCACACACAAAAAATTCTTTTGAAAGGAATGACAGTTTGTCCTTCCATCAGAGAAAAAAGAGAGCTCTGGAGAACACTATGAAAGGTAGAGAGTATTACTAGAGGCCTTCACACAGTGAATTCAGGGCTCTTGCAAATATGAACTACAGTTGGCATTGTTTTAGTCTAAAGAACAAAAAAAATTGCATGGAAAAATACTGCAGTAGTGATCAGATACAAAAAGACTACTGCAAAGCAGAAGAAATTTATTTGTTTTCCAATACATACGTCTGGGGTGGGGGTTAAGACAAGATGTAACAGGCTTAAATTGCAGTAAGAAAGATACTTGGGAAGACTGTGGAATCTCCAACACTAGCTTTTGTAAAAAGATGCTAGACAGATATATAATAGGAATAAAAGAAGTAAAATGGATCCAGACTGGGAGAAGGGAATGGACTACATGACTGCCAGAGATTCCTTCTATCTGCATGATTTCATATTGAACATCGATTCACTTAAAACTTTTCAGTTCCTTCAAAAGGTGAAAAAAAAAGTTTTTTTCCAAATCTCTTTCATGTGGTAAAGTCATAATATTAAAAAATTGTAAGAATTTTTAAGGGTTATTTTTATTTTACGCAAAATGGAAGAAAGGGGAAGTAGAAACTCAGTAGCCTAACTTGAGTGTACTTAAGGTTCATGGTGACAATGACTTGTTTCAATGCACTACACACACCTGTCTCTATTGAAACTTCAGTAAAGTTTTTTTAATGTAATACACTAAAATAAGTATTAACAACATAAAAAATGTTACACTGGTATGTTTTATTTCCAAAAACTGTCTATTGGATTTATAAAACTGTAAAGGCCATGAGTCTGATACACAGTAATAATCTGTGTGATCAAAATTCATCCCATATTAATAGTACTTATAACAGTATTTAGCAGCCTTACTCATTTCCAAAACATGATGCTTCATTAGCTTAGATGTATACACTAAGTATTTTTACAGATGAAGCTAACAGTCAGGACATTGCATCACAATGGAAGGAAATACATTATTCTGGCACAGGAAATTGGAGCAAACTCCATTTCTACTGGAAGGAACTATGAGAACTTTGATGTCTACATAACATGGATATGATATTTATTTTTAAACCTTTAAGCAAAAGACCCCTCACAAATTACACAACTCTCAATTTGTCAATCTTGGTGGTAAAAGGGATGACCCAACTTTGCTAGCATTTGAACAAATTGTTATAGAAAATTTAGGTATTTTGCATCTTATATTTAGGTCACTAAGCCACCTTGCATAAACAATACCTATTAAGAAGCTGCATCTACGTTTTTAGTTATATTTGGCCACAAGAACAAAACAGCTGGAAACCAATTTAAACCTTACATGGAAAATAATTCTAGTTAAAAGAAATAAATACATCCTGTGATAAAATCTGTAACCAAGAAACTATATTTTATATATTTAACTCATGGAACTAACGTATAAATAACTAATACTGTATTTACATTCAGTTGATTAGGAGCAAATAATTGTTACACTCTGATAGAAATTTTAGAAATACTATATATACTTCAAGTCTCACAGTCATTAAAAGTTTCTAAAAAAAGAAAAGCTTCATGATACTTATAAACTGTACCTAATCCCCCCCAGATTCATGGGATTATACAGCATTTTGCTAACCTGCACCAGAAGAGGGGGTCACCAAAACCTCTAAAGTAGCATGAAGAAGAGGAAGACTATCTACTTGAAGAGATTTGACTTGTAAAGAGATGTAAGTCATTTCTTCAGAGAAACTAATCTAACACTTCAACACTTATTAACTAATACTGGAACAATAATATTTTTTCTTCATCAAATTCAAGATTTTTCACCATAAACAGGAAGATATGACTGCCATTCTTCAAAATCCTTTGCTCAGTTCCAAACATTTTCTGTATCCTGTATAAATACCAATTTGATTACACAGGAAATAAGCAATGTCCAATAGACATTTATAAAACCACGTTACCTTTCATGAAGTGTAGTCTGCGAGTGGAAAACACAGCTATGACTGCTGTGTTCCATGCTACAGGTCTCATCACAACACAATGATGGAATCAAGTGAACTGGTCCTAAAGATAAAACTTGATTTAACAATGTAAAATGTACTAAAAGCTGTGCATAAATGCAGTTTTCGTACTCTTTCAAACTTGAGTATTATTTTGCCAGTTATATTATAATGTATGGCTTGAGAAAAGATATTTCTTATTGCAAAACAAAGGTTCTTTCACTTATTACTTTAAAATAGAGTTTCTTACAAAAGTTAAGCCTTTACTCCAAGAATAATGCAGACATCAGTCATGATAATTTGAATATCTACTTTCTAATTTACTTTTCATTTAGGTACATAAGGCAGGAAATACTGCATTCTGAAGGCTAATGCAGCAGAATGATATTTAAGCCTGTGTTTTTACGTTAAATTATATATTGATAAATGTCATAAATGCGTATGTTCTGATACATGAATTGTTCCAGTTTTCAGTGTGTTTTAGAGTCAGTACTACATTTTTATATTCTGTCTGGCATATCATTCATATCAATTTAAGTCTCAAAGGCAGATCTAGTGCTATTTTTATCAGAAAGAAATAAAATATACATCTAAAGAGGCTTTTATTTAAGTGAAGGGTCATTGAATAAAAATAGGAGAAAAATCATAGCCAAATASCTATTTAGAAACTCTATATGTTTCCTGAGAAAGTCTTTTTCTTATGACATTTACGATCATTCCCAATTAAAAAGGACAAATGCTAATTTGACAATATTAGCTTTGTAGTTAAAGCTAAATGTCACAATGCAAGCGTAGATAAATGTTCATTATTAGCTCTTTCTGCTTGGATTACTCCTGTTCTGTGAAGTCACACTGAAGTAGATATCACGTACCACATGTCTGTGATGTGCCTCTCTGGCACTGGCAACATGTTCTGTGATCATACTCATTTAGCCGTGGTCTATCAAAACACGACAGTTCAGAACCATTGTAGTGAATATCTTGTGATCTCAGAGACCCTTTGTGCAAAATGAATGAAAATATATATTAGTAAATGACAACTTTTTTCTTGTTCAGTCTACTATATTCACAGAATAATCAATGTCATAGTGTACAGTTTTTCCATAGGTTTTTCAAACAGAAAGACCCACTATGATGATGTGGTTTGACATTATGCAAACCACAAACTTTGCAGCAAATCCTAGAACATMTTCTGCTCTTATCTTAATGATGATTTGAGAGTGTGCCTTATTTGTTTTTACATTTTCTCAGTGCTTAATGCTTCTCAGTGATTCCAGTTTGAAAATTTCTACATTCAGCTTTCAACATCTGGAATTTCGTTTATGTTATCTTAAAGAGCTTTATACTAACAGCAGACTTCATTTAATCTATCTAATTGTAGGCCTGAGCAAATTAGCTACTAAATTTCACTAACTGAAGATTTAACTTATTTAATTTCTTAAAATCTATATTGTAAAGCATCTCCTAGGCTGGGAACAATTCTTACAATACCTCTATCCTCTATGAATCTTTGTATTTTTGCTTGTGCTGGAAGCACTGACACCTTGTTGATATTCTTTTTTGACATCTAGGATTTGTCAAATATTATATAAATATTTTAATAAATGATTTTTAAAATGATGAATGGGAACCACAGTGCTTTTCAGTTTTCTCTTTTTTAGTTTAAATTATAGGCCTGAAAATGTTTATTTTAAATAATCTGCGGATTACACTGATGAGCTGGCTTTTTTGGTTTTCTTTTTACTTTACAACTCCAACTGGAGTTGACTCCATTAATGATGAACCTATCTCCATTGACTACATTCATTATTTCATTGAGGCAATCTATATTTCACAATGGAATGTGATGCAGATATCCCCCAGGTTGGTATGTCCACGCATGCATTGCAATTCTGTGATGACATTCCAGCTTAGATCCCAAATGGTCCAAATATTACCTACGCAGCCTCTAAGAAAGTATGGTACAGAATTAATGTGACTGGACTATTTCTGGACATTTGCACAGCAGTTTCTCAGCAAAAGCTGGAACACCTACACTGAGCTCCTGTAAACTTATAAAATTATAGTCTTAGGCTTGTGTTAGCTTGTTCATCTCAAAGCTAAACTCCACTGAATGCTGTAATGTACTGATCCTCCATCTTATTTACGTTTTTATCTACAAAACTATTTGCCAAACTGATATTGGTATATAAATATTAGAAAGAGACAGTAACAGTTGGAAACTTACAGCTTGGTTTCTTCTCCATAAACTGCCTCTTACAATAAATAACACAAAGAATAAGAAGAGCTAAAAGCACTGTGGCAAGTGCACTGCATATAACAGCTGCCAGAGCAGTGTCTCGAGGACTGGAAGCTGTTGATGGGATCTTCACAAGGTTTACTTTGGTGGAACCTGCAATAAGATTAAACAATAATTAAAGTATAATATAAAAATTTTAGCAATATATATTCATGTAAGTGGAAGTCTAGGAAATAAATTAGAAAAGATTCTTAACGTAGGGAAAAAAAAAAGGCTGTTCCATTTGCTAATGTATAAATATTAGTTGTATATATAGACAGATATTTTATCAGCAATTGCACTATGAAAAAAGTGTTTTTTTTTAAAAAAATAGATTACTAAATGAATGCACAATAGTTGAAGTTGTGTGCACCTAACTGGACAATTCAAGGACATTCTAATTGTCCATGAGAATAGAATCAGATCTTCACGATGAAAATAAAGACCTCTTAATTTTTAATTGATGATTTTAGCATTGAGAACATATCCCACTGTATAGCTGWGAAAGCTATCCACTAGAGGGAGTCAAAATTACACAAACTTCCCTTAATAAAGAAGCTTCCTAAGAACCAAGAAGCCTGCAGTTGTTCAGATGCTGTCAAAGGTACCATTTTGCTTTGTTGCATATGTCACAACACCATGGTCATTTCTCAAATGAAACCTAGGACTYCCACTTTCTTTATGCAATGATAGTTTTTAATACAAATAATACCTCTAGCTTTGAAGAGCATTGTTACAAGTGTAAAAGATATGAACAGTATCAAAAATCTAACTGCACCTATCGAAGCTATCTTAAATTATGAAGTCTTTTCAAATTAAATTCTTTTTTTAGAATTTATTAATCTTGATAGGTCGTCTGTTTCAATCTACATTGAAGGCCAYATTAATCAACAATATTTTATGAGAATAAGAACAAAAATTTCAGTATTTCCATGGCAGCAAATTTTTTAAAAAATACAAACTGCATTTTATTAACTTATGAAAATAAGTGAAATGTGCCTATTTCTCTCAGAAAGTCTTGGTTAAAACCTAAAGACTATAATTTCCTAAGAAATGATCCACGCTATCATAACTTTTAATTGGGAGATAAATGTCTGCCAGAGTATATGAAAATCACAAATCAAATTCTGCATGTAACAGTTTGTTATTCTAAATCTGTGATATAAAAATAGCAAGAGAGAACAGGATAATTTTGTTAGTGCAATCAATGGAATCATATTACTCAGGAGTTTTTTTCACAAATAATTATGGTATTTCCTCTGCATATTTCAAAAGTGTATTTGGGCACCAAAGAATTTAGAATACTGTATGGCTTTGTTATAATGAGTACATTGCTTGCCAAATAAYTAGGTATTACTTTTGAAAAACAAATTCATTATGTTCAATTCTATTTGCAGATCACTTGCACAAAAGAAAACGTTAACTTCTAAGAAATGAAGAAAACAAAATTAAAAATATAAATAAATAAAAACACTTTCTGTGAATTACAGTTACAGTTGCTGGTTAAGTGAGGCAATACAAAACTGTGGAGGGGTCAGATCATTGTTAGCATTCAGAAGAAAGAATGCCAGTTATTAATTTCTTGATTTGATGTTGCATTAGCATCTGCTCTAATATTTCTATTTACCTCTGTTTTGTACTACTACATTCTACTGTAAGATCAAAGCTGTAGATAGAAAATTTAGAGTAGGTTTTTTTAATGTCATTGTAACTTGTCAAACGGGACTAGCCTATTAAAAAAAGCATATCTCAAAACTCAAGTCAATAAAGAGACTGAAGTCTCCTACATGAACTGGAACTGCRTTTTGAAACTCTGTCCTCATACTGAAATTTCAGCATTTTCATTATTATGGCAGATGATCTATCTATTATTTGTGTTTCAGATAGCAATATAAATGCTCCTCCCACTTCCAATTCATGGTTAGAGGTACTTTCGCTTGTTACTTTAGAGAATTATTACTTGTCCTTCTCTATATGTTCCTCTATAAAACCTATTGCTCATAGAGCTAAGTACTCTGATCTGTTTTCCAGATCTTCAATGTTATTTAAAAAACAAACAAACAAAAAAACCCCCAACAGTACTGTAATCTTTTCTGCATCACTTGAAAGCTACTCTTGGCAGGAGCATTACAATCTTCCACAGAGAAAACTTTTCACTCAGCTTCTAGGATTCTTGTAGTAGCAGTTTCAGGTTCACAGCTTTAACAGAACGCAGCAGTTTCTGCCTGATCTGTGAACTTCCAGGATGTAACTCTGTGAGAAGTAGTAAAACTATTATAAAAGCCATCTATACAACAACGTTTGCTAGCTTTGTCATGACCATCAGGGACACCAGGTTTTCACCAGGTCACTTGTCTGATCTAGTCTTTAGAAGCTGAAGGACACCATGGACAAGTACTTATAAACAAGTCAATAAAAACATTGATGATATTAATTGATCAGAATGTCTTCAAATAATTTTCATATCAGTATACCTACCTGTGCTAGTGAACCTACCTAAAAAGCACTAATGAATTTTTAGAATTTAAGTCTTCATAATCAGTAGAAAAAAATATCGTTAATTTTGAAAACAAAAATAGAACAAAATCATCAAAGGTAAGGCTATTTTACTTGCATCTCTTCATTTGCTCCCAAATGTATCTATTTACAAATAAAATTACATATTATATTTCCTCTGGGAAACCACAAATGCCATTTATTTTTTTTTTTTTTGTGCTCACTGGCAACATTCAAATCCTCCAGAAATACAATTTCCTTTTAAATATTCCAAGGAAAAACTGGAATGTATTTTAGCCATTTAGCTATTTATTTTATTTGAAGTTCTTTTTTTTTTTAACTTGAGAAAGCAACTTTCTATTCCTGAGAATGTCTACCACTCATCTTCACCTTCAAAGAACTTTTTAGAACAGCTACCATGAGCAGTCTATTGTACTGTAGCTCTAATTATAATGATAGCAATCTTCCCTGCAGAGACCAACATTTCAGAAGTGAATTGTTATTGTAAAAGTGGCCTGCTGGGAATTACTGAACTCTGTTTCAATGTTATTCAGATACATATGCATTTTCATAAACTCTCTTCCTTTTCAGAGTCACAGACTTAATGTCCTATTTCATAGAGCAAGTATTTGTTAAACTTTGAACTTACACTTGCATCTGTGGGGTTCAGGCACATCATTAAATTTAAATACATAATTAAATACTTTGTAAATTGGAAGTGATATATTAAGAAAGAAGGGAAGAGGTGCATGCTATTTTATGATTCTTGAAAGCATCTACATACTATGCATTTCAAAAATAATACTATAAATGTGTTTTATTTAAAAAATAAATTACTTTTTCTAAGTCTTTCTAAGCTCTAACATATTCTGGAACTGTGTTAGTGCAAAAGAATTACCAAAAATATCAGACTGCCTCTTGTATAATTTTGAGACATAAGCCTAAATATACAGTCTTTCCTTGACTAACCAATAGTACATTCCAATCTCAGTTTATGCAAAGGTGTAGTTCTTAAAAGAAAGTAAAGTTTTGTTAAACCAAGATGGTTAAATATCAATAACTCTGGTAAGACAGAACATATGAATCCCAGCTGTATCACTATAAGGTCTGCCAGTAAACAGAATAGTTGATTTTTCAGCCAATTATACCAAACAACCAGAGACTGAACAAAATGTAAAAAGACTTCCTTTATCATGTACTTCATGTTTATTTTCTCAGAATTTTTTCTTAGAATCATGATTAGTTACAGTCACTACTGAAATCAGTGTAACTAAAAGAAAGTTTTCTGTGGTAGATTAACCATCTGAAAAGAGAACTCACAACATTTTATGTTCCTTCCATGGATACAGTAAATAATTACTGAAACTGAGGAGGATAAAATGCAGAATTATATGTCTGGGCTTTCTTTAAAAACTATTGTTACCACATCAATTCAATGTTAACCATAGGAGGGTTATTCAATAAAATAAAGTTAATGAAAACTACACTTGGTAATATTGGACAAAGCCATCTGTTAAAATCAAAACTGAAAATAGGATCCAAAAATAAATCAAAATGTTGTGGTTTAATTCTTGAATATGGGTATTGCTAGTCAAGAGAGGGGGAAAAAAGCATTTGCCTATTATAAAAAGATGCTTGCCCATTACCTTTATGCTTTCTTAAGCGTAAGATTGATAGTACTATCAATCTTAGTTTGACAAGAGTTAAGGGTGCAGACATACCCTCAGGTCACAATAATTTAACAAGTTATTGCCTGTCAGCTGAACTGCAGTAGCTATCCGTATGCGTATGCTTATCCTGATTCCTGGGAAATGCAAGGCAATGTGACTTACTTTGAAACTCCTTCATTCTGAAAAAAGTTAAAAGACGTTTATGTTCATTTAAAAGTAAAAAGKCAATACTTCTACCTAGTCCTCCACTGTTCCCAACAAGCAAAGAAATGTATTATGTGTAATTGTGACATGTATATATAAACACATGTATTATGCACGTACATGTATAGCTATAAAAAAGCATGTGCTATATAAACTCCTGAGGGTTAACATCAACAGAAAATAAGTTGCCCTGAGTATACTTCTGAGCCTTCACACAGAAGAAAATTGCATCCCTTCTCCTGATCCTTTAAATAAGAGGTAAGAAACTTTATTAAACATTACTGTTAGAGACTGCGGTAAACACTGGAGAGACACAGTCTCCCAACATCTGTAAAAGGACWGCCATTTGTGTGCATGGCCTACATCCAAGAGTTCATCATGTCAAACCACATTTTTCAAATGTACTCCAAACTGCTGACTTTAAAGCGTTTAGTTTTCAAGTCAGTGCCCAACAAGATTTTTGTTTTATATTGTTGTTTTTCTAATTTTTTAATAAATGTACTAAGAACCCTTAGGGGAGAAAAGAAGACTATTCAAGTATTTTTCCTTTGTTTGGAAATCCTTAAAAATGTGCTTATAAATTAAAAGCTTTGGAATTTGATTTATTCATTTCCAAGGCTATTTCTCTTGCACTGCATATTTTTACAGAAGTCCAAATGCAGACAGCCTTTTGATGTATAAAATGGTCAAAAAAATTACACTGTGTACGTGAATTTAAAATGTGTATGAACTGTACAGTACTGTACATAGACAGCTACATCTGTAAGGCATAATCGTACTGCACAAGATGTTCTTTTCACTTGAGTAATTAAGAGTTTTTAATTGTTGGTTCTATCATATCATCTAAATGGACATACAGGCACAAAAATATAATTGTTCCATATATAAAACTTTGAGTTCAGAGAAATATTTTGCCACTTAGAAATATTGGTACATGAAAATAAATCCTCAAATTACTTGCACCCTCAAATAACCTGAAAAAAATCTGAAGGCAAGAGGGAAAAAAAAAGAGGAAGTAACAGAGAGTAAAGTAGTGATTGAAGTGTAGGAATTAGAGACAAAACCTCTATCATTGCTGAACTACTTGCTTTTTCCCCTCCCCTCCCCGAACTGAATATTTTTAATGCAAGAAGATGGTATGCCTCTCCTCCTTAAACTGAAAATACTCAGCATAATCTGGTGGCACAAAGAATATATTACTGCTAATATGACTGTGTTGTTGCCAGCAATTTCTTTTCTGGCTTTTACTTCTAACAGCGCATTTTGCACCTCTGACAGTTGAGGATATTTAATATCCATTTTGCAGAGAATGCAATTTCTTTCTCACTTTTCAGAAGTGTTCTCATGCCTGAAACAAGTATCAGCATTGTGTTTTTGTTAGAACATACAAGACTGACAAGTAGAGCAGAAAAGCTATTTTTCTATTTCACTTCTAACATGCACTCTTTACTAAATGCTTTTCCAGAGATGTTTTGGGAGCAGGAACACAATATTTCAGGATATTTTCCTGTTCAAATCCAACTATACTCACAATGCTAATACATATGCTTATCTTTACCTTTCCTCATATATATCTATAATATTTAACAATCCTCAGTTTGAAAAACTTCTTTCTCCAGCCTTGATGTTGTGAAACTGTTTTTTTGCTGCTTTTGGTTAAGTACTTAAAATCTCTAATGCATTTAGCATGGGTAGATACTGAACTTAAAAAAAAAATCTATTTGAACCTGAGATAGCAGGAATTTTGAAATTTGACACAATTTTATTTTTTCATTTTTGTATTTTATAGTAGGTTAACATATGGATTTTCTAATAAATTCACTTTTCACTGAGCCTATAACACTTATGGGTTATAACAGCTCCTATCATATGCTAGCATTAGCACTAGCAGGCACTTAGATCAGCAGCCACCTTAGTAAAAGAGCCACTTTCAAGTAACACAATTACCCTGAGAGAAAACAAAAAGGTTCTTTCTTCAGAATTTTTCTTCAGAATGTATTGATGCTGTGGATAGCAGACTATTAGACAGGTTATTTGGATAAATTTAGTGTGTCCTTAAATATTAACTTCTATACTTAAAAGCATCATTGAAAATGTCCATGCTATCATATAATACACACTAACAGACACTAAYAGACAAGGCATCATTAAGTTTGGATTAGTGATTAAGGAGGACATTAATAGATTCAAAGTTCTAACAAAACTATAGATTGAACATAAAGGCACTTTTCTGGTTAATCAAAAGGTGGCATTCATTTGCTCAGCCACAGGCACTTAGTTTGTTTGAGATGCTCTAACACATCCCGCTTGGCTTCCAGCAACTGTTCTAGAAAGATGAAGGATTTCTGTAACTCCTGTGTCAAATCTGCCAGCTCCATGAGAGGTCTGRGATATCCTAGGACGCTTAGAGTGTCTAGCTAAGCACTGCTGACAGTGTGTGCTGTTCAGGTAGGTACAAGTGGCATGTATACCCACAGTCACTGAAAGGAATATATATATATTTGTATAAACCCCAGTAAAGCAAGAAGTGAACTGCAAATCTGTCATAAAAGAGTTTTTGTTCCCTTCTTAAATGAGTAGTAGTTCTTAATACTCCTTTTTCTAACACARTTATTTTCATTTTTGTCCTGGCAAAGCAGTGGTAAAAGTCAAGGGGCACAACAAAAGCTTGAATAACGATTGAAGACCTAACTTTATTAATATAAAGTTTGCCAAACATTATTAATGGTCTATATAGTACATTTTCAAGAGCTATGTTTTGTTTTTTCTTTTCCTTGCTTTGAACAGAGTTTCGTAAACACTGAAGATAAAAGTACTAAGCTACCTCACTTCTGTCTGCTGAAGGGATACTTGTTTTGTCATCAGTATCACTTATATTGTGAGAACATTCAGTTGTGAAATTTTTACATTTTTCCATTTAAATAGTTTTAGACAARAGGAAACATATATTTAAACAAAAAATACACAAACCTGAGTGATGCATTAGAAGACCTGCTATACATAAAGGTTAAATTTGCAGGATAATTTACTTATTTTGCTTCAAAATGTAGTTTCTTAATTGATCAAATAAGCCATATAGTACCTAGTGCTGGGAGTTCTATCAGCAACAAGAAAAATTCAGTACAAGTTTTGGTACCCTTCCCTTTTTGTTTCCCTGGCTATATTTAAAACAAGGAATAACTGCATAAGGCAGATGAAATCACAGTTCTGATARTTTGAGACATCCCCAGTTACTAAAACTTCAGCAATGCACCAACATTTTTTTGTTACTGAATGTGAAAAACAAATGCTATAAGAAATTCTATCAGCTGCTGGAAATCCTATGCAAAGAGTCTACTTCTAGAATATGACTAATAAATAATAATATTTTTATTAATATTTAATAATATATGTTAGTATATATTCATAAATGACTGAAATAAAGCTGGACACTGTTGTTACAACACCATAATGATTTATCACATGAAGTTTTAAAAAGACTATTTCCAAACTGGAAGAACATATGAGAAATAGAATACACAAGCCCCATGACTTTTCAGGTCTGAAAATCTACACATATACAAAATTGATGCCCCTATTCTGGTATGCATTTCAAAGACAAAGGACTTGATCTTCTGGTACAAGTCTTGAGTAGCTAAAATCTAAGCCCTGGAATCTGTCATTTTTAGGTCCAAAGTCTCTGTGGGGGAAATTAGAGCCCTGGATTAAACCACATACTTCCTACATGGTGCAAATAAAAAGTTACATCTCAGAAYGGAATTTGAAACAGCTAACACACTGAATAACACAGTGCCTCACATAACCATGCCCACAGAGGTGCAGAGAAAAAGAAACCTGGTGGAAGCTTCTACACTTTGTTCTTCCTGTAAGTGATTCCGAGGGGCAGAGAGGCTTTCATCTTAAAGATTCCATCTTCTCCCAATTCAAAATCCTTAAAAGTCTACTGAAAACAAAATCTATGATCTTATTTTAAAATTAAAATAAGGGGAAAAAAAGTCATGAACATGGCTTGTAATTCTTTTTGAATGTAACTCTTGTAAGAGAAGGTAATGATAGGATTTCTCCCTTCTCTAAAAGGCTAGTTCTTAAGAGCCATTAATCATGAAGTAGGACACCAAGGTTSAGTTGCCGTCTCTGCCACTTTGATGGAGAAATGTTTTATCCATTAGGCAATAAGCAGCTCTTGGTGAAAGTTTATTTCACTTTTCCAGTTAATGTTACCCAGTTGTAAAGCTTCAAAAGTAAGTAGTAATAGCTTGCCAGCAGCCACCTGAAACGTATTTGTGGAATATGACAAAATTAAATGAAGGTTAAAGCCATATTGAGGTTTGCCCAACACTATCTTTTTTCCTGCTTAGAATTATGTTAAAACATCATTAATTTAGGTTAAGTTCTCAAGATGAGGCAAACACTTCTGAATCTTAAATAAATAAATAAATAACTTCTAGCCATTTCCAAGTTTTGAGGGAAAAATATATTTGTACTGTGGAAAATATGTTTATATAATTAAAGACTGTTTCATAATTACACAAAACTAGACTGAGTTATGAGTCTGAATTAAGGTTAAATGTGCATAAGCAACCCCATTGATATTTTCTAACTTTTTAATGTTCAACTTTGCAACCTCAGCATCTTTTAAARACAACTTTTTTATACAATATGAAATACAAGGGATTCAAATTAAGTTTTCATAATTTTATAACATATATCAGTAACTTTTAAGGCTGGACACTATTCACTACCTTACTGTAATGAAATTTAATTTGATATCTGCAGTATTATTTACTGCAGAGAAAGTTACCTACTGTGTAACAGCAAACATACATATGAAACCTATAAAACAGACGAAAAAGCTGTAGCTTAGAAGACAGAAACGATAATAGTTTATAAAACACAGTTTTTAATTTACCACTCAAAACTTTGAAGATAAAGCAGTCATACAGAAAAAAAAGCTGCTGTGTACAAGATCTTTACTTTCAGTGTATTTATGTGTAGATCTACATAAAGGCCAAGTTAAGTAAGAACCTTGCAAACCCAGTCTCTACAATGAACAGATAATTACTTTTAGCCATTTTGTGATTGAACCAAAGGGCTAGCCACACTAGTAAACACACATACTGATCCTTACTCAGTTCTGCCTGACTGTGAGGGGGAATTTCTTCACCATGAGAGTGACGGAGCACTGGCACAGGTTGCCCAGAGAGGTTGTGGAGTCTCCTTCTCTGGAGATACTCAAAACCCACCTGAATGCAACCCTGTCTAACGTGCTGTAGGTGACCCTGCTTGAGCAGGGGGGTTGGACTAGACGATCTCCAGAGGTCCCTTCCAACCTCAACCATTCTGTGATTCCGTGATACTTTGTTATTTTACCTAATCTGAGATATAACAAGTCTCCCCTTTAAACAGAAATTAATAGAAATTATTCACAAAACACAGAAAACTCTCTGAAAGGATATTTTCCTTGTAAAGTGAAGCTCTATTGGTGAGATTCATCTGGCTGAAGCAACCACCTGCAAACGAGTAAGTCACCTGAACTTTCTTTACAGAGTGTAAAATTAGAGTCTTTCAGGGCGCAATTAATCTGATCTGTGTTAAACACTTCACTTGATCATTTCTCTCCCCTGAACAGAAACTCCCCCGTGCCAGTTCACAGATGTAGGTGTCAGAAATATCCACACTCAAGGAATCCTACCCTGGGTTTGTCTAGTAAGGACTCAAGAGTTGTGCACAGCTTTGAATATTTTGACTTTTATTTCCTATGTTTCCGTTCATTAACTGTATAACCTATACTATACCATTATACATCACTGTGCTCCAGTGAAAATAGACTCAGTAACAACAGAGAAATTTGTAACAACTGCTTTATAGAGAAAGAACCACAGAAAAGTAATTAGTAAGACAAATTCTGCATGGAATAAAAAGTAATGTATAGTGAATAAAGCCTCATATCGAATAATGGTTTTAGCCTATCCTGTGCTTTAAATGAACAAAGGCCTAGCGGGAAATAGCATGTGCAATACTGTAAGTAGAACCTGTATCAGAGTGAATATAAGCAAAGGAAGCTAATTATAGTAGCAAGCCTTAATTCTGGCACATTCTAACTGGAAAGTTTAATTTTCATAGAATGGGGACTTTGGTTTGTAGGATGCATTTAATCAAAGCATCAGAAAAGTATTTTCATTTATTTTTTATTTAAATTTTTATTAAGTTTACTCAGAATGAGTGAAAATCCAAAATAATCTGTAATATAAATTCTCATTTTATTCCCTAAAAATATATTAAAAAAAATAAAATGATGAAAATCAGGTATTAGAAAGAGTATAGTCATTCAGTGTCAAATTTGCAGTTTTCATCTAACCTGATATTGGTAACTAGACAAAATATATTCTAACTTTAGAAATCTAAAGGTTAGACATGAAGTCAGAGCTAGTCACCTTAGGTTCCCTTTATAATAYACAGACAGAAATAGAAATCTCCAGTGAAGTGATTGGTCTGATAGCCTGAAAAACTACTTAGGATAAGGTAAATTACCCAAGCTTACCTTATCTGGCTTGTCTGAACTCCTGAAGTGCCTAATTCTCTCCACGGATTATAAATGGGAGCTTGCTCTGACAACTTTAATGCTAAGCATTAACTTTTATATGCAAAAATTAGGCAGCATGAATTCCATCTACTAGACTTAMATGAAATATCAAAGTTGGTGGATGTAACCTTATTTTTAAGGGAGTTGTAAGAAATACTGTTAAAAAAACAGTCATAGCCTATACTTCAGGCAAGTCACTGTGGCCAGAATAACCTACAGGATCAACCTGATTTTTGTGAAAGAGGAGGTTGGCAGGGCACTGCTTTAACACAAATGAATCAATGACAGACACAATGTTTGAATACCCTCAAGTCCACCTCCAGAAAAAATAAAGCGGAGCAAAGTAGAGAACGACAGCTGGAATTAAGCTGGAGCACAAATAACCATTTCAAACATTAAGTCTTTCTTCCATTAGGCTGTTTCCAACTCATGAGGTGTTTGTTTATAACGGATCAATTTTGTTATTATAGAGGCTGTTGGTGCATGACTTGATACATGCTTGTCCTTCAGGTCATTGAATTCCTCTAGAGTGATAGTTTAGTAGTTTTTTCCTCTCAATGATTTTCTGAATACAGAGCAAGCAATACTGAAAGTTTCAGCACAGATGGAGCCCCTGTTTTCTACCTTTTTTTTTCTTTTTCCAAAACAACAAGTTTAGCCAAGTAACATACCCAATAGTATCCACCAGGACAAAGCAGAACAATAATAAARAAATGCTAACATACTTTGGTTAGTAATATTTTATGCTCTCGTTACAATGTCAGTTTGGACATTCTGTGCGCCAAACTCGTACCTCCCAGCACTTATTTATATGGTAGGCACCCAAACTCAGTGCTGTTGATGTGGTATTAATGCAACTATTTCCAGCATAAGTTAGGTGATTATATAACATAAATTGAAACTAATATTTTAAGCTCAAATATAGTTTAAAAGCATGTCATTAACATATTTTAACTAATCTTATGTTTCTGAAACTAGAAAATGTCAAATATTGAACAAAAATTTACTGCAAAGCTGTAAATACTACTTATTTTTTCAGATTATCTCCAAATACAACGAAGTAAAATATAACCAAAAAATGTTTATCAGCTTTACTGCAATGCATGCAATATTGCAATATTTTGATTAATCTAAAGGCCAAGTTAAATAAAAACCTTGCAAACTCAGTCTTTACAATGAACAGATAATTACTTTTAGCCACCATGTGATTGAACTAAAGGGCTATCTACATTAGTAAATACACATAAGAAAAAAGAAAACATCGGCGGTAGTACTTATTCAGTACAGGTCAACGATTATCCTTTCTCTGTAACTCAGGAATTTCAAGTTCACTTTAATCTAGTGTAATTGAGCTAACCAGCTCTTACATTAAATGTAATGATTAAGTTAAATTTCTTACAGACATTCTGTACCTGAAACAAACATTCAGTATGCCTCTGGCAAAGAAGGATACTAATTATAGGATTGACTCATAAGATGAAAGGTTGCACAAGTTACTACTAGAAACAAAAGTATGGTAAGCTAGTTTGAAAAAAAAATACTGAAAGTCTCATAATCTGCAGTTAAGACGAGAACTTCATTCTGTAACTACACTCAACAGTTTCAAGAAACAAAACTAAATATGCCTGCAAAATGCTTATTCATATTTCATACAATCAAATTAGCCTTAAATACTGCAATTACAAATATTACCATTCTATACACTAAAGAATTTCTTAATCTAGTAAAGAAATGAGCTCTCTGCAACGAATTTTTACTATGCAAAAAAAATAGAAAACTAAGTATTTTTGGTTACCCCAGCTTTATTTTGTTATACAAAACATGGCCTTGAAAAAGATATTTAAGAATTCATGGCACTGCCAGGCAATGAATCCTTAACTTCACTTTTCACACAACACTCCCCTGATTTAAAAGGAATCATGAAAGAAACACATCATCAATGCCACAAACATCTGTGGGGAAGGATATGCAAGTTGAAAAGTAGTTTTGTATTTCAAACTGAAGTTTCCACTAAGATTAGCAGATAAGGTTGCCAGCTAGGAGTTAGAACAAAGATGCTAGGAGTTAGAATAAAGATATGAGATTTGTGATTCTGCCCTATACATTAACACGTACCGATTTGATTTAACCTCCTGAATGCCAGAGAGGCATCAAATGAAAACTCCTATTAATAGCTACATGATCTTGTGCCACGAATTCATGAAATAAATGTAATTCAATTCAATGAATGTTAAAATCACTAAGCTGAAAATTCAAACTTCACCTCAAGATGTACTTTTTTTCATTGTATTTTAGTTAGCACTTTGAGGAATGTATTTTCAAAGAGACTTATTGGAATTCTGTGTTCTCTACAGCATACATTAATGTATGCTGTAGTAGATAAAAAACGGATTACACAGTCAGTGTGATTCTCACAATGAAACTAGAAAGTCAATGCATTTCACTGCAATTCAGTTGGGTCAAAGACAACCTCAAATTYAGAACATCTATTTAAAAACTTATGGGAATAATTTCATACATATTTCATATATTAAGTTTTCAGAAATTATAAGCAGAAAAATGATAGAAAATAACATTTCTATTACTAATTTATTCTATGATTTCAGTTTGTACAATGGAAGCCATATATGTTACACCAACTTACTCTGAAAATCATTTATTAATTATATTCCTAACAGCTCTCTAAGTAGGGACTGTTAATAATAATCTTCTAGATTTTATACCACAATTATTTTTTAAGGATTTCAGCTTCAGTGTTCAAATTTTTCTGTTGCTCTCTGCAACTATAATAAACAAGTTCCTTCAAGAACTTCTGAAATAACCACTTCTTTCATATCCTTTTCCTTCCTGTAGGTTTTCTAATGTTKAAGAATGTGTCTTATGCTATAACCTTCTCCTCAGTAGGGGCACTAACATGGCTCTCTCTTCGCTACTAGTTCACGTTTTCATAAAATCAGAAAATTCCTCTTCTGAGTTCTTTSTTCCTTTGACAGCATGGACAGCAATGGGTCATGATCTTCAAAACTGCTTAAAAGGGGTAACAGATGACAATATTKCATATATCAAAGTATCACTTGATCGCTTAGCAGATCAAGGTGAAAAAGAAGGAATTCTAATCTTACTATGCATCTTCAAAAGTTCTATCTTTAAAGTACTGTAAGGTTTGTGATACTCTCTGAATCTACAACTCTCTAAAATTATTTTTAGAAGTCAGAAATGACAACTGTCACTCTTATGGGCTACTGGCAATGTCTTCAGTGTATTTCAAATATTAAATAATTAAAAACAATGAAAGGCAAATTCTCTTTTCTCAGAGTCCTGGACTTCAGTGCACACGGACACTTCTATACTCAATCCTAGCAGAAAGGTAATTCAACTCCACCCATATTACAACTCAGAACTGTACTTAATTAATTGGCTGAAAAAAGCTATTTTGGTACAGTAATATATCAACATTTGGGAAGAAGGTGGCTCACTGACTGAAATGCATGGCAAATTTAGTGAAAATGCTCTGAAACTTTTTACAGTTTTCATTTTTAAGCTTCACACCAATAATTACAGTAATCATAAAGTACAAAGACAGAGTACAACTGTGAATGAACAACCCTGGTAAAATACTCTATAGGAAGGAAAAAAAAAATTCTCCAAAACAATGCTCATCTGCCATGAAAGAAAATTCTTTTGCAAATATCTCTGTGTGCAACCAGACAGACTTCACATACAAAAATCTATCCACTGTGAAACTTTCTAAGCTACAGAAATTTTCACAATCCATTTGAATAAACTTAATTATGGAATGCATGTGAATCATTCTAACAAACCTTGTTTTGTTAAAAGAAAAATCATATGCTATAATTACCGTGATAAAATGAATGGTTTCTCAATTTCCTTGAAAAATGATAATTTCTATTCAACAAGAGAACAGTCTCTTAGTGATACATTTTTATTAGCATACTCAATCAGCAAGAATAGATATTTTCCCCTTCTTTTTGAATTGATATGAGTATTAGATTGGATTTTATTATTTAACCATCACTTGTGGTTGCACTAAGAACGAGAGAAATATCAATAATGTCATTACCTTAAGAAGTTATCTTAGAACAATTGTGCTCTATTAAGACTATTAATGTGACATAGCTTGAAATTAGGATGATAAGAGACAGAGTCCTGCAGTGCTAAGCACTGCATCATCTAGATTGTGTGCATAATGCTGAGAACCTACTAGTGAGGTAGGAATCAGAGAGGACAAGAAGAAAATACCCAATTAGTCAACATGAACAGAAAAGAACTCTGGACTTTTTCTGTATTCAAAAAGTTATTAAGAAAAGGATTCCCAGACAGTAAYCCAGCTTGATTTGCTAAATTTGGCATCAAAAGACACAGTAAATCAGATCCTGCAGAAATGGGTGATGGACTGATTAATTCATAAATCCTGATGGCTTAAGTGCCAGCTGAGCATGCAGCTACTCAATGCTATAAACGTTTCAGAATGACCACTGAAGAAACAGAATTGTATATGGSCTGCATTAAATTCTGATTACACTATCTCTTGGATAGACTATGATACAGAATGGGGTTGTCTCCTCCAAATGGGAACTTACTGAGAGCGTCCTGTCTAACCCATGCACCTAGATTTCCTTTCTGTGGCAGCTAGGGGAAAGCAGGTAAACAACAAGCCTTCTACCTAATGCGAAGCTGCAATGTGTCCAGGCCACCTTGACCCAGAAACACTGAAATACTCATGGAAACCATAGTCCAAAACTGGCTGTATGTCCCCAAAGATTTTAAGTGCTTGCAAAATTAGGTGCCTATTGAGAAGGACGTTTGAGGTTATAACTCCTGGAGGCAAGTTCCTAGGTCTTCTTGGATATTTAAGCCTTAAGTACTTCTAAAAACCTGAGTAAGCTAATGCTGCCTATACCAAGGATATAGTGATTGCTTTCAAAAGCATTTAGTATTGCCTTAGCTCTTTTAGCCTGGTGCTTTGAACTGGGTGTTAAATCACTTGAAGAAATAAAATTTCAATGTGCAAAAGAATATATGTAGGTTAGAGGTGAGGTAGCAAGCACAAAATAAAGTGACTCTGCTTCTTACCATTATAAGAGTTTTGATGAGAATCAGAAAATTTCAAGCACTCATTACAATTGCTGAAATTGTTCAAGCCACTTCCATTTTACTTTAGACTCAAATGATAACAAAAATCTTTCATAACAGAGTAGAAATGATATATTGAGTACTTCCATTCTGCAAAGTTACTAGTAAGTGAATCAATTAATTAGGACAGCTCTGACAACTACAGTTTTGCAGAGCTGAGTTGTATTAGAAATGACTGGAATTTTTTCTGATTAAATACATTTTCCACTGTAAAAAGTGAACTGAGTAGAACAAATTTTTCAAAGGTAAAAACAAAAAGGCAACTTGTGATGCTTTCTTGAATGTTTTAAAAATAAAATGTCATTTTTATATTATTAAACTAAATTACGTTCTATGGAAAATTTATTTTTCCAGTGTGTTTTGGTGCACTTTCCTCTCTTTTTTTCAGTAAGTCAAGGCAGTGGTAGATAGAAATAAGTGGAATTATTATTTTTGCCCAGTTCCATCTGTTAACTATAATGCATATTTAGTAACTATACTATAGTATAGTATACTTATCTATAAGTAACTAAAGTTCTTTTATAGTTACAGGCACAGAAATGAGAGGTACAAATAACACTGTTTAGTAAAAATACGTTGGGAATGTGTATCAAAAAAAAAAAGCTATTCTCTCATGCCTTTGCCTAGGCAAAGAGAAAGTTCTGTAAAGGGATAAACTATGCAATGAATCTAAATTTCCTCTTCATAAAGTAATCTTTCAAAACTATTGTAACACATCACAGTGATCATGCCTGTATTACTACATGAAGGAAAAATCTGCTGCCTCTTCATTTGCAACTTCTTATTTTAGGAGGGGAACCCAAGATATAAAGCAAATTCAGAATAGGGAGAAAAGGAGCTGCTTGCTTTAAGTCATGCACAAACCTTTCCCCAGTGAGTCAGAAGCATCAGCTATTATCAAGATCAAGAAAATGAAAACATTTAGATTTTCTAGGTTAAGTCTCTGATCAATGATGAGTGAAAGAAATAAAAATGTAATAAAACTTTATAAGACATGAATAGTAATTCTCATGTCTCTGAAACACCTAGTCAAATTTGTTTCAGACTTCCTGAAGCTGCTCTACCATCAGGTCACATATGGAAAGTATCAGATGGACTTATTTCATATTTACAAAAGTGTTTCAGTAATGAGATGATGGAAAGCTAATGTCTCTGTAATAAAAAAGTACCGATATTTATAGACTAGTGATGCTATTAGCTCTATTTAGCTTTAGTTATCAGTCTTTAGGACTTTTCTGAAAGGTTTATACAATATTCCAGCTGCTTTCTATWGCAGTTTCCAACATAACAAAAAAGACTTTGAGGAGATGCCATGATGTAATCCCCAACCAGGAAAAATACTGAAATAAGGACATATATATTGGAATAGAACCAAAAAATTAAGATTGCTTTCACTTGTCATGTACTTTCAGTTGCTAGTTGCCTAGTAAGTACATGATAGTGCCTAAAGGCTACTTTACATTAGTAATATAAAGTTTACTAATAAAAGCAACTAAACAAAAAATACAGAATACCTTGATGGCTGGCAAAACATTATCTGGAGTCTGACAGCATTTAAAGTACAAATTTCTGTAAACAGAAAAAAGAAAATGATACTAGAAAATGGCAATTCCTTTATGCAAACAGAGGAACTACAGTGGAATTGAACAGAATCCCAGAACTACCCTCAAGTTAAAATGCTATAGATAGGGCTAATAAAATAAGGCAAAAAACCACCAACAAAGCTGAAAGGGTGAGAATTTCCCTCTTTTACCACTGGAAAAAGTATTTTCCAGAACACATATGTAGCCAGTAGGCTCCCCCATCCTCCAACATGATTACTTTTATCATGTATTTGGTCACCCTACAGTATTTCCTTACAGACTGTAGTTTCTAGCTTTTTATCTTCTGTGCTGCTGCCTGAGTTGATTTTGCTGTGAAGATATATTCACTGTAAAATGCAAACATCCAGTATACTCATATGAAAGTTTACAAAAAAATCACAGATCCTAATTTTGTAAATATAAATTAATAGCTAAATCTTATTTTTCCTTTACTAGCTGTCTTTATCATCAGGAAGAAGGAAATACCACTAGGTTTCATTCCTTAAATAGTACCTTTCATTAGTGAAGCAAAGTATCTTGTAGATACTTTGAGATTCAGCTCCAGATTAGGACACCTATATTTAATTCTCTGAAATACAATTCTGTGAATATACAGAAGGAAACTAAAAAAAAAAAAAAAAAGAAAGAAAAGAAAGATCGTAAAGGGAACTTACAGATCAACCTCAAGTGGAAGCGGTCAAAATGCTGTAGAGGTTCATTAAAGAAACAAAACTTAAAGAATATATGAATACCTCACATCAAAATGTAATATCTTCACTATAATCTATGTACTTTGTCTGCAACAAGCAGCAATCATTACTTTTATTCCTTATCCTCAGGAAAAAACTGTTTGCTTTCTAGTTTGAAGTTTGTATTAGTTTGAGATATTCTTTATATCTAAAGCACTATCACTGAAATCAGTATTTCAAAAAATGGCTSGTGGCAAAATTAGTAGCACTTTCAGACCTTAGTGCAGGTTTACTTCAAACGCACATGATGTTACACTCTTAAACTGTGGATATTTCCACTGCTGTGACTTATTCAACAAAACATTTCTGCTTCATTGAAGCAAAGAATGTGTTTATTTCCTGAAACATGTAGAGGCTGGTTTCCCAAGCTTCATTCAGAATGGTATCTCCTCCCCCACACCACCCCTGGCTTCCCATACTCCCTGTTTGATGCTATGGAGAGTAGCAGAACTCCTGGAGAAAAAAAAATGACTTAGGTTGGACATACCCTGCTTCCTTAATATAACGATGCATAAAATTGCAGAAAAAAATGACCAGGCTGCTACTTCTTTGGTGGTAGYTTTGCTGAAAATGCTCAAGCGTGATTTCCTTTCCTCCCAATCTCTGAACTTATTCCAATTTAACTGTTTATATGGCCAAATTCAAGACTGAATTTGTCTATAGAGGAAGAGCAGTTATGCTAAACTGGCCCAGAAAGGAATATTAATGTGGAAGTATGACCTACATAGGAACTATACTCAAAACACAGCTTGAAAAATTTTGAAGTCAGGGGTTTCTTCTGCTCACTAGAAAGCCTATTCAGATGCTAAACAGTTCTAATGATGCAAATTCAGATCTGCCTTTTAAACTGAATAGTACAACAGGAACTCCTCACAGGAATAGTTGATTTGAGTAAGCTAATAAATCCATCTTATTGCTTAATTTTAATCCATTATCATCTTTCGATCAAAGAAAGGAGTATGGTTTCTCATATTATTTATTTGCTAAGACTAGTTGAAAACCCAATGCTTGCTCAAAAGAAGTGAAGATAATTTAAGAAAATTCTCCTGCTCCTTATGCCAGCTTTCCCACACCAGTCCTTCAATTGGGCCAGCACAAATATGTTGGGGCTAACAAATGGATTAGATTTAAAAATAACCTTAAAGAGGTAGTTATTTTATTTTTTGATATCATGGATGGATTCACAATTTACCAAACAGTTTCATGAACAGGTTCAGCATAACTTTTGGGGCAGCATAGCACTGGCCTAAGTAGACAGGAGAGTGAACTCTGCAAGCCAAAAATGCTGCTGAGGAAAAGAAAAGGATCATCAAACCACATCTAAGTCAATATTTCTCTGCTGAAGAGAAATTTGGGACAGTCTATGCTACCTTCTACCTTAGAAATGCCATCTTTCATTGTGTTTCCAGTTCAAAGGAGTGACAACTCCTTTCCAATCATTCAGTTGAAACTGAATGTCTTCAGTTCACCTGCAAACGATGTCTTCAGTTTAGAAAGTGAACATAAACGGAATTTTAAAAACATACTTCAATTCCTAATCTAATGTTTAGATGCTGCATAAATATGTAAGATCGGTATTTATGGTTTATTTACTTGGACTCAGCATATTAAAATATAACCATATCATTGTGTACTTAATTTTCTAATATCCAAAACACACATAAGTCATTGTCTCCCCTTTAAAGTTTACACAAGGGTGATAACATTTCTGCTGGCCTCTCTACTTGCACATTATAGAATCCTTTCAACTTTGCCTTTAGCAATTCACAAACTCGTTTTTTTCATGAGTAAATATTTAAACCAGATCTGTTTTAAAATGCCTACAAAAAGAAAGAAGATAAAAGCAAGTATTTAGATTTATAGCTAACTGGGTAATAATCAACTGCTACTAGTGCTGAGAAGACTTCATCCATGTCTCAGCTTTAACATGAACCCTTAGTCCAGGTAGGGGGCTGTGAACTTTTGTGCCACTAAGGTAGTATTCTTAGGCAAATAAAAGCTTGCCATACACTTCACAAGACATTTCATTCTTTGAAACAGGACATTTAAACTTTTCATCTGTAATACAGGAGTTTGCTACACTAATATTTGTCTTTATTTCACACTGGAAAGAAAAAAGAATTAGATCATTCTGATCATTCAAAGCTTGCCCCACATTCTCAATGGTCTGTCTCCATTTAACTTCTATTATCGCTATGTTAAATATCTTATACATTAAATATATTAATTATTAAATAAACAGCAAACATTTTAATCATTAGGTGGAAAAAGCTTGTGTTCTATACATTAATTCTTCCATATAGAAACATTTTTTTCTATTATTCTTAAAATTTAAAAATTTCTCCATATTTGATGATAAGCAAAACTCTCATAAACAGGTATCAGTTTATTTACCTGTTATTCTAGGAGTAACCTCCTACACTGCTCTGAGGATGGCAGATATTTTCCCAAACTGAGACAGCTTTTGTTAGAGTCACTGAAGAACCAATATACAGATCCCTAATGAAATCCTTCTGAAAACCAGTGCCACTCACTAATTGTATCTCATGGTAGGATTTAAGTTATTTAAGATTTTAATGGTTGAATCGAGTGCAAATAAAGAATATTTTAATGATTTCAATCTTATTTTTATTATTGCTTCTGTAAGAGCTACAAGTACTCACCTGCCAATTCTTATAATTTGCCACCAGAAATATGAAAAAAAGTAACTGCTGGCATTTATCCTGTTATTTAGTCATAGGTTTTGTCAAAGCCATGAGATTAGGGAAAAAAGAGTTTTTAATTAAAATACGGATTTACCATTGCAGCTCATGCCAAAGAAAATACTCTTTTCTATGGTGACTGTATTGCTCACTTAGAGTTAGTATGCGCTTCCTAACCTTTTTAATTTAGGATTCAAGTTCAGGCTCAATTACAAAAGCAAAAGCACTACTAACTAAATAGTGCAAAAAGATCTGGTCATCTTTTTTTTTTCAAATTTTGTGATTACTTGTAAGCTTCCCCCAGAATTAATCTATTATATTTCCAATTTTGATCTTTTACTTAAGAGCTTCGAATGTTGTGGATGCTGAGCGACTCTCAGCAAACAATGGAAATATGTATACAAGTCACTAACTGTAGTTGGAGATGAAAGAAAAGGGAAGTTATTCCTCTTATCCACGTAGATTACTCCAAAGGGTAGAATTCATGTTTGAATAACATGCTTTCATACAAGAACAGAGCAACCAGGAAGAAAGTAAAAGTTGCATAAAATTAATTTATGAGTTAGAGATCTAGGTCAGAATAACACTGTTGCATTTCTCATTTCATTATTCAATATTTCCTTTCTGTAGACAAAAATATAGTAAAAGCAAATGAAAGGGGTAAATATTTAACTTGATCATTTAAGGGAGTTAAAATAAATGTACAGATAAAATTGCTTGTTGAGGATCAGACAGTCTTGAACTACTTTCTACAACTTCACTGAATTTGAAGCGACTTGCTCCAATGAATCAAGATCAGCATTTCATTCTTGGCATCAAAACTCACAGTGTTAGTTATGAAGAATACACTTTCTTTAAACATCTTAACGTAACAAATTCTCTGCATTACAGAACTAGTTGAAAATTTTCAAATTTACTTTCTAGATCTACATCATACTTGGGCAGGATTTACTACTCCAAAAACAACTTATATTTGGTTTATTCTTTTTGTTATAGATGTCTGACTTAATAGTTTTCAATCTTTAAAAAAATTAAATTATTCTGATTCAGAGAGATATAATGAAAATCTCTCAAACCATAGAAGAAATACAAACGAAGCCACATTTGTTATATCTTTTAAATATACTGTGCAAGAATCTGTTTTTGTCAGTTTATTTTTCCACCTGAATAAAAGCCCCTAAAACTAGAACAGAAGCTGAATAAAGAAGTCTGGCTCATTTGAAAAATGACCATGCAATATAGGAAATGCTGGAGAATTAAATTTAATCTAATGTAAAACTATTTAAAATATGATTGTATTTAATGCAAAATTGCATATAAATTATTATATTTTAATTATGCAAAATTAAAAAAGAATGTTTACAATAAACTGTGTTTTTATTAGTTAAGTAACATGAAGCATTTTAGAAACTTAATGGTTCATTTTTTCTATAAATGATTTTCTATCTGTTTGGAAGAGGAAAAAATACTCCCCAAAACATAACTTTACAGTTACAGAAATAAACAAAAAAAAACATATACAGGTTTTCCACAAGGTTATGCAGAATCAGTTTTATTTTTCATACTATAAACTAGATAGCAATGCAACAAGAACAATTTACTCATTTTATGCGATGAAAAATGTGATTGGACACAGACAATCAAAAGTCTTGGAAAAAGACTAAAGACTGTTGGGGAACAAAAAAAGATGCTCCCTCCTTTTACATAGATTCTTACCTTCTCATTGGCCAAAAAGGAAGGGATGAACTGATTGTCAATTTCCTTTTTACATATATGGCACTGATGGCACTGTAAATATGTTTATCAATATTGTTCTCTCTCCCTGTAACCTTATCACAGAAGTTATTTTTAAAGGCACTGACAAATAACACTTCTGGGGTATCAGAAAGGAATTTATACTAAACCGGGCCAGACTGACAAGAGCCTAATAAAACTAACTTTCTGTTAGCATTAAAGGAAAACAGAAATTAAAATTAATGAGAGGATCGGAAGAGGACTTAAGACTCCTTTATCACGTGGTATGACAGAGGGTAGTTTATTTTGAAGGGACTGGTCATATGAGGGAACTTTGTAATGATAGTGCTCAAATGCATTGAGAAAATTTTTCACTAACAAAGGCTCATTCACTTGCCTGAATGTCATTTTTGCCAAGCACTCAAGTTAAAACAGAAAATATTTTAAAGCAAAAAAGTTAATCCCATTTCAACAGGAGATAAAGAGCACTTACAGTGAGGTTCATAGGGAGGAGGAGGATCACCACAAGGCACACACTCCATGTCTTGAAAGCCTCCAAGCTTAGTTTTCCTATAAAATCTAGAAGATATAGGAATAATACGTAATGACAAAGCAGTTATTTTTCTTAAAAAAATTGTTCAGAGACTTAAACAGTATGTTAAAATACTCTACAAATGCAAACTGTTTTCAGTTTTGTATATGAAAATGTGTCTTGATGAGACTACTAACAGAAAATGCAAGATTTAGATTCCAAAACCCTGGCTCTCTATTCCAGTAGAAGTACAATAGATAAATAAATACAGTAAAAGATCTAAGGTAAACTTAAGAGAAATTCTAAATCTATTAGTCAAAACACATATCCATTAGATTTTTATATTCACGTAAGAAATAAACACATCTGGAGATTTCAACACAGGCAGAAACCAGTATCTTATTTTCTGTATAGAATACAACATAGGAAAAAGCATGATGAATTTATATTATCCAAGCTTATTTATAGGTCTTAAAAACAAAAATTCGTCTAATCTACTAAACTCTCCTAAAAGAAACACGATAATACAAAGTAATTATCACCCCTAACAGTATGTAATGGACCAGATGTCAACAATTTCTGGTTAAAATGCTCAAAATAGCCTCCAGCTCACAGGAGTGAAATCACTCATAGAATCGTTAATTTAATTAATCATACAGAAGAACATTCAAAAAGCAATGTTTTAAYATGGTATGTGACAAAATCTTCAGAAAACAAGAGTATTCTGTTCCGTTCTGTGGAATAGCAAAACAGTAAAAATGGATTAACGGAACAATGTTTTAATAATCCAACAACCCCTCTCCAGCTCTTCCTTTTCCAAGGAAAAAAGGGACCCACCAATGTTACACACTATGCACGGCCTGCAGATATGAATTAACAAAATCACCATATAAGGCTCGATTCATATTATCCAACACCTTGCTACATTTTCATAAGGTCACTTAAATGTATAATGTATAAATTCACTTCAAAGTACGAAAAAAATTAAGATCACAAGCAGAGGTATCAGTCAGATGGTCTAGATAAATAATAGCAATGGTGAGCCATAAGGAATACTAACTATACAAGAAAATAAAACCCTAAAACGAACTGATTAGCCACCTACTCACTCCTAAATAAATTAAAAACAGCCAAATTATGGCTGTCATATCCAAGGAGAGATTTTATTTCAAAGACCCCCTCAAGAACTTTATAACACAGTTTCTGTCTGAACAGCTTTCTGACTACCAGTAGCAAACCGCAGAAGCTTACATTTCTAAACCAGGGAACAAAAGTAGCACCAGAGGAAAAACTAGAACTTTCTTGATGCACTTCAGAATCTTATATTTCAAATTAACTTGTGAGAGTGTATCTTCTAAAGAACTTAACTAAAATACCTCACTAATCAAGTAGGTCATCTTTCTTTCAAATAATCATTAACACTAAGCTTGATTCAACAGCTGTGGTACTGGCACCTCTCAAAAAGATACTAACTCCTGCAGCACTGTTCCTCAAATGTCCAGACTGGATGACCGGTGGGACTATGCTATCTCTCCCTTTCCACCCATATTTTCAGCTTCGCTACCAGTAAAAAACAGGTTGTGGCAACATTTTTTATATTAACATGTACCCAGGACACGCATCTGGAAGCATTCCCAGGTCCCACAGTTGAGACTTACCCTCAATTCATTTTTTACTCTTGTTTCTTTTTCCCTTTCTCTGCCCTCTTCCACAATATGGCTTACATTATTTAAGCCACAAGAAGAAAATTTTCCCCTTGCTGACAGCCAAATAAGCCTTACAACACATGCTTATTAATAAGCAATAATAACATAAAATCAACCAACTATGTGGCTGCAAGCTGTATCAAATAAGGCTGTGAGTAATACTTAACCCCGAGGCTGCATCTTATTGAACTATGACTTAAACTAATTTTAGTTACCAAAGCTTTACTAAACATTTTTAAAGGAAAAGACCTCACTTCTGGCTTGAGAAGAGTATCTGTAGGAACTTAAAAGTGTTCAGGTAATTGATAGTTGTTATTAAAAGAAAAGTGGCAAGGAGATGTTTGTATGAACTTTTAAGGATCTCTGAAACATACAGATTGAAAACACAAAGGCTGCCACAACGCAAAACAGTTCTTGTAATCTATTTCTGCTAACTAAACTGTCAACTCATAATTCCAAAAACCATCAGAAATGCCTTTTAAGGAGTCTCTGGCAGATATTTACATTGTGCCTGAGTTCCACCATTATAAAGAACAGTCTCTCAGAGGTCTTAAAACTTCATACTATAGATGGAGAAGATATTGCAATAACAGAGAACTGGGATGACAAGACAATGAATTAAATACAGGACTCTCTTTACCACGTAGTAGTTTCAGTGTGTCTTGATACTGTTATAATTTGTTCCAAAACATTTCCTTCAGATCCATTAATGATTCTCAACCAGGATCATGCTCTACCAATTTACCAACTTAGCAAAGGAAATTCAGGAGCATAAACCACAGCCACTATTCCTGACCTAAAAACATGTATATGAAAATTATCCAAGATATCCATTGATCTAAAGGAGGGGGAGAAAAGCAAGCATGAAGACTGTGACTAGTCTTCAAGAAGGTAACTATATGTTTCCAAACACAATATTTTTACCACACTCAGTGATTTGCACTAAATAAATCTGTAAATTAGAAATTATAGGATCTTTACACTGGAAAGATGAGCCATATTTTAACTTTATGCATTGAATATCTTCCTCAAGTTGTAGATAGTAAAGTTGAGCATGTGCATTAGTCTGTAGAGGATCAGGGCTTCAATGATAATATTCTGAGTTGCTATTTAATTATCTGTAGTTAAAAGTTCATCAAACCTCACTCTAGACACTGCCTCAAGCTGTACTACAGTGAGGAAGAAAACAGGCATAAACAAGGTTTGTAAGTAATTATGGATGTAGTATAAGTCACCGAACTCACTAAGATTCTAGCTAGCTTCAGGGTGATCAAACCATAAAAGTGTAACTCAGCTACTCACTAGCATAGCCTGTGATTCTCTCATTTTTTTTCATCCTGTACTGAATTATACCTAATGCAGAAGATATTTTAGTACTCTGTGAAGCACTATACGTACATATGATATTCAAGAGGTACTCAGTTGGGTTTTACTCCTACTTTTGGCAAGATTTTCAGAGAGGTCTTTTGCCAAGTGAAGCTGCAGTTCTACAGGAGTCAGTGGACATAGTGGCTCTTTACTGTAGTCATTTTCCTGCCTAGCTATGAGATCCTGTGTTCCTGTTCCCTTCCAGGTGCTGGCAGCCCAACATCTGCTTAAGCCTGTCGTATGCTGATCCATTTCAGCTCAGTGAAACTGGTGGAAAACTTTCTCTTCCTCACACCCTCAGGGAAAAAATATAGACTATCTGTTTTAGAAGATTATAAGAGTGAGCAGCAGGAGTATGAACTTTTTCTGATGATAAAAAATATCTAGGTTAATTTTTTTCTCATTTATATTAACCACTTTTTTATATTAAAATGTACTGTGAAGGACATCAATTTGATTATAGATATTATTTGACCAAATTAAGCTTCAATTTTGTGTAACCCATTCAATCAAAGAATGTAGAACATACATAAGTTAGTTCTGTATTATCCAAACTTACAGTATTACAAGCCTGATGATTACACTCAAAATTTTTCAGATAAGAAAATATAAATATATTTCACCATGATAATAACAATGTTAAGTATTAGGCTAGGAAAGCAAGCTTAGCCAATACTTCAAGAATACTCTGACATTAGTACTGGCATGAGAATACATTTACAATGGTCTGGAAAAACAAAAGGAAAAAGTTTAGCTGAAATTTATTTGCAATTTAGAAATGTCTAAGTAGACGTTTAATTCTTTATAATGATTAAGTAACTCCACAGTAATATTCAATATTTTAAAGTATTTTACTCAAGCACTGTATAAGCAATAGGTCAGATAGATAAACAAACAACAGTTTTATAGATGAGATAACTAAGATAGAAATTCTGAAATTATGCACTCAAATCATACAGTAAATGGTTGGCAAAGTCAGTATTAGAACACAGACCCTTCATCCGTAGTCTTAATAATCTAGTCATTTATCTGGAAAACACTAACAAGTAAATGTTAATGCAAACTAGTTTTGAATTTGATCTCAAGTTTCCTCTTCAGAAATGGACTTACCCTGGTAAACAGTCTCCACATAGTGCATTGCTCGTGACAGAACAGTTGGCCTTCAGAAACCGGTTAACTAGTGCACAATCCAGACAGGGTTTGCACTTCTGAAAGCCCCAGTCTTCTTTGAATCTGTTAGACCTGCACGGCATGCACTGTGCATCCTCCCCATATCCAAAGCCGCATTCCTGTAAGGATTAACAAGCAATAGCAAGCTATTCAAACACTGAAAGCATGAATAGAGAGAGAATGCTGGGATAAAATGAAGACCTAGTGTAATCATTACTGAGAACAGGTCTTTCTAGAGACAAAAGCCATCCTTTCAGCAAGTTCAAATGTGTCTTCCACTGCTAATAATCTCCCTTACTTTTATAAGTAATACTTAGTCATCCACTTTATTCGAGAAACCACTGTGTATTTGAATGATAAAGGCCTTCAAGGACTCCCACAGTTTCATTATTACTAGCTTATGGTAGAATTATTGAGCTGTCTGTTTTTTAATTAGGCCAGTCATGTGAAAGTGCAGAAACTGGGACAAGTGTAGTATAAAGGCACTTACTCAGTTACAAAAACAGCAAAGAAACACTTTGATATTTAGGTTCATAGCTAAGGTGAACAAAGTTAATTGCCAAGCAGCAAAGTTAATTTGTTGATCTTCAAAGGCTTAGAATCTCTGTTACCAAATAAAACAGAGCTGGTTAATGACCATCAGCTAGGCATGAAATATTGCTTAACTTCTAAAAATTTTAGGAACATAACTAGCTCCAGTTCTAAGAGTTCTTAAACTACTAGAAATGCTTAACAGCTCAGTGGATCACAGGGAGTGTGATGTTTTACTATACAAGGAATATTATTAGGGCTTCTTATTTACCTCAAATGTACTTGTTTAAAGAAATTCTTTGCATTCTTTTGAAAAGTGACACCTAACAGAACTGAAAGGCAGGAAAGAAAAACCCTATACTCAACWTTACTTAATGGTTTGGAGACTGAATTACACAAATTGATTATTGAGAATCATCAATCTGTTGTTTTTCTGTCATTTTTTTTTCTGGAGATATCAAGCGCTAAGAATTGCTATTTCCTTTTCTTACCTGAAAATCCTAATACATTTTTTTGCAGTACTCTGAAGTCAGACTCATTACATTACTAGCATACCACATAACAGCAAAAGGAATACCACAAATTGCCCAAAAGAATTTGATGGGAAGAGAGTAAGTAGGAAAGAGACATCATGGGATCTSCTTCTCCAGCACATAGGGAAGTATAGGGCACCTTCCCAAGGAGAAAACTGTAACCAGCCTTCAACTTGGGCGATTTAAGGTTTCCACTAGTTTCCTTCACAACACATAGCACATGCACATTAAGTGATGTTTTCTGAAGTTACCCACCTTGAGCAAACCTGCTACTGTAAGAAGCTTTGGACTTTACAAATGCACACAGAACCCTAAAGTTTTGCCCAGAGAGCATCTATGAAGAATGATCTGAGGCAGCCACTAAGTTTTTAGTGCCTCAGATCTGCAATGATTTGATGAAATTCCAGAAAAAACAACTCCTTAAGATGCATTTTAATGGGCATACTAAGAATTTTCTATTTTTGCTATGTAAAATCTATGTAAAAATCTTTACTATTCTCTAGAGGATAAAAAGTATTCAAACACACAGATAACGAACAATTCTAATAAAGCAACTATAAATAGACATTAAAAATGTTCCTCTTCTTCCATCTCTAGATGCACAAGCGTACTCCTACATATACAAAAAATTTAGAAAGAATTTTAAACTTTTTAAAAATAAAAATGTAATTACTATTGACTTTGTTTAGGCTAAGTAATAAACAGACAAATCACTGCAGTTAGCAACCAAAAATACTACAGTCTCGTACATTCTAGGGCATGCTTCYGCAATATACTGCCCCTGTTAGCGGTGGCAGGCAAATGAACATACAAAAAATTAAATTCTTTATTAATATCACCCTCAGAATGTTTTCTATCAATTTACTTCAAAGCTACTTGTTCCTTGCAGGAATAAAATGTCTAAAACAAGSAAGATTCTTGCAGTTCTGTTTTATGTTGTCCACAATATCTTACTCAGTTCAGTTCTACAGTCAATCTTGTTTATGAAACTGCAAGTGCATATACAAAATTATCACTTAAGATAGGAACGGAACTAACTTCTGTCATGAAATTTTGTTTTTCCTAAGKCTAAATAATCTTTTTCATTGAATTTCATTATTCCCTAACATATTTTTTCTATTCATTCTTCCTAACATAACCCTTTCATAACAAAGTGTTATGTTCCTTAACATACTCTTTGTGTTTAAGTCCTTCAAATAGTAGTGGTATAAGGGATTACATTATATAGCTCAGTCAAACTATATATATGTGGATATAGGAACTAGGTTCCTAGGAGTCCTAGGAACTTTTCAAACATAAGGCTTAAATTAACTTAATTATTAGTTTCCCTTTCTAGATTACCTTTGACGTTCCCGATTAAAAACAAGCAAATACAAAGAAACAGAGTCAGAATTAAATACCTTTAACTCATTGGCCCAAACTACCCAAGCTTCAGTAAGTTGTTTCTAGCTCTATCAGATCTGCTTTGCTATGGTTGTGTATATGGGCATATCTTAGTGGCATTTTCTAATGTGGAATAGCTTATTATTATAGTAATAAAAATGGTGGATACAATATAAAGAAAGCTTCTGCCCAAGAGACTTACAGTCTTCAGTGTTTTCAAAGATGGTTTCTAATTCTTTGCCAGGAATTTTGCAGAAATAATCTATAGCAACTACAATTATATGTATGTGCTTTTTTATGTTCACATAATATTTGACATAGTTGACTACCTGGCAAGTACAAGTAAGTATTTAAACTTGTAGACTGGGCAGAACTTCAAACCAATCTGTACTCATAACTAACGCATCCCCAAAATTGAAGGATACGATTTAGACGACAAAATCAAACCTTTTGAAATCTCAGACTTTATAATTGAGCAGTCCAGCAAAGATATAAACAATTGACAATCTTGCATCAGTACCTGCGCAAATTTGATGTGCGCCAGATATGCAAAAGATCTGTAGTATATCTATTTATCCTATTGCAAAGTACGCTATGAAGACCACTTAGCCCATTTTTCCCATTGTGCTTCCCCTTTTGAGTGCTATCATCATGGTATCAGCTAAAAACAGTGAAGACAAATTTCTCTCCCAATGATACACAGTACAAACTAAAAAAAAAAGCAAAAAACAAAAAACAAAAAAACCCAAAAAGCCCACTGCTAATTTAGTGAAGTCCACTAAAATTCATTAAAAAATACAGAATTCAAAAGCACTTCTATTTGTTGGATATTTATACAGCTTTCACTATCACTGTATATTAACATCTCATTACATGTAATATATTTATCCCCAGAAATATTCTGTTTCACAAATGGAAACTAAGGTACCAAACGAGTGATGACTGGTCAAGGTCACCTACGAATCCATAGCAAACTAGAGTAACTAAACTCATAATTTAGTTTCAAGCTAAAAATATTAAAAGCATGCAATAATAAAAATACATTTTAAAGTACTACATTGATAATTTTAAATGTTTTCTTTCAGTATATACTATACAAACACTGATTCACACAGAAGCACTGCAAGTAAACCAACTAAAAAAGGTAATGGAGTTAAGTAGTATGATTTCTCCCTAAAAATTGAATGGAACACAATAAATGAACAGCATAACTAAAGGCAAGTTAGATTTTGAACAACCTTTCAATTAAAATAACCTCAAAGTTCATTAAAAAAAAAAGCTTTCAGGCATTATTTAGATCATCGYCTGTAAATACATTTTAGAGATTGTTTTGAGTTCAACTGGTTATACAACTTAAGTCAGCCCCAAACTGTACAGCACTGGGAAGTTCCACTTAAACCATTATGATTAAAAGAAGATTCGAATAGTCTCAAAAAAAAAATAATTTCAATATGATGTCAGTAACATGACATCATATAATACGATGTTATATTATGTGATGTCAGGCCATTTAATAGGTTGCAGCACTACACTGGCACTGAGAAATGTAGTTTTTAGTAATGTCCTTGAGTACAGGGTCTTGTTAAATAGCACAGTTTTGGCTTCAGTGCAGCCCCATAAGCACCACAGGACTGCAGGCTGTTAATCAGCTCCATCTAGACTCCAATAATCAACCATATCCGTCAGCAGAAGTTAGAGAGCAGGACAGGCTGCAGCAGCATCTTGCAAATGTGTAAGATTCAGTCACTGTGGCAAAGTTAGGGTCAGAAAAGTTTCATGCTCAGTGAGTAAGATTTGACATSCCTGCATGCAATTCTCCAATATCCAGCTTCCAGAAGACCCTGAAATACGTTAGCTTCTCCTGAGCAGAGACAGAGCAGCTACCTTCTTCACAGGTAGCTCTCTTCACTTGGTAAGTTACAAATTCACTGGCTAAACAGGGCAGCAGTTTCTACTGCAGCTGTGCTCAGTAAGTTCGTTKTGGCAAAGTAAACACACAGCACTACACCTCTCATGTTCTTTATGAGTGCTATTACACTCAGGAACTGCCTCAAACATAATTTTGTGTAATTCACAATTCTCTCCCCAGCTAAGACATCAGTTTCCTTTTACTTCACCCTACATCTGACCCAAGGAAGCAACCTATGATGGAAAGCATATCTCTGTCTTGGCAATGAAATTGTCACTGTCTGCATAGGCTTCCTCTCTGTGTAGCATTAGTCTCATGGTGACAGTATTTGTCATCAAGTATTTGGTGCCAACACTGGGTTAAGGCATTCTCTCACAGAATCACAGAATGGTTGAAATTGGAAGGGACCTCTGGAGATCATGTAGTCCAACCTCCCTGCTCAAGTAGGGTCACCTACAGCACGTTAGACAGGGCTGCATCCAGGGAGGTTTTGAAGACCTCCAGAGAAGCATACTCCACAGCCGCTCTGGGCAACCTGTTCCAGTGCTCTGTCACTCTCACAGTAAAGAAGTTTTTCTTAATATTCAGGCGGAACTTCCTGTGCTTCAGTTTGTGCCCATTGCCTCTCGTCCTGTCACACAGGACAACTGAAAAGAGTCTGGCCTCATTCCCTTCACACTCTTCCTTAAGGTATTTATAGACATTGATAAGATCCCCTCCCAGGCTTCTCTTCTCCAGACTAAACAGGCCCAGATCTCATAGCCTTTCCTCAAAAACAGATGCTCCAGTCCCCTAATGATCTTCGTAGCCCTATGCTGAACTCTCTCCAGTAGCTCCGTGTCTCTCTTGTCTGGGGGAGCCCAGAACCAGACACAGTACTCGAGATGAGGCCTCAGCAGGGCTGAGTAGAGGGGCAGGATCACCTCCCTTGACCTGCTGGCAACACTCTTCCTAATGCACCCTAGGATACCATTGGCCTTCTTGGCCACAAGAGCACATTCCTAGGTCATGGTCAACTACTTCTCCACCAGCACTCTCAGGTCCTTCTCGGCAGAGCTGCTTTCCAGCAGGTCAGCCTCCAGCCTGTGATTAGATGAGTGGACAGTGAGGTGGACTGAGAACTGGCTGAAAGGCAGAGCTCAGGGGGTCGTCATCAGTGGCGTGGGAACCACTTGGAGGCCTGTGGCTAGTGGCATCCCCCAGGGCTCAGTACTGGGTCCCATCCTGTTCAACTTCTTCATCAGTGACCTGGATGAGGGGACAGAGTGCCTCCTCAGAAAGTTTGCTGATGATACCAAGCTGGGAGGAGTGGATGACACACACCAGAGGGCTGTGCTGCCATTCAGAGAGACCTGGACAGGCTGGAGAGCTGGGCAGAGAGGAACCTCCTGAGGTTCAACAAGGGCAAGTGCAGAGTCCTGCACCTAGGTAGGAATAACCCTAGGCACCAATACAAGCTGGGGACTGACCTGCTGGAGAGCAGCTCTGCAGAGAAGGACCTGGGAGTGCTGGTGGACAACAAATTGACTATGAGCCAGCAATGTGTCCTCATGGCCAAGAAGGCCAATGGTCTCCTGGGGTGCATTAGGAAGAGTGTTGCCAGCAGGTCGAGGGAGGTGATCCTACCCCTCTACTCAGCCCTGCTGAGGCCTCATCTCGAGTACTGTGTCCAGTTCTGGGCTCCCCACTACAAGAGAGACATGGAGCTACTGGAGAGAGTCCAGCACAGGGCTATGAAGATGATGAGAGGGCTGGAGCACCTGCCCTATGAGGAACGGCTGCGAGAGCTGGGCGTCTTCAGCCTGGGGAAGAGAAGACTGAGGGGGGATCTTATCAATGTGTACAAGTACCTGAAGGGAGAGTGTCCAGGGGATGGGGACAAACTCTTTTCAGTTGTCCTGTCTGACAGGACAAGAGGCAATGGGCAGAAATTGAAGCACAGGAAGTTCTGCCTGACCGTGAGGGGGAATTTCTTCACTGTGAGAGTGACGGAGCAGTGGAACAGGCTGCCCAGATAGGTGGTGGAGTCTTCTCTGGAGATCTTCAAGCCCGCCTGGATGCAGCCCTGTCTAACATGCTGTAGGTGATCCTGCTTGAGCAGGGAGGTTGGACTAGATGTTCTCCAGAGGTCCCTTCCAACCTTACTAGCAAGGTTGTCCCTTACAACCCACTAGCTACAGGCTTCCAACTAGACTTCGCACCACTGATGACAACCTTCTGAGCTCTGCCTTTCAGCCAGCTCTCAATGTACCTCACTGTTCCCTCATATAGCCTGCCCTTTCTGAGCTTACCTAGGAGGATGTTAGAAGCGACAGTATCAAAAGCCTTGCTGACATCAAAGGACACAACATTCATTGCTTTCCCCTCATCTACCCAGCAGTCATTCCATCACAGAAGGCTATCAGACCAGTTAAGCAGGATTTCCCCTTGGTGAGTCCATTCTGGCTACTCCTAATCACCTTCTTTTCCTCTATATGCTTAGAGATTACAGCCAGAATGACCCGTTCCATCACCTTTCCAGGAATGGAAGTAAGGCTGACTGGTCTGTAGTTTCCTCCTTGCCCTTTTTGAAGACTGGAGTGACACTGGCTTTCTTCCAGTCCTCAGGCACCTCTCCAGTTCTCCAGGACCTTTCAAAGATGATGGAGAGTGGCCTGGCAACAACATCCACAAGCTCCCTCAGTACTTGTGGGTGCATCCCATCAAGGCCCATGGATCTATGGGTGTCAAGTTTGCCTAAAAGATCTTTAACCCAGTCCTCCTTGACCAAGGGAGTCTTCCTTTCTCCAGACTTTCTCCCTCATCTCCAGGGTCTGGGATTCCTGAGGGCTGCCCTTAGCAGTAAAGACTGAAGCAAATAAGGCATTCAGGAACTCTGCCTTCTCTGTATCCTTTGTCACCAGGGCCCCCGCCCCATTCAGTAGCAGGCCCACATTTTCCTCAGTCTTCCTCGTGCTACTAATGTATTTGAAAAAGCCCTTCCTGTTGTCCTTGACATCCCTTGCCAGATTTAACTCCAAATAGGCCTTAGCCTTCCTCATCGCATCCCTGCATACTCTAATAACATTCTTATAATTCTCCCAGGTGGCCAGACCCCTCTTCCACATTCTGTGTACTTTCTTCTTTTGTGTGAGTTTTGCAAGGAGCTCCTTGCTCATCCATGCAGGTCTCCTGCCTCCTTTGCTGGATTTTTTTCTCCTTGGGATACACTGCTCTTGAGTGTAAAGGAAGCAACGCTTGATTACTAGCCGGTTCTCCTGGAGCATCCTTCCTTCTAGGGCCTTAATCCATGGGATTCCTCCAAGTAAGTCTCTGAAGAGCCCAAAGTCTGCTCTCCTGAAGTCCAGGATTGCCATCCTACTTATTGGCTTGCTTTCTCCACTCAGGATCCTGAACTCCACCATCTCATGTCACTGCAGCCAAGGCTGCCCCTAACCTTCACATCTCTAACCAGTTCTTCTTTGTTGGTTAGGACAAGGTCCAGCAGGACACCCTTCCTCATTGGCTCCTCCACCACCTGTGTCAAAAAGTTATCATCAATGCTCTGCAGGAGCCTCCCAGACTGTTTGTGCCTAGCCATGTTGTCTTCCTAGCAGATATCAGGGTRGTTGAAGTCCCCCATGAGAACCATGGCCTGTGATCGTGAAGCTGCTTCCAGCCATCTGCAAAAGGCCTCATCATCTTCCTCTTCCTGATCAGGTGGCCTGTAGTAGACACCCACAGCAGCATCCCCCTTGTTAGCCTGTCCTTTAATCCTCTCCCATAAGCTCTCRATTTGCTCTTCCTCCACCCCTAGGCAGAGCTCGATACATTCCAGTTGCGCTCTCACATAAAGAGCAACTCTACCACCTCACCTTCCTGGTCTGTCTTTCCTAAGAAGCCATCCATGACAATGTTCCAGTCACGTGAGCTATCCCACCATGCCTCTGTAACTGCAATGAGATCATGGCCCTGTGACCACACACAGATCTCCAGTTCCTCCTGTTTATTCTCCATGCTGTGTGTATTGGTGTACAGGCATTTCAGAGAGATAGTTGTGCATACAGGTTTCCCAGGAGGGGAAACATCTTACTTCTCTGTTTTTTCTCCTTTGTCATACACCATCCTCAACTCTACTGATATAACCATTCATGAAGCTGAGTTGTAAATCTGAATCACAGAGCTGATCCACGTTAAAAGCGATCAGCTTAGTGATATGTTTTATAGCACAGCCTACATACCTACTGTTTCATAACTGTACGACAGTGCACTGTGGCAAGAACTTACTGTTGCCAAAACTGTCAGTTCTGTGTTGTTAAATTAAAGTCTCAGATGTGATCTGCTGACAAAACAATCTAGAACTGCAATAGTTTTGATCTGCCATCCAAGTTTGATGAGGAAAGAGATATGTATTTTATTTTTGTATAGGAGTTTAAAAAAACAGAATTTCATAAGGAAGTTTGAGGAAGTTGCAGCCAGTGGTTATAAGCAAATGATAGTGAAAAGACTGGAAGAACTCAAGCCTCTTACCTCTATATGGGAAACTTTTCCAGGTTGTGCCTTTGTTTAGCTCAAGCTACTCTGGTTTATTTTTGACTGTGTTAATTGTGATTTATATAAATCTCAATCATATACAAAGTCAGATTTATATAGAAACACATTACTGGTAAGATAAGATAAACAAGGTTCTTATTATCAAGCCACACCAACAGCTATTCAGGCACAGGAAATTTGAAGCCATTTAAAGAATGGAAGGTATTTAAATCCTTGCTTAATTGTATGATGCTTTGTTTCCTACTAAATGAAGCAAACACTTCTCTGAACAGTTACAATCATTTTAGCCCCTCTCTCCAAAAAGAAAGCAGTCTTTTTCAAAAAGGAAAAAAACACTATTTCAGAAGTTCAAAAGCTTCACAAACATTATCAAGGACGTGTTTAAGAAACAAAAAAGATATATAGATTTCTTTAAATGAACAAATGCAAGCAAACAAACAGCAGGAGGTACGATGCTTTCATTCCCTTCCTCATCAATCCTAAACTGTTGGTAAATAACAAAACTGACTTTATTATGACTTAAATATCATAAAAATACTTCACTAAAAGACGCAAGTAACAAAAGTGATCAATTAGCTTTTAATAATACGTTGAAGTGCTCTTATTAAAAGATTCCTAATGCTCGATAGGGAATCTGAAAGGAGAAGTTCAGTGTGTGCTCTTTTTACATATTTTAAAGAACAAAGAATTACTCAAAAACATTCCTGAAAGAGACTCCTATTATACTGAGATAGGAATAGCTGAAAAGAATAGTTCAGTTGTAACAAAACTTATCTCAATAAAAGTTTAGATCCAGAACCAGTTACATAAAATGTATTGTTTTTTCCACTTCTTTCATGCTACAAAGTATGTCTGAAGTTCCTTATCTATGCATACAGGAAGGTCAATCCAACAGATTAAGCACAAGTTTGCAACTAAAATTAAATGCCCTATTTTACCAAAAGCTTCCTGCATTACCATGGACAAACTGATTTCTGTGCTAATGTTCTGTGAATAAATTAAGAGAAGGTAATAGTATTTCTCTAACTTAAAAAGGTAATACGAGATGTTCATATTCTATTAGCAACATTGGTCATATAAACAACTCAGATTGGTAGTTGTAAAAATACAAGTGTGCATGCGTGCACGTGCATGTGTGTACCCATGTACGTATAAAACAAACAAAAAAAATACCTGGCTTACTTAGATTAAGATAGCATTTAAAATAAATGTGGTTTTTTCCTCTTTTCTCTGCATTGAGCACAACTTACAAAAAGAATGGAAGATTAGGAACACAGACTTCGGCATACTATTTACAGAGGCTGAGCCTATGAAAAGCGCTTTGGTATTGAACCAACTCTGCCCCAGAAAACAAAGTCAGTAGCTTGTCCAATAGTGCAGCGAAAGTGCTGAACCCAAAAGCAGCCCTATGCAGAGGGTTCTTTGTCCAGCATGCTCATCCATGCTGTTGATTTAAGTCTGTGGTCTATCTGAGTGCATCTGGTGACTGGGCTGTCACATAGAATCTGACTTGACTAGGCTTTAGCTATGCCTTCAGTCATCTGTGCAACTTGTGATACGTAAGATTAGCAAGTCTGGTCTTTAAATGTCACTGTGTCTTAAGTGCAGGGTCAACTAATGACTGCTGACTTAACTAGGTTTTATAAATCTGCAATAAGAGTATAATTTATTTATTTTAAATGGGCAGAAATCATGATTCACCAACCAATTCAGCAGGAATGTACTTGTAAATCGTAGTACTTGTCTGTACCACAGTTTTTACCTTTATTTTAATCTTGACAACTCTGCTTTCTTTTTCATAGTGTTTAGCTTACTATCTCTACTATCACCTTTTGAAAGAAACATAGTTCCTATTTTTGTATACACAGTAATACTGAGAAAGAATTAAATCTACAAATTTACATTATAACTAAGAGGAAGTATTTTCTTGTTAATAAGGGTGAAGACAGGATTCTACAGGGTCATTGACACTGAATCTGTCTGCTTCAGATTACTCAGCAGTACAATTCTACCTGAATTGATTGGAGAAGAAAGCAGGGTTATATATTTACATTTTGTCAAATTTCCTAAATCAGGTTAGCTTCATGCTGACCAGTTGTGGAGGATACTTGATCTGGTATCAAGCATGTCACAATAGAGTTAAATTTGCTACAGTTTTTTGGAAAGATTTGAACTACTATCATGAACATATATTATGCATCAAGTCTATGCACAATGCACTGCTGCATGGCCCAATAGCTGAGTTTTTGTATCTAACAATAACATAAGCCGAGTTGTTTTGTTACTTACATAAAGAGAAACCTGCTCAGTTAACTGCTTAAAACAAACACTCTTACAACAAAAAAGAGACAACATTGTATTTTACTATATACTTAAATATATGCTCATGCTCGCACATCCAGCAGTGCATCTAATTTCCTCTGTAAGGTTTTACATGAGCACTTATCATTTAAAAAGAAAACAGATGCATTATTTGTGATAATTACCAAGAAACTGTTATTAAACTATACTGTAATTATCCCATCACTTTCTTATATATTAAAAAGAAAACTGTGCTGCAAGTAACTTCATGTGTTTCATTAAATCACTTTTTCCTTTACCTTCTGACCTTTGACTTAGTAGCTCAGCAAGGCAACATCTTCAACTTCATTAACAATTACAGCATCACATCCTTAGTTAGGATTCACAGGAAAGTGTACTTCTATTTAGACACAACATTATGCTTCCATTTGTACTTAGGTTTGAGCAACATCAGTTTAGTTATCTCAGTTCTAATGTAGTGGCAAAAAATAATATTTGAAAGCATATTCATGACTGGAAGCAGTAATGGAAAGCTTACCCATTCAAATTGAATTAACTATTCATATTTCCAGTAAAGTTAGTCCTAAAAACCAGGACTATCAGATGGCAAACATAAAAAAAATCATTAAGATAACAAAAAATATAACTTGAATAGTATGCAACTGCAAACTTTGACTTTCCTATTTTATTTTAGTATTTCTTTAATAAATTGAAGGAAATCTATAAATAATTACTGAACAGATTTGTTTTTATGCTTTCGTTTTTAGTTTGCCACTAGATTTGTATGCTACATCAGTGTACATAGTACTGCTTTAGTAGAAACACTGTTATAATGTGCCATACTTATAAATGTCTCTATAAAACACTCCCCACAAAAATCTCTCATTCCCCAAATTAAAGATCGATTTGAAAAAACAAAAAGAACACATCATACCACTAGCCTTCTTCAAATCTCTACTTCAGCAGCTTTGTTTGCAGGACTAAACCCTAACGAGCACTGCCTAACAAAAACAGTCTTTAATAAAGTGCAACAATATTTCTGATAATGTACTAAGAACTAGCAGCAGAGGGTTGAAAAGGGGGAAAATATGCCACATAATTTCATGAAACTGCCACCCTCTGTTAATTCTTAAACTTAAGCATTTCTTTAAGTATATCTCTCAAACCAAACAGAAACCACAATGCTTTACTTGTGCTTTTTTAAGAGCTGAATATAGTAAGAAATATAAAGCCACAAAGTTGAAAGCTTCTTTTTCTGTTGTTTAAAACACATACAGACTATGCGCTGTTTCATGTTAAAAAATTTAAGATTCCATAGCACCCCTTAGATCTATAATAACATGCTTGCCTACAAAGCAACCTTGAAAATTAAATTTCACTCCATCTAAATCATACCCTACGTTCTGCCTTTATCATCCTTTAGACGCCATCAGTGAGACTAGAGAACAGGGTACAGCCTTCCACATCCAAAGGGACAGGCACTGAACAGTGCAGCTACTTCTCTCTTGCTTTATGATTCCACCTATCAGATATATCACAGATGCCAGACTACATAGTTACGTCTGGCAGATAGTTTCACGAAGCAGAAGGGAAGTCATACCACTGCTCTGACAATGGGCAAGATGCAGTATAGTAGTGGGAGACTGCGGAAACAGAGAGTCTCATGCCTATGCGTGAGACTCGACAGGTCTGCCTATCCTTCACAGCACCAGCTTGCACCCTCTCTCTCTCGCCTGACAACCTTTATTTCTAGCATTGTACACTCGCTCCCCTAAAACATCCTGTTTCTCCATCATTTCATAAATCATCCTGTTTTTCCTCCCCTCTGCTGCCTAAGTTGCTGAAACCCACCCTTTCACTTCTTCCTTACTTCTCTTCATTTCAGATGTATGTACCAATCACTAATTTGAAATTCATTCTTCTTACTCTCCATCGCTACACAGTGAAGTCATACAGTTTTAAGTGGATGCTTAAAATCAACCCCCCCTCCAAAAAAAAAAAAAAACTAACTTATCTTTAAAAACCATTTTGATTTCAGAGAGTATACTCCTGTGCCTTAGTACTCCTAGTTAATTAATGGCATCATTACTTTCTAAACCGAACAGTTTATATAAGAGAACTAAAAAACATAATATTAAAAAAAAAGAAAAAAGAAAAAAGAAAAAAAAAGAAAAGAAAAGGAGGTAAAGGTTCAAAAGCCAAAATATCATAATATCATTAAAAATATTGCTACATAAACACAAATATCTATTATTTTAACCATATATGTAAACACAATTTTGGAAAAAAAGTTATAAATAAATATAGCATCATTCGCTTACCTTTGACAATTCCATTCCAGGTCCACACTGTTTGCAGAGGACACAGTTTCCAGCATGGTCTTTAAATTCTTGCTCTCTGCAATCTCCAGTCTCACAAATTACCTTACTTAGCTTTAAGGGGGGGGGGGAGAAAAAGTAAACTCACCAAAAACATAATTGATCAGTGATAATATAATTAACTTGTGTTTAATAATGAGGAGTTATTGTAACATATATTTTACATAAACTTTGAGAAAGTGTATCTTCTCTAAATCAGAGGACTAAATTCATGCCATCTCTTAAAAAGTACTTCCTACATTATCAAAAACTTAGAATTTTTAAAATTCAGTCCTCTTGCCCACAGCTGGCAATGCCCACATTAGTTTTTTTTTTTTTTTTTTTTTTTTTTTTTTTTTTTTTTTTTTTTCTTTTTTTTTTTTTTTCCCCAACTAAGTACTCTGTGTCTTCCAACAATTTAAGGTCTGCTTGATACCTAGTACTTGCAGAATGTCAAGTCATTTCAGTGTTGAACATGAGTTTAAATTCTTTACGTTATGCAACCTCATGAAAAATGTATACAATTATTTTCTTAAGCTCCARTCCTGCTCTAAGGGATCACTACTGTATACTGCATAGGAATCCTGCCATTTCTTTCTGAAGTAGAACAGAATCATCTGCACAACACTATATTCATTTATATTTTCTGTCCTAGTCACTCTTCCAAAAAGATATGAAGAGCCTCAGAAGATAGATTTTAATTGCAGTTGTTTTTAATTGCAATTGTAATTTTTAAAGTAGCAAGAAATTGCACATGTAATTTGACCAAACTCACTTTAAAACTGATAAAATGCATACGTAACTGTCTGTACACAAATTTAAGATTTTGAGTATTACCGGTAATATATAAAAAAAAAGGACATCACACTCCTGTGTCAAATGCAAGCGTTTTTCAACATTCATCTTGAGAAAAATACTGTTAATAATTTACTTACCAAATATGCTAGTAAAAATAAAAGCATCTTCAGGTTTTTATCTTCTTGTAATCCTTTAGTATCCATTTCTTCCAATTAAACCTTTCTCCCTTCAGAAGAAATTGGATACAAAGGAAAGAGGGTAAGTATTTTTTGTATTATTTATAGGTCACAATGTTGTTTACACTTATACAAAGCCATATGTCCATAGTACTTTATATATTCCAGCATGCCAAAATATGTATTTGTTAACATCATYAAAATATTTCAGATATATGCTTTCTATTTAGCTTCCAGGAATCTATTTTTAGAAATTATGCCCTTTTCTTCTTTAAAAAAAAAGAAAAGGCTATATATATAAAGTTTATATAGCTTTAATTTCCATCAAAGAATTATGAATATYATCAAGATTCCAATATAGGCTACCAGCCTATACTGGAGAACTTCAACATTGGTAGATGTAGCATTTTCTAACATCTGATGTTGAACGCTAACATTTCTTGCTTGCTTGCTAGATGCCAAATAAGTATAGAACCAACAGATAAACTATAGACAACGTATCAATTTGCAGCTTTACTCCATGTCTACTGAAACATATTAAAACCAGCAATACTCTTACAAGAGGGGGTTCATCAGGTTTTAAGTGAASGCATATGATCAATTTGGCAATTTCWTCAAATATGGAGCTTATCAGCCAAGACGCAGTAGCTGATCATGTGTATGCTCCTGCCTTGCAGTGTAGAGTAGAATAGGATGTCTCTAGTATTTGAGGTAATCTTTTTATTTTGTTCTGCAATAAACTGGAAGCATACATAAGATCTGTTTCAATAGCTTAGCTCAGGYGTATTAACTTCTTAAGATGTGTTAACATGATTACTTATGATAGTAAACAGGCAATCACAGGCTGTTATTGAAGGCATTTCAAATAGCACAATCAAATTACATCCTACCTCATGAATTTTCACTGTAACCTCAGAAAAAAAGAGGAAAAAAAGTCCTTAAAGCCTTGCTCAATTACTTTGAGAAGCGTTAACAAACAAATGATAAAACAAACTGGAAGGGGAACAATTTGAAATTGTCGTGGAAAGGAAGTGTTAACTTGGATTTTTTTTTTTTTTTTTTTTTTTTAAGATTAACAAAAGCATACCCATCATTAAAAATGCTATGTTTGGCCAACAACATTTCTCTTCTGTTGTGTGTCCTTTTGTTTGAATCTTTATGTTCTTTTTTTTCTTACTTTTTGGTTTTATAAGTTAATTGGCAATACAAATGTAATGTTTTGTATAGCGACRACAAATCAAGTACATCCAGCTTACATAAAACACCACTTTAATTACAAGAGGGTAAGAATTTGATCCTAACTTGCCGACATTATATRACAAGAATATAATGCCATTCCTTTCAGCTAGATGATATGAAAAATAATACTTAAATTTTTTTTAGCCTGCTTCAGAGYTTAAGTACTTGATGTTCAATTACACTCTCTTAAAAGAGATGATTAGCCATTTATATCATTTAGGAGTAAAGAAAAGGTCAAAAAAAGATTAAGGACAGCTGCAAAATGTTTTACAAAATGAAAACAAGCATAATAAACTATTAAAATATCATAATCAGAATGAGTAGAAACTCTAATTAACACATGAATACACATTTCATTGCATGGACACTCTAGTTAATGAATTCAAATTGATAAGAAGAAACTACACGTAAATTACACTGTTAGTATCTTTTGAGACAAACTACTTTCTGAAGTGTAAAATTAGCTAGTTAAAATCTGCCCAGGAAAGAAAGAACAGGGAGAGAGTGTGTAAGATAACACTCCACAGGAAAGGAAACACTAACTTTATACGGTTATTTCTCACTTAGTGATGGTAATAGCCTATGGGCCAGTGAAATTTATCAGATTATATGCGTGTCAACATTGGTAAAAAKAAGAGATACCAACTAATAATACAAATGCATATAGATACAAAGAGGTTACTTTTTCAAAGATGAGGGGAAAAAAAGTAAACAGAGAAGTGTGAACTCAAATCTCATGAAGATGAGATGACCTAAATATAATAGCTCGAGGTAAAAAGCACTACAAAACAAATGGAAAAAGAGTATCAATATATTTTAAAAGTTATTAAACCCACAAAATTGGTATGAGATGCTGTCAGGGCTAGCACAACAGGGAAAATTAAAAGGATACAGAAACAAAACAATTCTAGTTACAGCACAGATCAAACAGTAGACAGAAATAGTAAAATTACTATTAAAGAAACAGAAGTTTAAAGAAGTGTTTATGATCTATGTTTAGAAAGAAACAAGATGGAAAAAACCACACCATATAAAGTATCCTTTGGCTGATTAGTAACTGAGGATCTGCTAAGTAAAATCAGATTAAACCTAAAGCAAATCGTGAGACTTTGTACCTCAGTAACTTTGAGGAGGTAGCAGGAAAGGCTTAAGCCTGTTCATTTTTTTTAAACACTCAGGAATGCTAGAGAAATTCAAAAATGATGATGATTTAAAATATTTTAAAACATTAACTAAAGAACAGAAATACAATAAATACCTTTCAACATAATATTATGAAAAAAGCAACCTTGCAAAACAAATGACTTCATTTTTTTGATTAGAGAATRTAAGAGATGGCAAAGAAAAAAATTTGGGGAGCAAGGGCAGCAATAATTATATAAAMCAACTAAGCATCAACTCAAAGCATCATGCTGGAACTAGAGATTTGGGAGACAATTTCTATTGACTTTCTGATGCCATAATATGGTATCCCCGTGGAAAAAAAACAATACTTCATATATTTTCTTACTTGCTATAGAAGGAAAACATTACATAAGTGGGAAGTTGAAAAAAAAGATGTAAATGTAATTGAGTTGCTTAGAATTGAATGCCAAGTGATTATTTCAAGTTGTATGAATTTATATTGATCACATTCCTTAATAATATTCTTGTTTAAGAAATAAAACACAAACACAGCTCTAATTAAATTACATTCAGAATATGCATAATACTATCAACAGTTCAAAAACAGGAGTCTTTGTATGGTTAAAAGTAGAAACAACAAGTTTATATTTTCTAGTTTGATATAAAATTATCAATACAAATGATTTTATTGAGCTGTACTAAGCCTAATGAACTAAAATACTGAGCTGTGGCATAATCTAAACAGTCTGCATTTTTTTGGGCAAGTCATTTAAGGTATGGAAAAATAAAGAAGATGAAGGACAGCCTGATTTATTGGCCAGAAGTAGTACTTGCCATATTATTACAGTACAACTACATTAACTTGTGTAATGAAGCCTCATTCATCCTACACATTTTCCCACTATGCAATGCCTTGAAACTTTAATATTGTTAGCTAGCATATAAGCAATTTATTAAAATCAATATTGAAGCAAAGCAAATGATACATTTTTATTTTTGTAACATTCTGTAGTCAAAAGTGGATTAAAAATAAATGCCAGTTCTTAACAGCAGGTAGTAAAGAATGACAAACTGTATTAAAGATGTTGCTGGTCAGGCTGACAGTAAGTTATATTTCTGTTTAACAACCATATGGAGTTGCCATATCTGTTATACGGTGATCTTACAGTCTGTACCTCAAMGATTTTTAGAATATAGCATATGGAGAAGCAAACTGTACTGGAACAACRCATTTCTGTTGACTTAGGTGTGGAATTTTATTACAACTGTGAAATATTTTCGATTGAAAAGAAATTCAACTGCCTTTATAACACTACTGCCAAGTCCAACACCTTCAAACATCAAGAGTTCCAGAACACTAAAACTCAAGAGTAGATTTCCAAAAATCAAGTGTTTTAGAATTGGCATCAAACTACCACAGACTTTTTCAAGTCATCTTGTAATCATCCAAGTCATCTTAGTAGACTTCACATTTGTTGACTTATTACATGTATGATGCAAATTAACAGCTTTAAGACTATGATAAATTATCTAAAAGATATATCTTTATTATTCATGATGCAGATATTCTAAAAGCAGCTTGTAAATCTCTGGGCCTTAAACTTCAGTGCACTGGAATAGGCTTAGTAGCTTCAAAATGCATTCAGATCTTCTCAGGAGACATATATGAATGTCTGTGGTATCATGCAGTTGTGCTTATTATCCTAGTTTCTACAAAGAAAAACCAAAGCAGCTATAACATATGAGGAAAAGAAATGGTGTACGAGACAAGACCTCTGTTAAAAGTACAAAATAATAAAATGCTGGTTTCATTATAACATTTTGATTAAAATAATACAAGAAGTTAAGGTATATTAATAACTCATAGTACTGCAAGCAAGTCCCTAAGGTGACGTAACTGTGCCAACTGCTCGTTTCCTGTTTCTGTCTTTAGTTTGGTTAAAAGCTCTGCTTGAAAAGCAGACATTGCAGTACTTAATAATAGGTTGCCATAGGGCAAATTTGTTCTTTCTTGGTATCAAGTGGCATTACACTCATGTCAGTTGGACACAAGCCATTTTTCTTATACATATATTTAAGTAAGAAATAACTAGAGGAATTTTTTGCCTCTAGAATGTGTGTCCCCAAATTCAGTTTCAGTACATTTAAATATTATTTGTTTTTGCTCAAATACTGGTATGTATAACACTAAGTCCAGATATCCTTATTTTATTAAATGAAATAAACCTGTGGACACATGTTTTTAGATTGGTAAGCCATTTCACGTGAATGCTATTGGGTTAACAGTCATAAGGTAGTCCAAAATATTTCAAGAAAAAACAGTCAAAGGTCACTTACTCAAAACATAGAATATCCATTTAGAAATATGGTCACATAGTTTTAAGATTGTGCATGGGGACTGCTATACATGCATATATATAAAGAGCGCAATAGTAAGCAATAAATTAGAAACATGTAATAAATGTGTCCTGGAAGTAGAGAACATCCAAACTTCCTGGTTCCTATAATCTACTATCATTCAAAATTTACTCTTACATTTACTTACTAGCCTAAGTAGTAGCCATCATTCTATTTCTTTGTCAACCTGTCAGAGAAATTTCTTTCTTCGCCTGTCAGAGAAATTTCTTTCTTCTCTATAAAAAAGTAGAATTTTGCCATGGAAGACACATCAACTCAAGACTCAACAGTAGCAAAATGAAATTATGGCCTATTGGCAGGTTTCTCGTATGTAGAAAAATTAAAACTTTGAAGTCAACATCAAACATCTTTTAAAGGAAGCTTTATAATGGGTGAAGGGTCTCAACTTCTAATCGACTATCGACTCAATTTTCCTTGATCTTACAAATGTCCCATATCTGATTTGAAACTTGTACTTGATGGCCACTTTTCCTGCTCTCTATAACACTGAGGAACAGTGATCTGTGAGGTTCCTTTTTTTTTTNTTTTTTTTTTTTTATTTTATTTTTTTTTTTTTAAGGACTAAAAATATGGCCACCTAATCTTGCCAGAGGTCTCCAGTATCCATTGAATAGGATCTCAGCTCCCTTCTAACTACTCTGTTTCCCACCTGCAGCTGTCAACTGTATGCAATAAAATGACAAGGAGTGCCAGATGGCTTTAGCAGAGTCAGTGCCCCGTGGGCAAGAAAGGAGAGAAGGGAAAGTACTTAACACTGCTGTAAAGATAAAGACAAAGAGAAATAGTTAGGGACCAGAACTTCCACTACATAACTACATATTCTGTCTCATACATCTAGAACATCCTCCTTTTACATCTTGCCCACAACCCTTGTACTCATCCCCTTTGTGAAGTAAATGAGGTCTTGTCTGACCACATTTGCTCCAACTGTTCTGAGGAAGTCCCTGTGGGAAAAACAAAACAAAACAAGAAAACCCTACTGTCAACTCGGTAGCATTCATCACACTAAATATTTTGTTGAATAAACTCATATTTTGCATAAATTGCCACACATGAAACTGTACTAAATTTGCAAGCTATGAATTTATTTCTAGTTTTGTAACTAAATGATAGCAGAGACTAAATATGGCACATCACATTTTTAAAATCTRTTTTACATGCTGTAAGGAGGTTTCTACATAATCAGGGAACATTTGCGCTTCACCTCTGTACCATATGCTTTGACTCATGTTAACTGAACTACCTGACTTTACAGGATTAAAAATTATGATAATGATAATTTAATCTTCCACCTTAAAACATCTCTGCAATGTCTTCGCTATCACACACAGTATTTACATAATTTATTATAGCCCAGTATGAACAAAAGGGTATAATCAGCAAAATTTGAGAACAAACTCCCACATCCTTGTTTTTGCTACCTGCAAGTGGCATTTCCAATCCATGCTGGTAAAATGATGTAAAATAGCTCATCACCCACATTCTCCCACATATCCTGRCTAACATTAATTAGAAATTATAGTAAAACGTGTTAATATAGGTGCAATGTAGTGATATTTTTCCTACATCATAATAAAGCTTTTTACAGGGTCAAAGCCTGTGACTTCTAACTCCCACAAGAACTCCTAATCCCACTGTAGTTGATCGGGCTACTCATATAAATAATGAGCAATTTTATGTTTCAAGATCAGAACTGTGGTATATAATGTTGCTCCTTTTGTATACTATAGCTCACTCGTCTCAACTTCTAGACAGCAGTAGTTTGCTGGGTGAAACCCTAGTGTAGAGCTTCCTTCATACATATTTATATATTTAAATGAGTGAATAAGTATAATAAAAAGGGGAGTGCCAATGTAACATTCATATTCCATTTTATGCCAAAATGTACTGTTAGTTCTTTTCCAAAATAACTTTTAAAGATCATACTCTATAAAACATTGAGTTAGTTAATACAGTAACTACTGCAATGGTACAATGCTAATATGCTACATTTATGCAAGCCATTCTTTAGCCATTTTGGAGGCTATGTAAAGTTTCAAAACACACAGGTGTAAGTTAACTTTGACCAGCAATTATTAATTATTGTAACAAAACCAGTTTACTTCTACTTTAAGAAAAGCTTGCTTGAACAGTAAAAAGCTTCCAGTTAAGATATCTAACTCGTCTTAAATGTGGTGGTGAAAGTGTACTTGAAAGAGATTACGTAGCAGTTAACAAACCTGCTTACAGACTGAATCAATTTGCCACTTCTGTTCGTATTAAATGCTTCCGGACTCCTTTGTTAATTAGATAAAAACATGCATGAAAAGTAATTTTAAGTGTAAAAACAGTAAATAAATATCAACTATCAGGACTTTTTACRACTATCAAGTGAAATAAAGCCTTCAGTCCACGGGCAGATTAATGGAGACAGACATCATGAAAGGAAGTCAAACGATCAAAAGCTTTTCAAAGGAACCACAATTGCGGCTTTTCAACGTTGCACCAGCCACGAAAAAAAAGTTGCTAGCTGCTCTTCTCTCAACTCCAGCTCCAGACTGTTTGAAGTACACGGCAACTTGTTTATTCGGCAGACAAGCAACAAGACAACACGTCTTCCAAGGACTTTTTGCTCGCYTCAGCCGGGAGAGCGGAGAAGCTACTGCAAGGGGCTGCGGAGACCTGCAAAACCCAGCGACGACCCCCCTCGCTCCGCGGTGCCCTTCGCGCCCACCGCGCCCCGGGCCAGAGAGGCCGGATCCATCCCGCGGAGGAAGGGACCCAGCGGCGTCCCGCCGCCGCCGCCTCTCCCCAGAGCCTGCGCTGGCCGCCGAGCGTCGCTCCCATCATTTCTCCAGCCGCCCCCGGCGGGCTCTACGCGCCCTCGCCTCAGAGCCTCCCCGCTGCCCACGGCGCCCGGGCCGGCCCGGGCCGCGGGGGGGACGAGGACGCCGCCCCCGCTGCCGGGAAAGGGCCCGGCGCTCTCCGACGCTAAGGGGGTTGGCCCCCGAGGTCCCCCGCGCACCCACCTGCCGCCACCGCGCCGCGCTCGCCGGCCCGGACGCGGTGCCGGAGGTGGCTCCCGGCGCCAGCTCGCTGCTCGCTCCTCGCGCCGCCGCGCTCCCTCCTTCGCCGCCTCTCGCCCAGGCTCTCCCCGTCGCCTAGGCAACGCCGCGCCGCTCCCCTCCCTCCCTCGCTCGCTGGGGGTGGGGGGGGCGGCTCAGGTGACCGGAGGCAGCCAATCAGCAGCCCCCTGCCCACGTGCCCCGTGGCGGGCTGCCGCGGGAGGGAGGGGCCGCGTGGCCGAGGCGGCGGCGGCCGTTGGGCGGCGGTGGGGTGCGCGCGCCCGCCCGCCCGCGCTTCCCGCCGCGCGGGAGGCCGTTAGCGCYCGCCGCCTCGGGTGCTGCCGCCGCCTCTTGGCGTGGGGAGCTGCCTGCTGCCCGCTTAGGTCTCCTCTCCGCCGGGAGATGCCCGGCTGGCAGTGAGTGGTGGGGTACGTTTGGGCTGGGGTGAATTACAGATGGGGTGCTAGGAGAAAAACAAAAAGAAAAAATAGAGGAAAAACTTCCCTCCGAGGCAAGGACCAGTCTAAAGCACCGCTCAGGTCCCTTTTCTCAGGAGGATGGAGCAGGTTTATTCTGCACGTCTAGTTGGTCTGCGCCACTCTGTCTCCAGAGGTGGCCTGCGCTTTGGGGGCTGCAGCCTGGGTGTGACTGAGGAGCGCTGCTTGTGGCTGCAYATCACTGAACTGTTGGGCTGCTGCTAAATGACTTGGGCAAAACTTGCTGCTCTTCATCCAGGAGGCAGGAGAAGGAGGCGTCCTGTAACTCACCACCCAGTGCAAAGTCCTTATCCCACTTGCAGACAAYGATGGAAGAGTTCTCTGAAAACATATTGAGAAGCTGTCTCCTTTTCAAGGTTCTGTTGAATGCCTTTTTTCCTGCTAGCTCAAGGTCTGAAATAGCATTTTTTGAGGTCTGCAGATAACAAGGTACCTCAGCTGTAAGCATATTGTCAGTACCAAATGCTAGTTCAGAAATCCAGTCCTTCCTAGAGAATAAATAATTCACAGTAGCTAGAAAGGGTATAGTTTATTGCTATTAACTATAAGATAAATTGGGTGCTCTTTTGGGTCTGTGATACTCCAATAAAACCAGTCTTGGAGAACTTGATCAAAAAGCTATTATTGCAGGGATTTTAGGTTAGTAGTTTTATTTCTAAAGAAGTTGTTCATGACAGCACTACAATGCAAGCAATTGAATGAATACGCTAGGAATTGATTTAGGTTCTGAAAACCTAATGGCTCTACTTGACAGTAAAGCATTTTCAAATACGTAGAATTTTGGGTAGTTTCACACAGATAAAAAATTTTGGAGTTAGCCTGCCCTATAGACTTCATAAGCAATGCTTACTGAAATACAGCTGGTTATCTCTGAAGAGGTAAATAGTTGCAATAAAATGAGTTGTTTTAAATTGAAAAAAAGAACTAAATTGTTGGGGGATTTTTTGTTGTTGTTTTTTTGTTTTTTTTTTTTAAGGGCCTGCGAAGAAGAACCTTTTTTTCGCACTCTTGCCAGAAGGAGCTCTGTGGGGGCCTGGAATTTCTGTGAGGAATGACACACATAAGTACAAAGGCGGTGCATCTGCCGTGAATGGCAGCTGTTGCACAGCGCTGAGAATTCTACATCCTCTTGCTATTTACAGACAACTGTTTTGTATCTTATCTGYTTTGTACTGACACCTGTAAAATATAATAAATGATTTTTTCTTAGTAAAGTGACCATATGTGTTTCAGATACTCATTTTTAGGTAGTATAGCTATACAAATACATTAAAACATCCCAGAGTTCTTTAAAGTATTGACTAAACACTGAGGATTACCATATAAAGAAACACTAAGACTTTCTCATCACTCACATGGGATTACTATGCCTATGAATTAAGAGCAGCATGTTGTCTGTAACATTGAAACTTGCTTAAATCTCTGTTGCAGCATGTAAGAYTTTTCCACTAAATGTAAAATGGATGAGTTAATTCCATTCATCATTAAAAGATGTTGAAAATTGCAGGGGGTCTTTTAAATCACATTTCTTATAYGGAAATGGAAGACAGTAAACTGTTAGAACAACTAATACAGATGAAAGTAAAGAAATTCCCACTACTGCAGGGAAAGTAGAAAAGAAATAATTTAGAAAGTAGTTTCAGCTGACCTCTTTGATAAAACTAAGTTGCGTGACATATCTGATGTGGAAGCAGGAATTGTACAGCAATAGGAAGTTGTTATCTCCATATCTCAAATGCTAACACAGTTCCCCCAGTCAGCTATGAGATAGATCTGCTCTTGTTATGACAGCTGTTGGAAACTGATGTCAGTATAACTGTACAATGTCTTTTGATAGTCTTAACTATTACAAACCTTAAAATATGTTCATGATGTTATCTCAGATATTTTGTTTGGAAATGGCTCTATTTATAACCATGAATTGCTCAAGCTATATTAATAAATAAATGATATTTATACTCGGTGATATTTATACTTGGGAGTTTCCTAGTCAGATTTGCTTGAAAAAGCATTTTGAACTTCTTTTTTCTGAGRACTTGAGCCTGAGGATTAATTAATGTTTATATAGCACTTTGTAAAAGCGAAGTCGTAAGTGCCAAGAATTATTATTATTTAATCTTTAAAAAGTCAGATCAATGAAAGGCAAAGCTGTCACGGTRCTGTTTTTTAAAATAACAGAAATGCTGAAAATCCTTCCCCCCCAGTACTTAAATATGTCCCACTATAGTTTCATTTTAGAATCACAGAATCAGTAAGGTTGGAAGGGACCTCTGGAGATCATCTAGTCCAACCTCCCTGCTCAGCAGGGTAATCTTACTTTCATATAGACATGCAAAGATTTTTTTTTCAGTTAAGTGGGTTAATGTCCATGTATGTTTAAGTATGTGGGAAAATTACATAAAACCTTGGGAATTTTTTAYATAGTAAAAGATTTGCTAAATATTGCAAATATTTACAACTGGAAGTCCTACTGATTGCTGTAATGTATCTGATCTGTTACTCCTGTGAGCAGTTTTACTCATTTGTGTGATTGTAGGATCAGATCCTTACAGTGATAGTTTAATTGTTTTTGACTCAAAGCACAACGTAGSTTGACTCCTGATGACATCTAAAAGAATCTTTACATTACTTTTTTAAACTTGCTTCTCTTTCCACTTCACAGCAAATAGAGGTATGGTTTAGAAACAATTTTCCTCAGAAAATAAATATGCATGTTAGAAAACTAGCAACAAGAAGGAGAGGATTAGAAGGATGGGGAAGCTGATTGGTGAAGTATAGATTTTGCTAACAGAATTAAAAATAAAATAATCTTTTCCAGSTTACAGAAACCTTCCTTAGTACATCACTGTCATTTAAGGAAAAATATTAAATTTTGCTTTGTCTATGCCTTGAACAATCTTCTCCCTTGACAGATAGCTATACACACGTTATTCATGCAGTGCTAATTATTTTCCTTATAATGTAATTGATTTGTTAAGTCAGAATATGAATTAATTGGTGGTATAGAAACGTAAATGATACTAARTCAGGCCTAGTTAATCTGAGTCTGGCATATTATCTCTTGATATTCAGTAAATTTTAAATTTATATATACAAATATATTTTTAATTAGAATGAAACAAAGTTTCCAGGCTGACTAATGAAAATTGACTGCATTTGTCTGGAAGTGCTGATAGCTTARTCTTATTCAGATATAAGCAGACTGTTGCAATTTGATTTTGCATGTTACAATACAGTATACTGAAGTATACTTGGGAGTTCTGTGTACTGATAAACTTTCTAGAGAATAGTTTTTCTAGTAATCTTTAATAGCTATCAGTTATGCTGACTTTCAGCTGCATTTTGTTAATAAACAGATATACTTAAAATTTACATGCACACAAATTTACATTTGTATTACAGAATAGATTTTTAAAGTTGATATTTCTAAAGAAATCATCACCCACCATTAAGATACGATTTTCAAAGAGCTCAGTGTCTGAAATGCTGAGCTTCTTTGCAAATCTGGCCCCAATTATGGGTTTTAAGCTCTTCTGAATATCTAAATTATATTTAAATGCCTACAAAACAGGCTTCAGTCTTTTAAGAGTCTGGCTCCAACAGCAGGCACAGAACACTCACAGATTTGGCCCAAATTCATCCTAAAATTTAGCCCTTTTAAAATAGACCGCAAATGTGTAGTGAATAATCTCAACTCTTCCAATGACTCTTCCTTTATAATGAATCTCCAGAGCAGATGTCTTTGATTTTCTTAAACACAGTATGTGTTCATAAACATGGATTTGAGGAAAAGAATATAAAATATTGGAAGTGGAAATTGTTTCACTGAAATAGGAGCAGAACTTCCATGGAGTTCAGTAAAACCAGGTGTTGGCACTATATAAGCTTAAGGTTTCTTTAAGATCTTTATTAAAATGCCCTAAAGGAAAGTTCTATCATCAGGTTAAAATTTTTTAAAATTAAAGCTTTCTTTTCATATTTGATAGTTGAACTATCATCTCCTTAATGTTGAAATAAAAACTTTTCTCTTTTGTATAGAAGGATGTTATATTTATAAACTTAGTTCAAATAACTTGTGGCAGAGAAGACTCATTATCTCAAGTATGCAACTATTAAGGTTAAAAGTGTTGCTTGAAGAAGGCAGTGTTTAATAAATGCACTGAAAGCAAATAAAGTATATGCTCTATGTAGCAAATATGACTGATCTTTTCTTAGACAATAAATGTTCCTCTAAATCCTGTGATAATTGTATTAAAATATGACTTTAYAAAACTATAGACAGTTGGAATGAGCAGTGCACACCAAAATATTATATACCCCCAAAATACTGCTTGCTTTCAATTATCTGTATACTCTATATAGCCTGTTCTCAAAATAGTTCTGCATAACAGTTGCAAATAAAAATGCTATACAGTTAAAATTCTTATATAATCTTTCAAACTGTGCACACAGTGATGGGTACTTTTACTGTTTATGAGAAGCTTTGTAATTAATTTAAATCTTGCAATACACAACTGCAAAAAATCCAAAATCCAGTACCTGTTATCTGATGAAGTTTTCCAATGCCCAGGCTTTCTGCAACTTAATTTCACACTGCCAGAGCTTCTGTGTTAAATGCTTTTAGCTCCTTAAAAAAAANAACAAACAAAAAAAAAAAACCAAAAAAACCCTCAAAACTAAGTTGAGGATAAAATAAGCTAAATTAACTATCCTTATTCTCAGAGGAAGAGTT